>NW_011494808.1:4884475-4906527 GCF_000754665.1 Bison bison bison
GATGTACAGCATTTACACTGTTTCCCCTACCTCTTTTCAGGAAAGACCCCCATTTGATGACAGTTAGTAACCTCTCTCAGTTATTTCTGCCCAGTCATCTACCCTGAGAGTAAATTAGTAAACATTAGATAACATATTATTATATATAATATAGTGTTACATATATTATTATATAATAAAACATTACCTTTGGTGTTGTTTAGATGTTTTCAAGCTTCCTTTAAAATCATTTAGGAAATGACAGATGTTGTAAATGAATAAAAGGATGAATGAATGACATAAAGCCAGAAAAATTACCACTTCATCCTTCCACCTGTATCTACCACATGGATTTGTAATTAAATATTCAATGTATTATTTAAGAAATCTTTTAAAAGTGAGGTCAGTTTTGTTTCAGGAATTTTGTTTGTTTATTTGTGTTGAAGTAGAGATGCTTTAAATATTACATTGGTTTCAAGTGTCCAACATAGTGATGGTTCAATATTTTTATAAATTATACTCCATTTAAACCCGTCACCCTCCAGGGAGGATCACCTCTTCTACATACGTTCTGACCGGATCACGTTCTTCCCTCCCCTCTGACTCCATGTGGATCTTTCTTTACAGTCTTAGTTGCACACGAGACTTTCTGCCAGTCTCCAAACTGTTTTCAAAGAGGATTGTTCCATGTGTACAGTATTTTTGATGAGTTCATGGGCAGAGGTGAGCTCAGCACCCTTCTGTTTCACCATCTTGGTTGGTCACATATATTTGTTTTTTTTCTACCGTCTTTTTCTTCCCTACTTCCAAAAGCACCATGCCATGAACCATAAGTATGCTCAATATAGAGAAGTCAATCTCAACACATATCCTAATTAATATTTTTGTCTATCTGGGGTCATTGTATATTTTTATCTCTATGTGGTTTGAGAGCTTTAACCCTTTCAGTATTGGCACTTTATCCCCACTTCTGGATACACATACACAAAAAGGTTTTTTCTTTGGTATTTAAAACCCTTCAGGTGCTTTATACAATTCAAATTTGAAATAACTTTCTACTTTAAAACACATATAGGGCTTCCCTGGTGGCTTAGTACAGGGGACACAGGTCTAATCCCTGGTCCGGGAAGATCCCACCTGCCACAGAGCAACTGAGGGGGCATTGGTCCGTGCGGCGCAGCTACCGAAGCCCACGCTTCCCAGGACCGTGCTCGCAGCTGGAGAAGCCGCCGCAGTGAGAAGCAGCGCACCACGACGAAGAGCAGCCCACTGCAACGAGGGAAACGCCTCCAGAAACGAGGACCAGCGCAGCCAAGAATGAATAAAGGAAATCAAAGTGAAACACACACACAGACAGAGAGAATCTAGAAAAAATAGTGCCGATGAACTTATTTGCAGGGCAGAAATAGAGTTGCAGACGTGCAGACACGGGGAAGGGAGAGAGGTGAGCTGAGAGCGTAGCAGAGACGTGTGCACTACCGCGTGCAAAGCCGACGGGAAGGTGCTGTCCAGCAGCGAGCCTAGCCCGGAGCCCTGCGTTGACTGAGAAGGGTGGGATGGGGGTGGGAGGGGGTGTGCGTATGCATATAGTGAATTCACTTTATTTTACAGCAGAAACCAACACAACATTGTAAAGCAATTATATTCCAAAAAAAAAAAAGAAGGAGCCATCAGAAAGTGACTGCTCAGTCACTGAAGGTGGCCGTGGAAATCTGTGTCAGTGGCAGGGTTTACAGGGTCCTGGGGCTCCCACTTTACAAGGCTTTGGGTGTCTTCAGAGAGGTGCTTTTAAGATGGACCTAAGACCATCATCACTGGCGTCACCACCATGGGGAACCACTCAAGTTTGGATTTATATGAATGGTTTTCCCTTTATTCCTTCAGAATAAAAAGAGTCCCAGTAAGCCTTCCCTCAAAAAAGTATTTGTTATTTTTTTTTCAACAAATATTTATTCAGAGTCTAGACTGAGCCAGGCTGTAAGTTCAGCACTGGAGAAATTAGAATAAAAGTAAAGTTTGTAAAATTAGAAGGAATTCACTCATACTGGCTGTATCTTGACTCTGAATTGAGCCACAGCCCTTGGCTAAACTGAGGACAAATGCCAAGTTGCAACATGACGGACCTTTCTAGAGCTGATCACTTATCTTTCCTGGTGGATGAACCCTCGTCAAGTTATAACAATCTCCATCCTATGGCCATCTGCTCATTTTTCCAGAAAATCCTGTAGAATTCCAGAAATCTTTCAAATAAAATCAGTTTGTCCTTGAGAGATCATTATTTCAACAAGATTATCATGATTGTTGGAGATTTTTTTTCTTTAGAAAAGAGATGGATCAGTCTTTGTCCTCCTTAAACTTTTAAAGTGATTTCAACAAGATTATCACGATTGTTGGAGATTTTTTTTCTTTAGAAAAGAGATGGATCAGTCTTTGTCCTCCTTAAACTTTTAAAGTGATAAAAAAAAGTCATCCACAAGCAGAGCTGTCAAGTGGAAGTTTCACAGATAAAAATAGAGAACTTTTCTCCCTCTTCATCTCCAGTTCCAAAGAGGCTGAGAAGTCTAGAGGTGTTCTATAACCCCAATGCACATCCCATTGCAAACGAGGTATGATTGTGGGGAAAGAATCTGTTTCTTTGAAAATTCATGAAAAATCTATTTCTCTAGAAGTTTCACACAGAATATATACTAGTGTGGCTCTGCCCTGGGAAGCAAAAGCGGTGAAGAAAGGACAGGCTGATGAGACAGAGAGCAAAGAATAAGAACTAAAAAACTAAAAAGATAATGATGAGCATAAAGAAGGGAAGTAATGGGGTGAATTGATAATTAAAGGGATAAGACAGTTTTTCAAATTGTATTAAAAGTACCTGTTATTACCATAACACCTACTATTCCTTGACCTTATTTTTTAATGAAGCAATGTCTTAAATAGGTTAAAAAATGCTTTAAATCATGTAGTGTGTTAGGCATCTTCACAGAAGGTATCCTTTTTTTTGAGAATAAGGTGGTGAAACATTGTGGCAGAGAAAAGCTTTTATGAAAGGTCCCCTTTGTGTTGATTGAGGTTTTGCAAATCTGCTCCTAACAGAAGGATTTGCAATCGGATTATCCAGATCAACTCGCTGAGCCAAAGAATGGCTTCTTATTTCATCCCGATTGTTTTGTTGTTGTTGTTGTTAAGCCTAGAATGTTCAAATAAAGTTTGTTGACTAGTGATTTAAAGAGAAGGATTCAATGAGTGGGACTCAAAACTGGGCTCCAGTAAGAATTTTTAAAAAGACTGCTACTCTCAATTCCTCTGTGTGCAAGAGTAGCATTGACTTATATATACTTCCATGCGTAAAAACGATAGCTAATGGGAAGCTGCTTAGAGTGCCGGGAGCTCAGCTCAGGGCTCTATGATACCTAGAGGGGTGGAATGGGGGCGCGGGGTAGAAGGGAGGGAAGCTCAAGAGGGAGGGGGCATTTGCATACTTACGGCTGATTCTCACTGTTGTATTGCAGAAACCAACACAACATTGTAAAGCACTTATCCTCCGATTTAGAAAAAAGATACACATATGTATATATACACATATATAAAAAAGAAAAAGAAAACATTTTTAAAGGCTTGATGAGTTGGGTGAGGGGGTTCGTTATTAATTCTAGTGAAAACAGTACTATTTCCAGAATAGCTTTACAGTAATTTCAAGGACTTTTTGCAAATTGTCCATAGCATCGCCAGAGACCCACATGTAATAATAGTGAGAACTGAAGTGGAATGTCCTGAGCACCCTTCTGGGCGACACCCCAGGGGCAACCCCGACCAGCCCCAGTTCCTTGTGAGTAAGTCGGATGAGAGAGCCCGCGCAGCGCCTGATGGGCCCGAGGGCCTGCCTGGCTGCAGATGCCACCTGATCCTTCCCATTAACCCAGAGGAGTCCCGACTCACCCTTGGTGTGGCAGGTAACTGAATTTCCTGTAGACACTGGAGCTGCCTGCTCTGCTCTGACTCGCCAGCTGGCCCCCTCTCCATCTGTGGACCACACGGTGACAGCAGTTGGTGAGCAGCCCAAGGGAGAGCGATCTACATCTCTCCTTGGCTTCCCAGGTGGCACAGCGGCAAAGAATCCACCTGCAAAGCAGGAGGCCTGGGTTCGATCCCTGGGTTGGGAAGATGCCCTGGAGAAGGGAAAGGCCTGGAGAACCCCACGGACTGTATAGTCCATGGGGTCACAAAGAGTCGGACACGACTGAGCGACTTTCACTTTCACTTCTGGCTTCCTGGGTGGCACAGTGGTAAAGAATCTGCCTGCAGTGCAGGAGACACAGGAGACTCAGGTTCAATCCCTGGGCCAGGAAGATCCCCTGGAGAAGGAAATGGCACCCCACTCCAGTATTCTTGCCTGGAAAATCCCATGGATGGAGGAGCCTGGCGGGCTACAGTCCATGGGGTTGCAAAGAGGTGGCCATGGCTGAGCACATCAGCACAAAGTGGAACAGGATATTGTTAGGAAATTCAGCCTGAGCTTCACCTATACAGAATGCGTGAGATGTGAAAATAACACAAAGGATGTGAAAGTGTAGAATCCATTCAAAGATGCTATTTTTTAGAAATGAGAAAACTTGATTCTTCTTTCCCAACCAGGCCAGCGCCAACTACTGTCGACTCTGGAGCACAGCGGGGGGCTGAGTGCTCTAGTTATCAGCCCTGGCTCTCTGGTTGATATTCACCAAGTCTGTGAGTAGCTAAAGGAGGGAATCGCTGCCACCAGTCATAGCCCATGGCCTGGAAGAAGCACAGGGAAACCGGTTCGCCTTGGTCACCTCCTCATGGACACAAGGCCCAGCTGGTGGTCCCAGGGTCCGGGCTAGGGCAGTGGTCTGGTTTTCCAGAGCCAGGGAGCATCTTTGGTCACACGGCTGGCTGCAAGGAAAGAGGCCCAGTAGGCTCCAAAGTCATTTACCCGAATCCATCTTCTACACATCTGCCTCTTCCAGTCTACTGACCCAGGGAGGGGCTGCTGATCAGGTTTCCAAGGCTGTATTTTTGCCTCTTGCACTTTATTTTTCAGCACCCGCTTCTTTCTGCAGCGTTGCTTTTCATTCCCCGGTCCTGACTGCAATCTTTTCCCCTTTTGAATGTCCCTTTGGGACATTTTGCCTCCAGGGCTCTGAGTGCTCCTGTCAATCACACCCCAGTCTCTAGTTGGACGCCTTAGGAGCCCTGCCTCCTTTTACTGATTTATTTTTTAATAAAGTTTTGTTGGAGTTGCCTTACAATGTTCTCTTCGTTTCTGCTGTGTAGCAAAGAGAATCAGCTCTTCAGATACATACATCCTCTCTTTTTTGGATTTCCTTCCCATTTAGGTCACCACAGAACATGGAGTAGAGTTCCCTGTGCTATACAGTTGGTTCGCATTAGTTATCTATCTGATGCATGATTAGTGTGTGTATGTCAATCCCAATTTCCCAATTCATCCCACCCCCACCCCTGCCTCCTTTTAGATGTCTGGCTTTATAACTAAAAGAGGGTCTGAGAAATTTGGAGGCATCTTAAAGTTGTTCTTTTGATCATAGACAATACAGTGACCATGTAGCCTTTAATGCAGTCATGAGTGTTCAGATTCAGAAGTTCTCCCAAGTGTGTTGTCTTGGGCTTCTACCCACAGCCACGACCCTTCCCAGCTGCCCCTGTCGACCTACACGTTACCACAGGGGTTCTCAAAACTCCTAAGCTGCTAAGGGATTGAATCTGTGCTCCCTGCCATGAAAATGTACCAGTGCCGTGATTCATGATCTTGGCTGCACATTGGAATCCCCCAAGGATCTTAAAACATCCTGATGCCTGGGTCTCACCCGTGAAGACATTGACATACTTGGTCCAGACATGAACGCCAGGACTTTTAACATCCTCCCAAGTGATTCAAAGGTGCAGCAAAGACTGTGACTCCCTAGAGGCCACAGAGTTCATGTCATTTGCCCTAGGCACTCTTCCCTGCCTCCCTCTTACCCGCCTCTGTGTGCGTGTCCTTAGATGCTCAGTCATGTCCCACGCTGCATAACCTCTTGGAGTGTAGCGCCTCAGGCTCCTCTATCCAAGGGGTTTTTCAGGCAAGAATATTGGAGTGGGTTGCCATTTCCTCCTTCAGGGGCTCTTCTTGACCCAGGGATCGAACCTGCATCTCCTGTGTCTTCTGCATTGTAGGTGGGTACTTTACCCGCTGAGCCGGTGGGAAAGCCCCTGTCTCTATCCCCTGCTAAATTTTCACAGGAGCTGCCATGACAGATGTGAATGAGGAAACTGCTCCAGAGGCCGTGTCTCCATCTGGAGTGAGCCGGCACTCAGTACATGGGGCCGACGTCAGACCCTGGCTGCCAGGTGTGGTGCCCCCTGGCTATTTGACTTAGCCGTCATCCCGCCCATCGTGCCCAGATTGCCTTTTCTTTATTTACTCTCTCCTGTGTACATAGTTCTGTAACTACAGAAAGTGACTGAAATATTAACCCAAGAAGAAGCCCCTCCCTGCTCCCGTTTTTCTGCTCTCAGTTGTCTTTCTGGGAGAAGTTGGTGGGTTGTAGGGACTCAACCTTCCAGAGTTTTTCACCAGGTACTTGGTCTCAGATAGAAGCTCCTTCCTTTCCTGTGTTGTGTCTGGGGAGCTACATCTGCCCAACAGTGACCAGGGAGGAAAGGAGTGTCTTCTGCACCCAGGAGATCCCAAAGAGGGCTTAGAAGTCCCTTACAGGAGGAGTCTGGGGGATTACCCCAAGGGAGGGGGTGGAGGGGACGGCCGCCCATCCTGCACCCGCTTTCGGGAAGGGCACATGGAACAGTTCATGCTCTGCAAGCCTCTGAACAGAGGGTCAGCCATGACCTCCCTTTTACTTCTTTGCTTTTTAGTTCCCGCTTCATAAAAATGTCCACACTTTTTCATTTGTGTCCCCGTTATCTAGCTTTTCTTTGGGGAACCACAAGATTTACCAAGAACACAAGCAGATCTTAGTCTCCAACTCTCTCTTCACTTTTAAGGAATTTTATTGGAGTACAGTTGAACAACAGTGTTGTGCAGTTTCAGGTATAAACAAAGTGAATCCTTATGCACGCACTCATTCTTTTTCAGATTCCTCTCCTGTATAGGTTACTGCAGAATATTGAGTGGAGTTCCCTGTGCTATTCAGTAGGTCCTTGTTCATGATCTATTTTATATATAGTAGTGGGTATATGTTAATCCCAAGCTCCTAATTTATCCCTTCCCCCCACCCTCCTACATCTCTCTTTCAACAGCCTAGAAGTTGTGTGATCTTGGACGCTGGTTGGCAGCCTTTTTCCTCCTCTGCTAGTCACAGATCTGGTCTTGTGTCCAAGACTCACAGAGCAAAGAGATTGA
The DNA here is from genome assembly GCF_000754665.1 of Bison bison bison. Taxonomy (NCBI): domain Eukaryota; kingdom Metazoa; phylum Chordata; class Mammalia; order Artiodactyla; family Bovidae; genus Bison; species Bison bison. The sequence continues at coordinate 4,891,824 of NW_011494808.1, forward strand.
TCTTGGCTCCCGTGCATTCAGGGTAGCGAGGTGGGGAGGGAAAGAGGAGAAGGATGTTCTGCTCTAGAAAATGGGTGGCTTTCTCTAGGAATATCTAAATTCAAGCTCATCACACTACTGCAACGTTTAATGCCCTTCCTGAACTCTCAAATGTGAACAACTTGAAAAAGAAAGCCCTGTTCCTCATATTAATTTGACTTTCTTTCTTATGAACTAATAGCTTAGCCTTGTATGTCTAAGAAACCATTCACTGATTTCCCTGCTTTCTATTGAAAAGCACCCCACATTACCATGACAATGAAACTCTCCAAACCCAAATCACAAACGCCTAAGCCCTGGAAAATGCTCAGTCAACACCTCAAAATGTTAGTCCTCCAGAGTTTCTAACTAAAGGAAGGAATTAGATTATTTGGAAATTGTGAGATATCGAGTCATAAATGCATCAGACGTGAACAGAAAACATGGTCTCTTTGGCTTAAAAATGAGATCTCTTCCAAAATAATAACTGAGGAACTCTCTGTGTGTACATATGTACACGTTGATACTCAGAAGCTACTTACATCAGCCAAAAAACATTCTAAAAATATCAGTAAATGGCCTGTATCTTTCCTATTTACAATGGATTTGGGATAATATTGCAAAATGTAACTATTTTCTTTTGAAGTTTAGTAGCTCTTTTCAGGTTGGTAATATGATTTTTGTCCATTAATCCAGGCTTTTAAGACTGTATCTCAATTTCTAATTCTAATATTTTGACATACAACCACAACCTCTACAGAAGGAGAGAAAGAAATTGGCTTCACATCTTTTCCTAAAAGCGTAGCTCCTGGCTTCCTATTTCTATAATGGCATTTTGGGGGGTGGAATTTGAAAGGTTCCATTATTTCCCTTGAGTGGTCATATTTTATGCCACATATATTTGTCTCAGATATTTGCCACAACAACATTGTTTTGCCAAGTCTTGTTACACCGTAGCTCCCATTTTATTCTGTACACAATGAAAAAAAAAATCAAAGGAAAACTGACATTTTCCATGGGTTTATCATGCGGTTGGAATTCATTTACATCATGTGAATAATACTTTAGTAGTACACCGAATACAGTAAATTTCATAGATGAGAACAATCAAAATTGATAATGTTGCTGTTCAAAAGAAAGCAAAATGGGACAAAATTGATGTCTCCTTGTCACAAGAAACTCTTTGATTTAATTTGCATATGTGGAGAGTGATGATTTGTTTTAAAGGTGCACCAGCATTTCCTACCCAACAGCATAGGCCCATTCAGCCTCATTTTTGCTTCCTTCTTCTGGAAATAGGAGGCAAGAAGCATGGAGGTCAGCCTCCAATCACAGCACAGGCATCAGCTCACCCTGCCCACTTCCGGCTGACTCCTCGCTTTCCTCCTCTTCTCCTTTCAGACCCAGTCAAATCCTCCACCCTCTTTAAGGAGTCATCACCAACTCTTCCTTCCCAGTTTCTGTCTCTTCAAAACAGACTGCAGTCTCCTGAAGTTTAGGGATCTTGTCTCATGATTCTTACACACTTACAGTGTGTTAGGTGTGTGGTAAGTTCAGCTGACTTTTGAATTAAATGACTGATCATTCAATCAATAACTCATTCAACACGTGTCTGTGGAGAGTCCTCTGAATATGAGGCATTCCTCCACGTACAGTGAAGGCAACAGGAGATGGCACGGTCACTGTACCTTACTTAGTAGCATGGCTGAAGCTCCAGGAAGAAGTGCCCTTTAGGGAGCAGCAGCGGTCAGTGACAGCGGATGCACAGTCTCTGCTTCTGTCCTGCTAAGAACTCTTCACACCCAAGCTTCGCTGGGCGTGTAAGTCCAGGCTCACGGACCAGGAAATGCCTGGGATGCAGACACAGCGTGGCATGTGCCTGGGGCGGCCGGATCAGATCTCAGTGGGTAGGACACCCTGGGAATATTGAGATAGTTGCAGTGGCTATGGAATCTGACTTTCACGCCGACTCCCTTCACACTCTGGGTCACATGCAGGGAGGAATCAATTGCACAGGCCCCTCGGTTTCTCCCCAGCTGTGTCCTCGCTCCCCACCCTTGGTCCCAGTATTCAAATGTCAGCTCTGAGTAATGAAAGATGGGGGACGAGCCTCTCCATGCCTTAGGGAGAGACAACTTTATTAAAAGGGTTTCTAAGAGGCTGAGAGCAGTTGGGGGTTTCTTTTTCTTGAAAATTATGACATCATTTACCACTGATGATTTGCAATGTGCCAGGTATTTGCTTTCGCTGTCTCCTCTTTACCACATTGTGCAGGGACATTCCTACCTTGAATGGATGGCCAAGCAGAAGACACCCGACAGCCAGCAGATCAGGTGGATGGACATTACTATTAGTCACGTGTACTCACAGCCCAGGCGAGGAGGCTCCTGCAGAGTTACACAGGGATGGTGCTGAAGAGCAAGGTGAACTGGCAGTGGGGGCAGGCTTTGCAGTACCAGTGAGACAGGCTGGGACCTGGGACCCTCTGCTGCAGGGCTTGCACCTGGACAAATGTCTCCTCCAGCAACAAAATACAAAGAATCTATAAGGGACTAAAAATAACTGTGTGAATGTGCAGTTGGGGCAAATTCTGGACAACAAAATACACAAAGACCGAAAACCCAGCCGCCACTTCTGAAGAGCCAGGAGCAAGACTAGGCGGTCAGGAGCAATAGCAGGGCGCTGTGCATGCCCCTGGCGTTCACCACCACCAAAGGGGTGGGCACCCCTCCAGCCCAGCCCCTGGACTTGCCCAGACCCTCACTTTATGTAAGGAACCAGCTTGCCCCCACCCTGGGGAGCAGATGAGCAAGGGAAACTGCTCCTTGTTCTTGCTCCCCTCTGTGGCAGTCGAAGCCCCAATAAAGCCTTGACTGAATCTCTTGTCTGGCCTCTGATCAATTTCTATTGATTGGGGAAGGCCAAAAATCCTGGTTGGGAACACCAAGAAGGTGTGGTACCCCCGCTTCCTACGGGAGAAAATGATGGGCTTGTTAGAATAATTCTGTGGACTGGCAGGAAACTGAAGCCTGCTATCTGGGGGTAAGCAAGGGCTGTGACTGGCTCCCATGATAAGGAGGGTTGTTTGGTCCAGGGAACTTGTCCTTGGGAGCAGAGGGATAGAGAGGGGAAAAGTAGGTAAGCCACTCATGCCCTTCCCAATTTCACGAGCCGTCGAAGTGGCAACATAGCATTGAGCCTGACTTGCGCTTAGGTCTTATATCTAAGCATTATAGCATGTACTTGACACACAGTGTCTTATTTAACATTCATAATAGCCCATGCAGTCATTATTTGCTAATTCACAGTAAAGAACTGAAGTTCACAGTCATCTTGGGTCACTTCTTAGGAAAAATGGAAAAATCCAAGATTCAAAGCTGGATATCATACCACAGCTGTGATCTATGCAGTGACACAGCTTTGAGAGATTCTCTGCAAATAATTCCAGGCCATGTCTCCAACTAACAAACAATGCACTTTGACACCACGATGTGAGTGAGACGGTGAAAGGGAGATGCCTGACACTTCTGCCACCTACAGTGGGAACTGTGGCCCCGGTGATGGGAAGCCTTTGGGTACAGGGCATACCTTGGTCCCGAAGAGAGTGTGAGTGAGTGAAAGCTGCTCACTTTCACTCTTTGTGTCTGACTCTTTGCAACCCCATGGACTGCACCCCACCAGGCTCCTCTGTCCCTGGGATTCCCCAGGGAAGAATACTGGAGTGGGTTGTCATTCCCTTCTCCAGGGGATCTTCCCAAACCAGGGATGGAACCCAGCTCTCCTGTTTCATCTTCTTTTAGTTTTGCTTCCTTTTGGTCTTTACCCTACTGGGGTCTTTGGGATCTGTGCGTGTGTGTAACAGCATCTACCATACCTCTTCATTTTAGCTTAGGCTGGATTTGAAGAGCCGAAACAGGAAAACACTTAAGGAGCCCTGAGACTCTCACAGAGAAATAAATCAGAGCTGCTGTTTCTTTTAGCTTTGCTTTCCGGTTCTTTATTTTTTTTTAAAGAATGTAATCTCTCCTTTCATCAGCCTTCATCATTTCATACTGTAAGAAAGTGAAATCACTAAAGGCAAATAACCTTATGAATCTGCTGAGTACGAAGAGAAAAGGCCATGGTACAGATGGATGGGTTAGGAGAGAGACACTTAACTCTAGGGGTTTCCAGTTGGTAAAAACTCAGGCTTTGTTGTATAATGAGTATCATTAGGTATTACACAATGACTGGGGACTGATTGCTTGCAGTGACACAAACATAAGCAATCCTTCAAAATCAAGCATAAATATAACAAGAAAAAAGCAATATGGAAAAATTCAGAAATGTCCAACTATTGCTATTTCTTGGGTGAAACTCTACTGATCAGTAAGTTGGGTCCCCCAACAAAATGTGAGACCAAGAGAATTTTAGAAAGTAGCAATTTTAAAGAAACGAAAGCTATGCAAAATGCATTGTAGTCCTTCATTATATAGTTCATAAGCATGAAAAATAGAATTCTAGGCTGTTAATTAATTCATAATTCTGGAAAATATTTTTCCATGCAGTGAATCTGTAACAATAACTGTCAGACAGTCTCCCTCACTCTCTTTATGAGTCTTCCCTGGAGAGGCTCTGGGCCACCATTTGCTTCCAGTTGCTTCACAAGCCACTCTTAACCCACCCCTGGAAACTATGCATAAAGTCATTTAATGCGTGCTAATGCACTTACACGTCTAACCACTATATATTTAACCAAGATAACCCTTTAGCCATGATCACATGCTAAAGTGATACTACACCAGTACCACAGACAACTATTTTTCCTGTGGACTACGGAATATTTTTTCCTCTGACAAATTCATCTGTTCCCAGAGATATGCAAAGTTCAGTGCAAAACAGTCACAGTACAAGGTGCTAACTATCTTGTATAAACCTTCCTTCCATTCCGCTGGGTTCTGTGTCCTTTGAGTTTTAAGAAGTTTTCAGGCCAATCTTAGGAAGATGCTTCAGATTAAAATGCAAACACATGGCTTGGCAGGGTTCTGATCAACCTCATCTATGGACAGTTTTGGAAACGAGCTAAACATTTACTGCCATCTTATCTGCACCTATAGTTATTCACCTTTCTGTGAGAATCAGGTTGAAGACAGCAGAGTGGCATTTTGGTATTGATGAAAGGTTTGCTCACAGAATTTTACCAAGTAGAGGTGTGACTTGTCTCTACACACAACACACACATACATTATTTCCCCTTGAAATGAAGTGTGCCCTTCAGGCTGGGAATGCAGCAGCAATGATCTAGTTCTCCCCATTAATCTTGGGGAACCACTCACTAATGGCAATAGGCAGAGTCCTTGAGGGCGCCTCTTTGCTCATCCCCACTGGTACACTTTTAGTATTATGGATTCAATGATCCAGTTCTCATGGATTGTAGTAGTCAGCTGTTGAGCCATAATACCACATAACAGACAACCTGACAATCTCAGTGCCATAGAGGAGTGTTAGGGACTGAACTGTGTACCCTTAAAATCCATATGTAGAAACCCTAACCCCCAGTGTGATGGCATTAGGAGGAAGGGTTTGGGGACATAATTAAGATCAGATGAGGTTACCAGGGCCCAGCCCTATGAACCAGCACAGCACTGTTGTGAGAATCCCGAAAGACTCTGCTGCCCTCTGCTCTCTGACCACGAGAGGATGCTCGTCTACGGACCAAGACATGGGCTCCCACCAAACACTGACTCCGCCAGCACCTTGATCTTGGACTTCCCAGACTCCAGAACAGTAGAAACAACAAACTCTGTTTGTTGTTTCAGGCAACCTATGCATGGCGCTCTGTTATAGGAGCCTGGACCGAGTCAGACAAGGAGGGAACATTTATTTCTCTTGCTCCCAGTTCCGACAGTCAGCAGACTCTGCCTCCAGCTAGCGGCTGATCTGTTTCGGGGAGTTGAGGATGTCCGCTTCATGGTCTCGCGTCTTCCTCGGACCAGTGGCTACCTGAGGTCTGTGTTCTCATGATGAGTAGCAGGAGCACAGCAGCGTGAGTGCAAACACCTGATGCCTTTTCAGGCCTAGACCCTAAATCGGCGTGTTGTGCCTTCTTTCCAGAAAGAGGCAGTGCTGGTCACATGGCCCTGGGTAAGACATGGTCTGATGTACCACAGGAGTATTTATTTTCCCCTGATTGACTTTTTAAAATTCTGCCTTCATGGGACTTCCCAGGTGGCGCTATTGGTAAAGAAGCCGCCTGCCAGTGCAGGAGACATAAGAGACACAGGTTTGATCCCTGGGTTGGGAAGATCCCCTGGAGGAGGGCTTGACAACCCACTCCAGTCTTCCTGCCTGGAGAATCCCCACGAACAGAGGAGCCTGGAGGGCTGCAGTGCATAGGATCACAAAGAGTCGGACGTGACTGAAGCAACTTAGCATCCAGTAATATATATATGAAAGACCATTTCAAAATGGCATTTGGTTTAGGCAAGGCTAAAACTGTAGATGTGGTTCATATATACAATGGAATGTCACTCAGCCATTAAAAAAAAGAACAAAATAACTGTGTTTGCAGCAACATGGGTAGACGTAGGGCTTGTCATACTGAGTGAAGTCAGACACAAACACAAACACCAAATGATATCACTTCCATGTGGAATCTAAAACATGATACAGATGTACTTATTTACAAAACAGAAGTAGACTCATGAATGTAGAAAGCAAGCTTATGATTACTAGGGGATAAGGTGGGGAGAGGGATAAATTGGGAGATTAGGATGGACATATGCTGCTGCTGCTGCTACAGTCACCACAGATGGTGACTGCAGCCATGAAATTAAAAGACGCTTGCTCCTTGGAAGAAAAGCTATGACCAACCTAGACAGCATATTAAAAAGCAGAGACATTACTTTACTGACAAAAGTCCATATAGTTAAAGCTATGGTCTTTCCAGTAGTCATGTACAGATGTGAGAGTTGGACCATAAAGAAAGCTGAGTGCTGAAGAACTGATGCTTTTGAACTGTGGTGTTGGAGAAGACTCTTGAGAGTCCCTTGGACTGCAAGGAGATCCAACCAGTCAATCCTGAAGGAAATCAGTCCTGAATATTCATTGGAAGGACTGATGCTGAAGCTGAAGCTCCAATATTTTGTCCACCTGATGCTAAGAACTGACTCATTGGAAAAGACCCTGATGCTGGGAAAGATTGAAGGCAGGAGGAGAAGGGGGCGACAGAGGATGAAACAGTTGGATGGCATCACTGACTCAATGCACATGAGTATGGGCAAGCTCTGGGAGTTGGTGATAGACAGGGAAGCCTGGTGTGCTGCAGTCCATGGGGTCGCAAAGAGTCTGCTCCTACTGAGCGACTGAACTGAACTGATAGACAAAATGGATAACTACTAAGAACGTGCTGTACAGCACAAGGAATACTACTCAGTACTCTGTAGTGGCCTATATGGGAAAAGGATTTAAAGAACAAAAGAGTGGATCGATGTATACGTGTAACTGATTCACTTGCTGTACACCTGATACTAACAAGACATTGTAAATCAACTATACTCCAATAAAATTTTTTTAAAAAGAATAAAACTCTAGAAAAAGGAAGACTGAAATCACACAAGGAGTACTTCATCTCCCAAACTGCTTATTTTTCTTACTTTTGATTTTTGTCTACATGAATCACAAAGTTATGTTTTGATGATCTCTCTCTTGCTCACAAAAAATCAGAAACGGAGTTTGCTGCATACATTCCCTAAGAAAAGAGTGTGTGTTATGGCTAATAGCACCCAACTTGTCATGGAGAAGAGCAATGGGAACATTAATAAATTGGGATTCAGCATACACTTATAATGTACTACATGTATTACATTATTAATTTATTGTCTTAAGACCTCTTACCTTAACTATAGCTGTCAACTCAAAATGGTTGGTACTTTCTCAGTAACGGCAATATCCTGTAACATGTGACTGAGTGTTAGTCACTCAGTCGTGTCCGACTCTTGCAACCCCATAGAGTGTGGCTCACCAGGCCCCTCTGTCCATGGAATTCTCCAGGCAAGAATACTGGAGTGGGTTGCCATTCCCTTCTCCAGGGGATCTTCCCAACCCAGGGATCGAACATGGGTCTCCTGCATCACAGACAGATTCTTTACTGTTTGAGCCACCAGGGAACCCATAGTGTAACATGGTGAAAATCAAATATTCCTGAAATTATTAAATTGTATGGTCCACTCCTTATGATGAGCAAGAGTTATTAAATCATGGCAGCTCAGTTAAGACATGCAAATTGTTAACCTGGACAAAATCCAATGTCCCTGAATTCACAAAATGTCCAGTTAGGCATCCCCTTGACAGGTTGGCTTGGAATGACATAGATTGACACAAGAGGAGCCAACATAGGCACCTCCCTCCATGTATCAGAAGACTGAGGCTGAGGCCCCCATTTCCTACCTAACTTGGGAGACCTGGTAAGCCACTAGAGGTTTGGGGGTATAGACCCTTAGGTAGAGAAGGAGGATAATAATGACACACAAGGTTCTCAAGCGTAAATGAATTAACCAAAGTGTTAGTATGATGATGACAAATGTGGGGACATGTGTTCTCCTGACACGGAGCAGCATCCTTAGGCTGCTGCTGGAGTCAGCTCAGGGAACTGAAGCCCCTGCTGTACCTGGAGAAGGTGTGACCTCTTTAAGCCGCAGTTCCCGCATCTGGAAATGTGAACTGTAATAGGATCTCCTTCTGATGGTTGTCCTGAAGAGTAACTGAGGAGGGCCAGAAAGTGCACAGCATGATACCTAGCACATGCTGCTAAGTCGCTTCAGTCGTGTCCGACTCTGTGCGACCCCACAGACGGCAGCCCACCAGGCTCCCCCATCCCTGGGATTCTCCAGGCAAGAACACTGGAGTGGGTTGCCATTGCCTTCTCCGACCTAGCACATAGTCACTGCTTAATAAATGTTATCAGCTGACAGTGATTATCTTCATCATTTTATGGTAGATGCTAAATTTCTGCAACACAAAAGGGCCCCAGAGGGCATTTTATTATATTGAATCTTAAAAACATTGCACCTAATTTTTGGCAACTATTATTACTTTTATAATAGAGTATTTTGGATTGGGCTTTTAGACCCCATGAGATGGCATTCGAGTGGCAAGGGAACACCTCCTTTTGTGAGCTCAAGGCCTAGGAATCTCACACCCTAATCTCCTGAATGAAAATACAGAGGTTGCCCAGGTCTCCCAAGAAGCAGATCCCCACGTGTGTGGAGATGTGGGAGGAGCTATAAAGACAGATTCCAGCTGATTTCAGCTCTCAGGTCAAGTGTCACACAAGGAATTTAATAAATGGCACCAGCCTGCACAGTGAGAAGCAGTTGCAGCTTTTGATTTAAAACCTTCATTAAAAGAGGTCTTCAGATGAAATGAACTTCATCCTTTTATGACAACCAGAAGGGAAAATGTAAGACCATGTAATCGGTAATGCGGTTGAAATCAAACCTATTTTTGGCTACATCAGGTTGAACTTGACAGTGAAATCATGTAGCCTGGCTAGAATAATTAGGCTGGTTTTATGGAGCCTCTTCATCGATTCCATTCTTTTCATGTATAATCAAATTTTGCTTTGATTTTGTGTATAATCTCCTATTTGACTTATCTTGGAGCACAGTCACAGCAGCAACAGCTATGATGACAGTGGCGACCACGACGATGGTGGCAAGGATGTGATAGGAGCACAGACCGCGTATCTGATCGCATCTCCCGAAAATCTCTGCAAGTCACTGAAGCTCCATCTCCACGGCCACATCTCTGCCCAGCCTTTTCTACCTGACTTTAGTGCAATAAACACCCGAGTTCCACATCCCCAATCATTCCCCACTCCTGACTGCTTCCGCCAGTTATCTTTCAGAAACGCCAAGCTGATCACATACTCATCTGGGCTTGGGTCTCTCTAAAGATCCCGTGAGAGGCAGCAGGAGTTTCCAAGCACTTCAGAATGAGAGAAGCAGAAGCCTACTGGGTTTGGGGGATAGAAGCAAGAGATCGTTCTGGAAATCTGGACAGAGTTGGTCAGGAAGGGCCGTGTCACCGTCTTGGCATTATTGGGGGTGGGGTGGGGAAGAGAACCATGTCAGCATCTTGGTATTGTTGAGGGGAAAAGAGAGACCAAAAGTCCAGAAGAAAGATGAAAATATCAACCGTAGTTCTGAGTGGTGGGACTTGGACTACTTTATACTTTTTTCTTCATGTTCCTTATATACTCTCATTTTCTGCATGATTCCGTCTTCTCAGATGTTTAAACACAAGTTATTTTTACTTTGTAAGCAAAATAAATCCTGTGCTCTTTTTGCCACACCACAAGGCAAATCAAAACACGCGGTTAATTGGGCCTCTCTGCACTTGATGCCTCCATCGTACCTGCATTTGCGGCACAATTAACTGTTTTCTAATGGGCTTCCCACCGTCTCTGGCTTTTGAGTGTCTTGCCCGTAGAAAAGTCTTTGAGGTAACTGGAGCCAGCTGTGTGCGCCATCAACCAAACGTAAGTCAATTGGGGTGACAGTGTCTGTGTTGCTCTGTGAGAGGCGGGGGGCGTTGTGTAAACTGCTGGACGAAGTGATCATTGAAGCCAATTGTTGGGAACTGTGTGAAAATTGCTGTAAAGGAATTGATAAAAAACTTTAAATTTTTCATGATTTTTTAAAATGTTAATAAATTTAAAAAATTGAAGTACAGCTGACTTACAATGTTGTGTTAATTACTGCTGGATGGGAAAGCGATTCAGTTATACGCGTATATTTGTTGTTGTTCAGTCGCCACATCATGTCCGACTCTTTGCGACCCCGTGGACTGCAGCACGCCAGGCTACCCCTTCATGATCGCTGCCTTGCCGTGGTGAAGTGGCTTGAGTAACTCAATGAAGCCGTGAGCCATGCTCTGCAGAGCCACCCAAGACGGACGGGTCATGGTGGAGAGTTTTGACCAGACATGATCCACTGGAGGAGCGAATGGCAAACCACTCCAGTATACTTACCATGAGAACCCCATAAACTTAGTATAAAAAGGCAAAATGATGCATGCATGTACCCTCTTTTTATTGTTCTTTTCATTATGGTTTATCATAGGATATTGAATATAGTTCCCTGTGCTATGTATATAGTAGGATCTTGTTGTTTATCCAAAGAACTTCCCACTTTTGAACCACTGCTCTTAAGGACAAATATTTTAATAGTTGGGATTTTTAGCTCTGGGGAAACTGAAGCTGAGACAGGAGGTGTAGTAGGAATTCAGATGTGATTAGATATGGGGCACACAGATCATTGTATAATTTTTCCAGTTAAACTATTTTATTACCTATGGCCATTTTCTCCTTTAAAAATTGTCTTTGCTTTCTGGAAAGGAAGCCAGCACAAGCTGATCACATAGTCACTCTGTCTCTTGCTCTTGTAATTTTACAGGGAAGTCCTCATTTCTTAGAGCTATTATACTTACTTTCCAGCCCTGAGGCATTTCAAGAGGACAGAAATAGATTTATTTCACAAGCAAAATTCTCCCTGCAAACTAGGAGCAAAACAGGAAGATCCAGATATGCAATGGCATTCAGTGATTGATTGCATTTCCTGAAATTTCTCATAACTGATTCTCTAGAAAATCTTCCAAAATTGTCAGCCCTGGAAAGTAAGGGTTAACGTGATGTATCAGTTTGTTAGGGCTGCCATAACAACATACCACAGACTGGATGACTTAACTGAAACGTGTTTTCTCACAGTGCTGCATGTCCAAGATGAAGGTGTCGGCGGATCGGCTTCTCCTGAGGTTTGGCTGCAGACGGCGCCTTCTCTCTGCACCTTCACTGGTCTTTCTCTTTCTCTCTGCACGAGTGTCCTGGCTTTCTGTGTGTCCTGATCTCTTCTTATAAGGACAACCCTCAGACTGGATGAGGGCCCATCATAAAGACCTCGCTTCAACTTAATTATCTCTTTAAAGGTTTATCTCCAAGTGCAGTTGCATTCAGGGGATCTCCTGGCAGTCCAGTGGTTAGGACTCCACTGCTCTCTTTGCCAGGGCCCCAGTTCAATCCCTGAGCAGAGAACTAAGATCCTGCAGGCCAAGGAGCACAGACAAAAGAACCAAAAAACAAACAAAAAAAACCCCAAAACGTAGCTTTATCTGAGAAACCACAGTCACCATACTGGCGGGTAGGACTTAAACATATAACGTTAGAAGGGGATACCACTCAGCTGATAACACATGGTATCAGCTGGAAAGAGCAGAGGGAAAAAGCAGTAAAGTACTAAAATATTACTTGTCCTAAAATATGATCCGTCAACTTTGAGCAGAAGTGAACACGGACTTCTTTTCAAAAACTCCCAAAAGCCAAGTGTTCTCTTGAAACAGATCATTGTTCTTCTTGCAAAGGTGGGGGATGGATGGAATGGGAATTGGGGGTTGGCGGATGCAAGCTATTATATAGAGAATGGCTAAACAACGCTATGGAGCACAGGAAACTATATTCAATATCCCATGATAAGCCATAACGGAAAAGAAAATTTTAAAAAAGAATGTGTGTGTGTGTGTGTGTGTGTGTGTATCTCTGAATCCTTTTGCAGTACAGCAGTGACTGACACATTATAAATCGACTGCGCTTCAATTTTTAAAAAAGGAATGAGTCTACAACAATCTATACACTTCATCTAAGGGAATGTGACAGGTAGCACATAAACATAAATGACTTCCCTGTTTACTTACATCGAGGGTTGGAGGGGTCTTAAGGAGATTCTTAAAATAAAAATGTGCAAATAGTAAATGAAACCAGTCAGAATAACCGACAACCTACATGTAACAGCAGGTCAAAAGTAAAGTAAATTAAACTGCAGCTAGACAGATTATAAGATGGTATATAGTCACTAAACTAGAACCAGGGATATTTTTCTCCTAATTTCCTGGCATAGGAGGCCAAAGAACTTTATTTTAGGCTGATCTGACACTCACTCTGCAGGAGGGGAGAGTGGTTCCCTCTTTGTGGCAGCAAAGTCTTGCTAAGCACAAACTCTGAGGACCCAGGGTGGGTCCCCCTTGCCAGTGAGTGAGGGGTCTCGTGTGTCCCCACCAAGTTCCCAGGAGTCCTTGCTTACAGGTGACTCGCAGGTGGCATCTCCCTGGCACCCCCAACCTTCTGTGTAATTGCCAAGTGTGCTGCGGAAGCCAGAGAAAACCCACTGGTGAACGTCTGTAGGAGCTTCCAGGGGAATCCGCCTGGTGTGGATGGCGCTGGCCGGACTCATGGGGACATGACTCCACAATGCAGCGTCTTGAGCCCCACCCTCAGCATCACCCCAGCAGGAACTGGGGAACCAAGCGTTGTCATCATTCCCAGGACTGAGAGCTACACACACATCTGTCCTGCCAGGAGCAGGGTTTACTTTCTGTGTCCACGGGATGTCAGGGCTGGGCACAGAGAGATGGGTGTGCAAAGGGGTTGACCTGATGCAGTGCCCAAGCACAGGCTCCGCTAACTGGCTGAATGAAAAAACTTTCTTCTTTCCTTTTGAACTTCATTTCTCCCTTGCACCTAAGAAAAAATATCTTGCCCTATTCTACTCCGTTTATTCTCATGAACCTTAAGGTGCAGCTTCACAGAATGAAAGCGTACAGGATAAATAAGCATGTGGCTTTGCAAGTGGTTAGACCTGGGCTCTGCTGTGGTACATCAGCTGAGTGAGCCTGGGTCACGCTGAACCTCAGTCTCCTCATCGGTATCAGAGGAACAATGATGATATCTTCTCGGCAGGGCTGTCGTGAGAAGAAACGTGTAAACAGAACCGCTTCCTATGCCAAGTACATGATAACTGTAGTGAGGGAAAGGTGAAATTAATTGATGGAAGGGTCTTCTATTTTATATGTTTTTTTATCTGTGACTTGTACACAGGGATTCCTTGGCCTATGTTCTAACATGAAGATGAAAGTCCTTGTCAATGTCCGTTTCAGTCAGTCCTGTTTGTCCCCCCAAAGCTTCACTTCCAGGCAGCACTTTCCCGAGATTTTCTTCATGTGTCATTCTCTTCTTGTCACTGCAGCTTGCTCCCCAGGGAGTCAGAGAATCAGGACGACTGTCAGTGAGGATGAAAGACTCTGAAAGCAGACTAACGTCTTTCCTGTATCTTTCCTCCAAAAGAAATGGGGACAACCCTAAGGAAACTGGATTTGCATAAATTAGCGCCATTCTCCTCCCTATGAGCTACTTTATTTTTTTTATTTTACATATCTATACTATAAATCAACTATGCTCATGTAAAATAAAAAAAAAATAAAGTAGCTCATAGGGAGGAGAATGGCGCTAATTTATACAAATCCAGCTTCCTTACGGTTGTCCCTAACTTATATGCAGAGTACATCATGAGAAACGCTGGACTGGAAGAAACACAAACTGGAATCAAGATAGCAGGGAGAAATACCAATAACCTCAGATATGCAGATGACACCACCCTTATGGCAGAAAGTGAAGAGGAACTCAAAAGCCTCTTGATGAAAGTGAAAGTGGAGAGTGAAAAAGTTGGCTTAAAGCTCAACATTCAGAAAACGAAGATCATGGCATCTGGTCCCACCACTTCATGGGAAATAGATGGGAAAACAGTGGAAGCAGTGTCAGACTTTATTTTTCTGAGCTCCAAAATCACTACAGATGGTGATTGCAGCCATGAAATTAAGA
>NW_011494808.1:4906906-4907379 GCF_000754665.1 Bison bison bison
ACGTGAGTCTGAGTGAACTCCGGGAGTTGGTGATGGACAGGGAGGCCTGGCGTGCTGAGATTCATGGGGTCACAAAGAGTTGGACATGACTGAGCGACTGATCTGATCTGATACTTGGTTATAGTTGGTCTAATATAGTTGGGCTTCCCTGGTGGCTCAGTGTTAAAGGATCCACTTGCAATGCTGGAGACTTGCAGGACATGAATATTCGATTCCTGGGTTGGGCAGATCCCCTGGAGAAGGAAATGCCAACCCATTCCAGTATTCTTGCCTGGGAGATCCCATGGACAGAGGAGTCTGGTGGGCCACAGTCCATGGGGTCACATAAGGGTTAGGCACGACTTAGGGACTAAGCAGCACCATGGCTGGTTTACAGTGTTGTGTTAGTTTCAGGTGCAGCAAAGTGGATCAGTTACACGTACGCATCCACCATTAATTTTCAGATTCCTTCCCACATGGGTATCACAGACCTC
>NW_011494808.1:4907479-4915238 GCF_000754665.1 Bison bison bison
CTCTGAGTAGAGTTCCCTGTGCTATGCAGTAAGTCCTTGTTGGTTATCTATGAGCCATTTTCCATGGAGGAGGAAATGGCAACCCACTCCAGTATTCTTGCCTGAAAAAAATCCCATGGACAGAGGAGCCTGGCAGGTTACAGTCCATAGGGCTGAAAAGAGTTGGACATGACTGAGCGACGAAGCATGAGCCACTTTATTTTAACATCTATTCAACAGGCAATGTCATTAGCTCAATAACTGGCTTGTTCTTCTTTAGACCAACAACCAGACTTTAGATTGCTTTTCATTTTGCAAACACTCCTCTGAGAGAAAAACAATAAATGAAATGTAAAAAGAAATAGATTTTTGGTCTCAACCCCAGAGAAACCCACGATGTATTCATTTCAGGCTTAGTTTTCAAGGTTATATCTGGAAACTTCTCATCAGTTGAAAGCTCATATGGCCACAGGCAAATAAAGCAAACGAGCCGATTCTTTTTTGAAAATAGTGAGCAAAGTGCAGATCTGTCAGCCAAAGAAAGAGCACAGTTCACAAACTTGATCGACTCAGTTGCCATTGGTGACAAGTGTAAATGTTTTTCAGTGAACTTGGGGACAGCCTTGAAAATACGTCTAATCATTTCCCTGGAAAACCCAAAGCTGCGCTCTCTCTAGACCAGATGACTGACAGGTTTTGTTTTCATTATTCCCATGATCTTGTCTCCTGGTGCTTTTGGGACCCCGGTCCCCACGTTACCCCAGTGTGCATGTAGACACACACACACTTCTTAAGTGAGTCACACTAGCTTCTGGTCCTTCTCAAGCTGGAGAAGTTAGAGTCGTGAAGATAGACTTCCTTTCACTGTCACTCACCCATGAAACCTATGAAACACAGGGCTCTATGTGGCTTCATGAGGACCCTGTGAGGTCTACTGTCCTCAAGACCATAACTGCCCTGGGTTGCAAGGAGAAGGTCTTGGACCTTGAGGAGTGCCCCCTTCTGGGCCTCTGTGACCCATAATTCATTTGGTGCATTTGGGACCATCTATATAATGAATTTGGGCCAATGTGAGATATAGAACTCAAGTCTCCCTTTTCCCTAAACTCTGATTCATTTGCTTGAATTCAGCAAAGGGTCGGGGAAGGCCTTTGCAAACGTGCGGTAAATGAGTTTGCCTCTAGGTCACTTTGGGTCTGGCCCAGCCAGCTTGATCCGTCAGTGGTGCCACTTTGGGATGCCAGGCTGACAAGAACTCTGAAAACAGAGCTCTTGTGGCTGTGTGTTAGCTGCTTAGTCGTGTCCAACTCTTTGCAACCCTGTGGACTAGAGCCGGCCAGTCTCCTCTGTCCATGGAACTCTGCAGGCAAGAACACTGAAGTGGGTTCCCAGAGCAGAAGATCCTCTAAAGGTGCTCACCCACCTCTTGCCTACAGGGTGGTCCTTGACCACGCTGTTTTTATGCTGCCCCTCAAAGGAACAAGCACCGATCACCTCTCCCGACCTAGGAAGGTGCATTGACATCAGTGTCTCCATCTCTCCACCGGGAAGCCAGGTCACACGCGGCACAGAGCCCATTCGTGAAAGGGAAATGAACCCCCCTGTCACAAGTTGAGCGGACAAGAAGCTTTTTTGAACCATAGGTATTCTTGATGACAACTCTGTGGCAATGCAGGAAAGTGCCTTCTGAATCCCGAGATAAACTTACCGAGAGCCATGGATGCTCTCACGGCGGGTAATGTTTATGTTGCTCTGTTTCTTTGAAAACGGGGGCCAGTTTATGAGGACAATTCATTGGTGTTCTATTAGGGACACAGATGGTTATGAGGAAGGGCGAGTGTGAGTCCCCAAGCCTGCAAAGATTTCAACACCTGAGAATCAATGGGTGAGCTCAGCTCTGGGACATTTTCATTTCTGCCATTCTATGAGTTCATGTATCTCTAGTAACCCGAACATTTAATTAAGCAGAATTTTCCACTTGCCAGCTGTGCCAGACAAATGAGAGGACTCACTGTGTGAGTCAATAAGAAAATCTACCCCAGACTGCCTTCCGCTAGAGGATGTCAGAGCAAGAATTACTGTGGGCAATCAGAGAAGGACATAAAAAGGAACAAAGTGTGCATAGCACACTGTGTATATCAGTATCAGAGCCTTACAATTTGCCGACGTGTGCCCGGAAGTTAAATCTCCCATTACATAACTTTCTATCCCTTTCTTGAAAATGCTCCAGTCGCATTGGCATGTTTTATGATTTGCCTTGCTTCAGAGATAAGCACTTTGCAAACGATGAAAGTTCTCAGGTGTTTTTCTCATTGAAAAGGTTGTGGTTAGGGAGGGGTAAATTAGGAGACTGGGGTTGACCTATATAACACTACTAGGTATAAAACAGATAACTAACGAGAACCTACTGTGTAGGGAACTCTACTCAGTATTCTTGAATGACCCACATGGGTACAGAATTTGAAACATAATGGATGCTTATATATGTATAACTGCGTCACTCTGCTGTACACCTGAAACTAACACAGCACAGTCAATCAGCTGTACTCCAGTATGAAATAAGAATTTAAAAATTAAATAAATAAACGTGGAGGTTAGAAGAGTGATGCTGAGCAAAGAAGCTGTTTAGGTAGAACATTCAGAAGGGAAGGTGGTATGTGCCTCAGATAACAGTTCATTTCCCAAACCGTACAGCCCTAAAATAGGTTGCTCTCCATACATGTAAATGTGTGTGAGGGTTCAGAAAGTACGGAGCTTGCTGGGCTCAACCCTGAGGAGCCAGCTGTGAGCTTCGGGCAGCGCTTTCCACTCCCTGGCATCAAGCCCTGTCGGGCTGGTGGGTCAAACATCCCTATAATTTCTTTTCCATTCTGGCCCCAGAGGAGCCCAGTAGCCTGTTATTATTTGAAAAAAGAGAATTAATTTTCTCCTCCAATGGCTTATATTCTCCAATCCATGACAATTTTAAAAGGTGACTTTTTTTTTTTTTAAGGACTTGCACTTACAATGTTCACTGGAAATGAACAGGATTAACCTAGGATGCTCTCTTAATTGCATGTACGTGGAGAATTACACACTAAAATGTGGGGATCAAACTTGGCCACATCTGGACGAGACAAGGACTACACGTCAAGAATCTGAAGACATTTTGTCTGGACAGGTGCTTTTACTAGACTAATGTAATTGATCAGAAGGAAAACAGGCTCCTATTTGTAAGAACCTAATGATTAAATTATATAAATTCTTTACACCACTTATGTTAGTTCTTTATATTCTTTTATAATTGATGCTTTCAAACTGTGGTGCTGGAGGAGACTCTTGAGAGTCCCTTGGACTTCAAGGAGATCAAACCAGTCCATCCTAAAGGAAATCAACCTTGAATATTCATTGGAAGAACTGATGCTGAAGCTCCAATACTTTGGCTACTTGAGGCACAGAGCCAACTCATTGGAAAAGACCCTGGTGCTGGAAAGATTGAAGGCAAAAGGAGAAGGGGGCGACAGAAGATGAGATTGTTAGATAGCATCACTAACTCAATAGGCATGAATTTGAGTAAACCCTGAGGGACAATAGAGGACAGAGGAGCCTGGCATGCTGCATTCTGTGGGGTTGCAAAGAGTCGGACACAGCTTAGCGACTGAACATCATCAACAGGAACAAAATATTATCTGGAGCAACCTGAAATGGATTACATGACTTGTGAAAGCTTCTCTAAAACGAATGTAACTCACACACACAAATAAATACAACGAATTAATTGAATATTTTAAAAGGTGACCTTAGCAATGATCTTATTCTTCAGGGGAAGAAAGTGTATCCAGTTAGGCATCTTTCTATGGTAATACTTACAGATATATTATAAGGTTGTCCTCCAGGGGGTGTTAAGTCTTCAGCAATGCTACAGTGTTGCTGAAAGGCATTTGAAGCCAGTTAGCACAGACAGGCAGACAATCAGGCTTCCTTCTCTCTGGGATGCAGGCATTCTAGGGCCCATACCCTGAATTTCACATCTCAGGAACTGTATGGACAGGACAGGCCCGATAGGGCTTTCCATGGGCAAAGATGTGAGTCTTGAAGGCCCCCAAATACTCTCATATGAGTTGGAAGAGGCCATGTAAGTCAAAACGGCAAAGGATCCCTCCTTCCTAATTAAACCCGCAAAGGGCTATTTTTGCTGTTCTTTCTTAATTAAACCATCACCTGGGAGTCTGCAAACCTCTAGGCCTCAGGAGCCAGCAACTTGAAGTAGTCAAGTCCATGAGTGCGAAGCATAGAGCAGGACGGCTGTGAGGTCCACAGGTGACCAGGTGTCAACATCTGCAATACTGAGAAGCTCTAGGATCCTGAACTAATTACTGAAGCTCCGACATCTCTGATTCCTCATTCACAAGAGACTACATCATAGGACTATGGGAGGATTAACCAAGACAACCCAGAGGAAGTGTCTGGTGTGCAGGAAGTGTCCCATAAACACAATTAGTTGCTTTTATTCCAGAGTCTGGGTCCAGTCCTCATGATGTGGCCTCAGCCGGTCTTTCTCCTCCAGCTACGAAGACCCCTTCATCCCACCCACCCCCCCTACACGCTTATCCCCATGTTCCCTCTGCTTCCTCACCAGCCTCACCATCTGATGAGGTCTCACCCAGGTCTCTGATGTTTAACTACAGTTGAAACCGAAGAGACACAATTTCCTCCTCCAAGAACCAGACGAGGTTTCTCCTACCTCTGAACAGTATCAGGGACACAGTGTCTTGATGCAGAGGTGTATGTGTCTGTCAAATGTATGGAACTGGACGCTTAACATGGGTGCATTTTTTTTTTTTTACCACGTTAAGTTGTACCTCTATCAACCAACCCAGTCAGAACCTGATGAGAAGACCTCAGTCTCTGGGGACAGGGAGACTTGGTTCAAGTTCTGAAACTTTCTCCTTGGCAGGACACTGGGCCTCTTTCACACTCAGCTTCCTCCTCTGTAGATGGGGTGGCTGTCACTTTCTCTTCTAGGAGTGAGGGTTTAGAGGTAGAGTGTTCATACCTGCTCATCTGCTTCAGTCGTGTCCAACTCTTTGCAACCCCATGGACTGTAGCCCGCCAGGCTCCTCTGTCCATGGGATTCTCCAGGCAAGCGTACTGGAGTGGGTCGTCATGCCCTCCTCCAGGGGATCTTCTCCACCCAGGGATCGATCCCGCATCTCTTATATTACAGGCAGATTCTTTACCACTAAGCCACCAGGGAAGCCCTAGAGCCATAGTAATAGTAGGCAAAGGCCTTGTACTGGGCTTGCAAGCTGATGTTTGCATGATTACCAGGACCTTCGTTTTTGGCATAGGCATTTCTGTGTTGGTCAGAGGCCTCTGTTTACCGCAAGGTAATCTTGAGGACAAAATATGTGTGGTCTTTTTTTTTCCCATGTGTCTAGCAGAGAGTAGACATGGTGTGTTTACCTAAACACACTGACTTTTAGGTACCAAACATTTAGAAGCATCAGAACTTAAGGCTCTGCAGGATGTCACGCAACATCTTATCACCCGGGTTTGCTAAGCCTTACTCTTTTGAAGTCTGACAGACACTTTACTTGGCTGAAAACTCAGCTATGGCTCCCCAGTGTACAGGAGAACTTAATAACACATCTCTCATTGGGATCGCTCTTTGGGTTCACATGGGTTGTCTATTTTTCTCTCTAAAGCAATGGAATGACTGTAGAGTTTTCTGGACCAATAAGTCACTCTGTTTTTCATGATTCAAAGTTAGGCTTTTATTTGGTTTCAAATTAAAAAAATAAATTTCATTATTAAATAGTGAGATGGATCTAACTGAGGTTCAGAGAAGTAGCTGACTCGGGAATATACCGCCAGGGGTACAATTCAGGGGTGGATTGCCTAAACGAAAATGAGTTGTTAGGTTGTCACGTTTGTTCAAAGTTCGACAGTGGCATAATTCAAAGGAAACTGCGATACAAAGTTTCAAATGTTTACAATGGATGAGAGAAGTAAACCAGCTTATTCTACCACAATCCCAAACGGATTTCTTTTTCGACGCCAGGCAGCTCGGACGCTACACCACGGTGCTAATGTCGTCGGGCTCGTCAGCTTTCTTTTGCCTGCTCGGCAGGGACTTCAAGTATTCGAGGTGTCTCCGCGCGTCCTCCTGATTCTGCCTCACGTAGTACACCACGTAAGAGATCACCATGGTGAACCAGCCAAACATGGTGACCAGCATGGCGTAGTCAGTCGTTTTTTTAGGGAGGTTACAAAGGTCGGCGTCATTGGCAGCGTTGAGGAACGGCCTCCCAGCATGTTCATCCAGCACGGAGGTCTTGCAGATCACATTGTGGGCTGTCTCGTGATTGGACACCATGCTCCGCAGGACTTGCTGGAGCGTACAGTCACAGTGCCAGGGGTTGTTGGCAATTCTGGCTCTGGCCTTCAGGTTATTGAAGGCATTTTTGTGCACGCTCTGAATCCGGTTGTCAGACAAGTCCAGAGTCTGCAGAGTCTCGGCGACTCCCTTGAAGGCGTGCTCGTCGATAAACTCAATGCCGTTTTTGGACAGGTTGAGAACTCTTAGTTGATGGAGGTCCTTAAAAATCTCATTGGGGATGGATGTGATCTGATTGGAGTCCAGGTACAAGAGGACCGTTTCAGGCGGAAGATCTCTAGGTATTTCCTTGAGATTCGCATTGCTACAGGTGACATTTAAACCCCCAGAGGAAGAACAGAGACAGCCCTTGGGACACATACTGGCGGAATGAAAGCACAGTATCATGAGAACGAAACTTTGGAGGAGGAGACACATGGAGAGGGAGCGAGTTAGCCACAGGTCCACCAGATTCATGCTGGAATGTCAGCATAATCACAGGCCCAAGCCTCATCTACTCCGGCAAGCACGTGTGCTCACGGTCCAGCCCTGTCCACACGGTTGGTCTCCTTCCGGCGTGGTCCAAAGGGCTGCTACTCACGCACACATCTCTTCATCGTGCTGGTCCTTGCGTGGGCACCTAAAGGGAAGAAAGCAGACGTAATGAGCTCTTTTGCAGATGGGGAGGTGGGGTGCATCGCAACGAAACAGGCATCTGGCAT
The DNA here is from genome assembly GCF_000754665.1 of Bison bison bison. Classification (NCBI taxonomy): domain Eukaryota; kingdom Metazoa; phylum Chordata; class Mammalia; order Artiodactyla; family Bovidae; genus Bison; species Bison bison. The sequence goes on from NW_011494808.1 coordinate 4,914,539, forward strand.
TTTATGCGGGCAGGCGAGCTGTTTATGCAGGTAATTTCCATCAGCACCATTGGGCGTTATCTGTGTAATGGCGTCTCTGCTCAAATCCCAGGTGCTGGGGGAGCGGAAGGTCAACAAACGACGACATTTCCAAGTGACGTCGCCTTGTTGTTCCTGGTGCGGAATCTGAGCAAACAGTCCAGATTCCTCTCCTCTCCACTGGCCTGCGCCACATCCTGTGCCCTTCCTAAAGTTGACGGCAACCAGACGGAGTCACCCCTCTCCCTCCTCTTGCAAGAGGCATCAATGCAAATGAGCCTTTCACATGAGCCGCAACGAGAAATCGCCCTGATATTTTACAGTTGATGACCGTAGATAACAACGACTTTCATGGCTTTTGAACGGCTGTCCAATTTGGAGTATTTTCTAAAGAAACCCCTTACTTGAATTATGAATGAGACGAATGGGTACATCCCAACCTTCCCAGCACAGTGTTTCCAGGGACCTCCAGCCTGGATTCTCCAAAGGAGCTGCCTCCCTTGGGGCCTCTGGGGACTACACCACACCCGGAAAGATGTCCTTACCTGAATTTCCAAAGGATTCTCTTTGTTTGCTAAACAGTGCAGTCCCTCTCCAATAGATCTTCGAATATGACACACAGCTCTTTTTTTTTTTTTAGTATAAAAAGAGTTTTAAGAAATACTAGCCTCTTATATGTAAG
>NW_011494808.1:4915338-4922367 GCF_000754665.1 Bison bison bison
TATACAGTGCTGTATGAAGTTATGTCAGTGAAGCTGGGGGTGGGGGGTGGGGAATGACATAATCAGCAGCCAAAGAAATGCAACTGTAAAATGAGCTATGAATGTTTTTCTTCTATCAATATAATTTTTAAAAATACCATCTGTATGCTTATAAGAACAGAATAATATGGCATCCTCATAAACACATATTTTGAAAATATGTTTTGGAAAGAAATTTGGCAATATCTATTGAGAACATTAAATTTTACATATATATATGTGTGTATATATATACATATATCTTTTGACATTGTAATTTTCTTTCAAGTAATCTATTCTAGGGAAATGTTCTAAAATAAAAATGTAACATTCCCCCAAAAAGGAAATACTAGCCTCTAAGTCTTCCTCAATACCCTATTCTTTTCTTTCCAATTATGTGTGTGTGTGTGTATATATATATATATATATATAAATCATTTATATATATAAAATCATATTTATTTGCTTTGTCCCTCAGTCATGTCCAACTCTTGGCGACCCTATGGACTATATAGCTAACCAGGCTGCTCTGTCTGTGGGATTTTTCCGGCAAGAATACTGAAATGGGTTGCCATTTCCTTCTCCAGGGGATCTTCCTGACCCAGGGATTGAACCCATGTCTCCTGTGTCTCCTGCACTAGCAGACAGATTCTTCACTGCTGAGCTACCGGGGAAGCATTATATATATAATATATATTATGTACATAATATATGTACATATCCCCTGGAGAAGGGAAAGGCTACTCACTCCAGAATTCTGGCCTAGGGAATAATGGGGTTGCAAAGAGTCAAACACGACTGAGTGCCTTTCACCTTTCATATATATATATATATATCTTTTATATATACTTATATAAAATATATGTATATATCTTTATATATATATACATATATCTTTTACATATATCCATCTATATATATATATATTTCCTGTTGAGCTGTTGTTGGGAAAAGGCCTAAGAAATTGCAAAGCTTTAGTGATATGAGCAAGATTATGAACTTGCCCCAAAATAGAGATGTGAATATAAGTTTACACTTGAAACCGCTCGCTTGTGTAAAGAGGACAGGCATTCTCGCAGACTGGGGAAGTGGCTCTCAGACAGACTCTGGGCCTTGTCCACGACCACAGAGCTCATAAGTGGTACAGATGGCAATCAAGCCAAAGCCTTTGTTCTGACTGGTGAATCTCAATTCTTCTCGCTACCCCTACAGCTCTTTCTCGATTCCATCTGCTCCATGGGGACAAACAAAGTCCAGGGACTGCTGCGGCTTCCGATGCTGTTATGCTGCGACTCAGTGCCACATGGAGGATTCCATGAGCCCCAGGGAGGGGGCTCCCTGCCCTGGGAACCTGTGCCTGACTTCAGAGGATTCTCTCTCAGGATCTAAGGAACTAGGAAAAGGTTCATCCCTCTTACAGCCGTGAGCAACAAAAGACTTTGCAAACTTGTCTTTTCTAAAGATCCCAGATGGATAAATAGAGAGGGAAATGACTCCAAATGTTACCAAACTCACAGAAAAGAAGATTAATGTGAGCTGAAAACATAACGAACTGGGTTGTTCATCACGGAAAAAAATCAGATTAGCAACAGCAGAATGAAATGAACGTGCTTTTGGAATCTCGAGTCCCTCAAATGCCAGAGAGGCTGCAGCTGAACCCCGAGGCTGACTAAGCCATCCGTCAACAGCTCGTTTCATCTGCAGTGTAGGCTCACCTCCCTCCCGTGTTTTCCCTCCTACAAACCTTCATTGCGGGGCATTTGGGGACTGTAGTCATTGCCTAGATGGGGGAGAAAAGACATAAAAGGAAGGTACTGGAGGCTACTTCAGAGAAGAAGGAGGGTGGCAGAGGACAGGCACAGGTTCCTGGGTGGAGGACAGGAGATGGACAAATGAATGTGAATAGAGAAACTAGAGTTTCCTGTCATCAAGCAACTTCCACCAATTGAGTATGTGCCACCTCCACCCTCCTAAATCCTGTGAATCGGTGCAAACCCTCCTCTGGAGCACACTCACATCTCTCCAGAGACCGAATCCATCTGGAGAAAAGTATCCTCTAATTTAGACTATGAGCTTCCCAGGTGGCTCAGTGGTAAAGAACCCACCCATCAAGGCAGGAGACTCAGGTTTGATCTCCAGGTTGGGAAGATCTCCTGGAGAAGGAAACGCAACCTGCTCCAATATTCTTGCCTGGGCTACAGTCCATGTGGCTGCAAAAGAGTCAGACATGACTTTGGTGACTAAATAACAACAACAGTTTCGACTCTAAGCCCTGTGAGGGCAGGGACTGGTTTCTGCCTCGTGTAGAAATAATAGCAAATAATTACAAGGTAAACAGTGCACTGAGTTTGTTTTTCAGCTTTCATCCTTATGATCATTGTGCCCGTGGGCAAGTTATTAACCTCTCTACACCTCACTCTGCTCCTCCTCATATAGAGATTATAAAAGCATCTGATGACAATGTTGACATGAAAATTGTATCAGATAATCCATTCCAAGCATTTAGTACAATGCATAGTAGGTACCAAGTGGTCAACACTTGTTAGCTATAGTTATTATTATTATTCCAGAACCATTTCCAACTCGTAGCGTAGTGCTACATGAATATCTATCATCGTATGAATGAATCAATGAAATATTCAGCAATCTAGCTGTGCTTTTTCTTCCCTATGGTAATTATTTTCATTATTTTGGCACATAAACGTCGGCTCATCAAACATCTGTTGGTTTTACATGTCAAAACAGTAGTAGCCTCCGGCAAAATCACAAGTGTAGATTCCCACTTGAAGAATAGAACTTTTTCTCAGCACACATCTCTAGGCTTTGTTTCTCCAGAATGGTCAGTCCAATGCTCATGGTCACAGACAAGAGATGGTTAGGACGTATCTTCTCAACATCAGAGTGCAATCTGTCTTGAGATGAAATCCTTCATGCCCTATATGGTCCACCCATACACAGGATGAAATGCCTGTTGGGAGTATAAATCCTGCATATTCCTTGCACTCAAAGAGGCTGGACTCAAAACTATTTCATTTTCTCTCTGTGATTCACAAAAAGGGAATGGAATCTTCTGGGGTTGGCTACATCGCTATTGCTGCAACAGCCTCCAGAGCCTTCATCCTCACCCAGGACTTTGAAGTGACAGAAAGACGCAGCATGTGGAGACGTCCAAAGACATCGCATCAAGGTTACCTCCAGCAGGGAGGACAGAAGAACTGTCTCTCTGCTCTGTCGCGCTGATTGACTGTTTTCCAAAGGGATTATCAGCTTGGCATTGCCTGCAAGTACTGGTTAGATGAACAGCTATTCCCAGGAAGGGAAGCTGTGGGGAGATGTGACTCTCAGAGTGAAAACCAGGCATTCTGCAGACACCAGTGCTTCTCCGGCAGAGGGCAGAGCTAAGGAGGCGCCTAAATGCCCTCTTGTTCTGACCCCGTCAGGTCTAACCACAAACCCAGAGTAACAAACAAGCCATCCTTCTGCGGGGCGGGGGGCTGGGGTGTGGGGAAGCCCCCTTGCTAACTTCAGAATGAGTGAGTGGGACATAAAGGAGCCCTGGGGTCACCTTGGTGAGGTGACAGGCACAGCAGCTCTCCGCCTGCCCTCTTGAGGAGGAAGACGACCCAGCAAGGGGACAGCCCAAATGAAACAGCACCTCTTCTGCCTCCTAAATTCCCCTTCGCATCCCTCAACTCATTACTTCTGCCCCATCCTCACGCCCTCATTCCCTTCCAATAAGTCCGGGGCCACGAGGAAGCTGCAGGGTTTCTGGCTGTGCTGTCAGGGCTGAGCTGCGCCCCCACAGAGGACCGTTTGACCCCCAGACCCGAGCCTTGCTCCCGTGTCCCTGTCACACAAGTTTCCTTTTTCCCCCTTTGGTCGCACCCCTCGGCATGCAGAATTCCCCTGACCAGGGATCGAACTTGTGCCCCCCGCAGTGGAAGTGCAGCCTGAACCACTGGACAGTCAGGGAGGTCCCCTGTCACACAAGTTTCTGAGCTTCAGTAATTAATGCTGGGATCGGGTGGCAATCCTCAAATACTGTTTCCAGAAAGAAAAAAAAATGTACTTAGCAGCCTACTAAGTGAGAAGGCAGTTCTTTCCATGGCTCATTAAACTCTCTCTTGCGTGGAAGCAACCTAAATGTCCATCGACAGAGGAATAGATAAAGATGTGGTACATACATAAAATGGAATGTTAGCTGCTCAGTCATGTCCAGCTCTTTGAACCCGTGGACTGCAGCCCACCAGGCTCCTCTGTCCATGGGATTTTCCAGGCAAGGATACTGGAGTGGTTTACCATTTCCTTCTCCAGGGGATCTTCCCGACCCAGGGATTGAACCTGGGGCTTCTGCATTGCAGGTGGATTCTTCACTGACTGAGCTACCAGGGAAGCCCCTATAATGGAATATTACCCAGCCATTGAAAAGAATGAAATACGGCCTCTTGCAGCATATGATGGACTTAAAGATTGACATACTGAGTGAAGTTAAGTCAGGCAGAGAAGGAGACATCCCTTATGTGTGGAATCTGAAAAAAAATGATACAAATGAACTTATTTACCAAACAGAAACAGACTCACAGAGAACAAACGGTTCCTGGGAAAAGGGATAATTACGGAGTTTGGGATGGAAAATACACACTGCTGTGTTTAAGATGGATAACCAACAAGGACCTACTGTATAGCACAGGGAACTCTGCTCAATGTCATGTGGCAGCCTGGATGCCAGGGGAGTTTGGGGGAGAATGGATATGTATGGCTGAGTCCCTTCACTGTTCATCTGGAGCCACCACAATATTGTTAATCGGCTAAACCCCAATATAAAATAAAAATCTAAAAAAAAAAACCAGGGGACTGTATAACCTAGAAATTACCAGTTTACTTTTGCTTTTAACTCTCTGAAGCGCCCCAACTTAGAAAAATATATAGCTCTGCTTTGGTGTAACTTAATTATCTAAGTTTAAATACAGGCTGTCACTTATTTGTGACCTTGGTCAAACCTTTCTGTGCATTTAAATTCTTTGTCTAAAAAGCTGGCATAATAGGGGAATTCTCTGGTGGGCCAGTGGTTAGGAAATTACATACTGATTTCTTTATTTGCTCAAGTTTTCTGTCAACTAAGTTGTTGCTCAGTCTAACGTCCAATCACAAGTCTGGTGTACATTATTATATATGTGGGTCCTCTGTAAGTGGTTGGGCTTTTGTGTACTTTACTGTATAGAGTACATTAGTGTAGTATTTTTATTTCAAGCCTATGATGTGAGGAAGCAAGTGAAAAAGCAGGCTGATGCAGCTGGTACTTGTGCACTTTACAAGGTCCTGTCCTGTAAGATTGGAAATGTTTCTTTATTTTTTTGTATTTTTTAGTGTATTATTTGTGCAAAAAGGATTATAAGACCATTACAGAATAGTACTATACAGTTGATTGCGTTAGCTGGGTATCTAGGCTAACTTTGATGGACTTATGAACATACTCTTGGAAAGGAACTCGTTCATTTGCAAGGGACTTACTGTATATCCTGGCCCCTCCGTTTCCTCTCCAGAGTACTTCCTTGGAGCTAATAAGAGGCTGTCTCTCTCAGGCTATAGTCCTCACTAAGGTCCTAGAACAAAACTTATCGGGAAACTTTCAGATTTTTTTTTTTTTGAGTCAGCACTAACAAATAAACAACACTTTTTTTTTTTGAACTCTCTATCTCTCTCTCACTGGGTACTAAATAAAGAATAAAGATAAGATTATGTCTTCCCTGACATCTGTATTTATTATTCATCATGCTGCAAGGTTATAGGAAGGCCGAGTGGGAACCCATCTGTCTCAGTTTCTTTCAGCTTCTCTGTTATTATTACTTCCCACCAAGTGCCTAAGGTATTCGCAAGAGTGAGAGCTTTGCAAACTCTTAACACACAATCTACGTTTAAGTGTAGGCTCCCAAAGATGCTCCAAGGTGCAGAGGCAACTTGAACACTGCTTTTAGAAAGCATTATCCTTGCTGAATTCAGCTGCATTTCTGACTGGGATGGATGACTCTTACCACACACACACAAAAAAAACCCCCACAAAAAACCAACTTATCATAATCAATGACTTGGTGGGGAAAGTACAGGATTCAGATCTAAAATCAAGGAAATGAAAACACTAATTTAAATAGACACACGTACCTCAATGTTCACAGCCACGTTATTCACAATAGCCAAGATATGGAAACAGCCTAAACGTCCATTAACACTTGGATAAAGAATGGATAAAGAAAATGTGGCATATGCAGAGACAATGAGATACTATCGGCCATTAAAAAAAAATGAAATCCTGCCTTTTCCAACAACATAGATGGACCTGGAAGATATTACCCTTAGTGAAGTAAGTCAGAGAAAGACAAATACTGTATATTTTCACTATATGTGGAATTCAAAATATGTAGAAACAAGCAAATAAAACAGAAACAGTGTCAAGATACAGAAGACCAACTGCTGGTTAACAGTGAGGAGAGGGGCGGGAAAAGAGGAAAATAGGGAAAGAGGATTAAGAGGTAACAAACGACTAAGTATTAAAAAACAAGATACAAGGATGAGATGTTCAGCACAAGGAATACAGCCAATGTTTTATAACTTTAAATGGAATATAATCTATAAAAGTATAGCAGTATTATAATGTATACCTGAAACTAACATAATACTGCAAATCAACTAAATGTAACTATGAGTGATGATGGAAGTTAACTAGACTTATTGTAGTAAAATTTTTTGCAATATATACAAATACTGAATCAATGTTGTATACTTGAAACTAATACACCATTATATATAATTACTTTTAATAAGAGATGTCAAGTAAATATTAAGTGAAGATGTACATATATGATCCCCCCAGGGATCAATGCAAAGAAATAGAGGAAAACAATAGAATGTGAAAGACTAGAGATCTCTTCAAGAAAATTAGAGATACCCAGGGAACATTTCATGCAAAGATTGGCTCAATAAAGGACAGAAATGGTATGGATCTAACAGAAGCAG
>NW_011494808.1:4922469-4950825 GCF_000754665.1 Bison bison bison
TGCACTCAATATGCCAGCAAATTTGGGAAACTCAGCAGTGGCCACAGGACTGGAAAAGGCCAGTTTTCAGTCCAATCTCAAAGAAATGCCAAAGAATGCTCAAGCTACGACACAATTGCACTCATCTCGCACTCTAGTAAAGTAATGCTCAAAATTCTCCAAGCCAGGCTTCAGCAGTACATGAACCATGAACTTTCAGATGTTCAAGCTGGTTTTAGAAAAGGCAGAGGAATCAGAGATCAAATTGCCAACATCTGCTGGCCCGTGGAAAAAGCAAGAGAGTTCCAGAAAAACATCTATTTCTGCTTTATTGACTATGCCAAAGCCTTTGACTGTGTGGATCACAATAAACTGTGGAGAATTCTGAAAGAGATGGGAATACCAGTCCACCTGACCTGCCTCTTGAGAAACCTACATGCAGGTCAGGAAGCAAAAGTTAGAACTGGACATGGACCAACAGACTGGTTCCAAATAGGAAAAGGAGTACGTCAAGGCTGTATATTGTCACCCTACTTATTTAACTTCTATGCAGAGTACATCATGAGAAACGCTGGGCTGGAAGAAGCACAAGCTGGAATCAAGATTGCTGGCAGAAATATCAATAACCTCAGATATGCAGATAACACCACCTTTATGGCACAAAGTGAAGAAGAACTAAAGAGCCTCTTGATGAAAGTGAAAGAGGAGAGTGAAAAAATTGACTTAAAGCTCAACATTCAGAAAACTAAGATCATGGCATCCGGTCCCATCACTTCATGGCAAGTAGATGGGGAAACAGGGGCTGTCTTTATTTTTCTGGGCTCCAGAATCACTGCAGATGGTGATTGCAGCAATTAAATTAAAAGACACTTGCTCCTTGGAAGGAAAGTTATGACCAACCTAGATAGCATATTAAAAAGCAGAGACATTACTTTGCCAACAAAGGTCCATCTAGTCAAGGCTATGGTTTTTCCAGTAGTCATGTATGGATGTGAGAGTTGGACTATAAAGAAAGCTGAGCACAGAAGAATTGATGCTTTTGAACTGTGGTGTTGGAGAAGACTCTTGAGAGTCCCTTGGACTGCAAGGAGATCCAACCAGTCCATCCTGGGTATTCATTGAAGGGACTGATGTTGAGGCTGAGACTCCAATACTTTGGCCACCTGATGCAGAGAGCTGACTCATTTGAAAAGACCCTGATGCTGGGAAAGATTGAGGGCAGGAGGAGAAGGGGATGACAGTGGATGAGATGGTTGGGTGGCGTCACTGACACAATGGACATGGGTTTGGGTTGACTCCGGGAGCTGGTGATGGACAGGGAGGCCTGGCATGCTGCGGTTCATGGGGCTGCAAAGAGTCGGACACGACTGAGCGACTGAACTGAACTGATGTAAAACAAAAGAGATCAATCTACACACACACACACACACACACACACACACAAGTATAATTAAAACATTATGGAAGAATGTTTATATAAAATGCCTATATAAAAACCTTATATAAAAAATAGATAATAGTCTTATATTCAGAGTATGGTTCTAGAGCAGATGGTGTAGAGAATTTTGACTTTTTATCTTATAATCTTCTCTACTATTTCAATCTTTGCCATGAGCACAGTCATAGTATTAACTAGGTAAGGAAAAAAGGGGTTGGTCTGAAGCTACCGACTGATAAGCTATTTTCTGTTAGGAGTTACAGAAAGTACAAAAGTAGGCAAGACATAATGTCTCTTCTGACCAGCTGAGTCACCCTAAAAAGTCGTTTAAACTGTCTGAGTCTTAGATAAGAGTACAGCACACCATAAGCCTGAGGTTAGATAAAACCAGTGTCAACCCTCAGTTTGGGTACCAGCTGGGGGAGCTTGGGAAAACAAAGCGACTGTTTGGAGTCCAGGGTTTCTCAGCTATAAATAAGAATAACACTGATTTCACAGGTTTCATGTATGGTTGTAACTGTGCCACTCTCATAGCAGATGCCTGACAAAATATTACAGACTCTGAACACGCTTTCAAAGGCATCACAGTCAAGTTCAGATTTCCCAAGGGTTCTGTGGAATACCATCTGTGAGTTGCAGTCTTGTAAGTCTGAGAAACACACTTTTTGAGAGTTACAATGGTCATCAGCCTATTTAAGGTTCTGAGAAGTTACAGCAAAGGAACCTATTAACTCAGAATTATCCAAACATACTTGGTCCCCCTGCCAAAGGCCTCTGGTGTCCTGTAATTTTTATAGCATAACCATCCACGGAATATGATAACTGGTAAATTCAGATCTAACTAAAGAACATTTAATATTATCGCTACTATTTCTCCTCTTACTTCATCCAAATATTCTGAAGGAATACGAGGTGACATGTTTTGCAAATGAGAATTCAATTTGCCACTTGATCCTTCTCAGGCCAAATAATATTACCATACAGAAATAATCACCAACAACTATTAATAAGATTCATTGCAGGTAGAGATGAAAATGACTAATCTATAGCTAGCACAAAGGATCATTTTGTTTAATGAAAGAAATATCTCGATTAAAACTTGCATGTCCATAAATAAATTGCAACAAATGGGATTGAAACTGTGTTTCAATTTCAGGCTCTTCGATTTCCTCATCCTGCCTCAGGCACCACTTTTATTTTTGGAAAATCATTAATAACATGATCCTTAAGGGCTTTGAAACCTTGCACATGTGTGCTCAGCTGTGTCCGACTCTGACCTCATGGACCATAGCCTGTCTGGCTCCTCTGTCCATGAGATTTAAGAGGTAAGAATACTGGAGTGGGTTGACATTTCCTTCTCCAGGAGAGCTTCCCAACACAAGGATGGAACCTGCATCTCCCGCGTCGGCAAGCAGGTTATTTACCACTACTGTCAGCCGGGAAGCCCCCTGAAAACCTTAGAGAGTGGTAACTCAAAGAGAAGGCTTTGGAGTTAGCCATATCTAAGCCTCTAACAACAAAGGTCTGTCTGGTCAAGGCTATGGTTTTTCCTGTGGTCATGTATGGATGTGAGAGTTGGACTGTGAAGAAAGCTGAGCGCCAAAGAACTGATGCTTTTGAACTGTGGTGTTGGAGAAGACTCTTGAGAGTCCCTTGGACTGCAAGGAGATCCAACCAGTCCATTCTGAAGGAGATCAGCCCTGGGATTTCTTTGGAAGGAATGATGCTAAAGCTGAAACTCCAATACTTTGGCCACCTCATGTGAAGAGTTGACTCATTGGAAAAGACTCTGATGCTGGGAGGGATTGGGGGCAGGAGGAGAAGGGGATGACAGAAGATGAGATGGCTGGATGGCATCACTGACTCGATGGATGTGAGTCTGAGTGAACTCTGGGAGTTGGTGATGGACAGGGAGGCCTGGCATGCTGCGATTCATGGGGTCGCAAAGAGTCGGACATGACTGAGCGACTGAACTGAACTGAAGCCTCTAACTTTGACATTCAATCACTTGTGTGTGTGGTAAGTCACTTTAGTCGTGTCTGACTCTGTGTGACCCTATTGGCTGTAGCCTGCCAGGCTCCTCTGTCCATGGGATTCTCCAGGTAAGGATACTGGAGTGGCAAATAGTTATTAAACATATACAGTTACAACTCTTATTAACTCATATCTGAACAGGATTAGATTTTAAGAAATGTGAATATGAGAAATAGAATATTTAGACTATGGTTTTAAGAAAAGTTGTTATAAATGGTACATTACATTTGCCTTCTCAAAATTATATCCTCTTTCTCATGCAACTTACTGACACAAACTGACAACTTTATGCATATTTCCACTGTAAGCTGTAATTAAATTGGAACTTTTTAAATTAGGGAAACTGAATTTTCAGAGTAATTTCTTATAATTGCATCAAATTCTTGGAAAGTTGTATTTTTATTATTTAAAATGAATAAATCTGAACTCCTAGAAAAAAAAAGAAGTGGCCTTAGGATTTGCTTTGATCGCAGATGGAGCAGAAGTTGTATTTTGCCTGTTCTAAGCCTCGGCCTTTTCAAGAGCACGTGCCCTTGCCTTTGCTCTTGGCATCTGCCCAGCCACCACGGCCAGCACGCTGGGCAGTGCGTGATCCCATGAATCTCACCACTGTCCCAGCCTAGACCCAGCCACACACTGACATGTGGGAAACCCAAACCAGAGCATGAGTCAACTATCGGATCTGCGGGTTTTGGAATCATGGACTCATGGATTCATGAGTGAGCCCACCTTAGACCAGAGGACCATTCAGGTACTCATGAACTTGTACGCAAATGCCACCAGGTTTGGGCACACTGTTATCTCAAAAAAGCTAGCTGATACACATGGACATTTAACGGTTTAAAAAGTTAACATATTTATGTTAATTATCACAAGGCCCGATTGACATTTAACAGATTCATACCAACAGCTATTAGAAAAAAATGCTTCTTAAAGTTTAATAGAAAACTCATTCAAGAAGGGTGTAATGGCTCAATGCTGAAGGGCATTAGCAGTTACATTATCAGTAGAACTCTGTCTACCGACCATGAGCGTCAATAATGTTCCAAACTGCTACGGCATCCCCCAAGCAGCTCAGGAAAGCCAATACATAGATGAAAGACATTCATTCAAGACCAAGATCAAATCTGGATAATACGTTTTAAATACTGGTTACTCCCATACCCCTGGTGCCTATGGCTCAGCGCCCAGAGTGGGGTCAGAGCTCCATCTGTGTAGCTAGGACCAGGGCCTCGGGGGTCAGACTGTGTCTGACACTGAGTCCCAGCTCCATCCATGACCTTGCCTTGCCTCAGTCTCCTCCTGTATAAACAACGATCACAGCAGTAGCTATACTTCTTCTATTTGTGGGTGTGTGCTAAGTCACTTCCGTCATATCTGACTCTTTATGACCCCAAGGACTGTAGTCCACCAGGATCCTCTGTCCATAGGATTCTTCAGGCAAGAATACTGGAGTGGGTTATCAGGCCCTTCTCCAGGGGATCTTCCCAATCCAGGGGTCAAACCTGGGTGTCCTGCGTTGGCAGGCAGATTTTTTTTTTTTTTTACCACCAGGCCACCTGGGAAACCCTCTTCTATTTGTAGTGAGGATTAAAGGAGATCATTTAGGTGCACTTGAAACAAGATGTGGCACTAAGTCAGTAAATGTTAGTTATTCCTATTTGTTGAGCGATTTCTGCTTGACACATACTCTTGGAGACAGGGCTTCAGAAGCCATCACGCAAACAGAGACAAATATCAGAGGGACAACTACAGGGAAAACCAAGTTTCTAGAGATTCAGTGGAGAATGTTTTTTTGAGTCTTCCTTGCACTACTTTTATTTTTGTAACTTTTTAAAAATTTGAAATTATTTCCAAATAAGTTTTGAAAAACTTAAAAAATATATATAAAGAGTGTCACATACTGATATGAAACTCATACTGTATGCATACCATTGGCTGAATTTTTCACTTTATCAATAGTTTCCCATGTTATCACATAACCTTTTAATCTATCATGTTTATTTTTTAAAATATTTTTATTGTGGTAAAAGTCACACAATATAAAACATACTAATTTAACTGTATTTAACCGTACCGTTCAGTGGCAGTAGGTACGTTCACATTGCAATTCTCATCATTATCCGTCTCCTGAATTTCTCACCTTCCTAAACTGAAACTGTCCTCATTAAACAGCAGCGCCCCACCCAGTCCCTGGAATCGACCAACGTACTTTCTGATTCTGAATGTGGGTGTTCTAGTCACCTCGTATAAGTGGAATCACACAGTATTTGTCTGCATCTAATGTACACTGGAATGCATTTCTAAGTTAACGTAATCTACGTCCTGCAAACAGACTGTGCCTTCTTTTTTCCTCCAGTGCCATGCAGCAGGTTCTCATTGGTTATCTATTTTATACACAGGAGTGTATATATGTCAATCCCAATCTCCATGAAGAATTTCAAGGTCATGCCTTAGCAACTGTGATGAAACAGAACGGAAATAAACAATATTTTGTTAATTCAGGCGCTATGGCCAGCATGCAGTTACTCTGAGGTGCTCACCTGTTGTTTTGTCTGCAAAAGGTGTCCATCAAATGAAACCTGCTCTCCATTGCAGACACCTAAAGGTAGACCCCCCAGGGAAGTCTTTCTCCAATTTCATTTTGGCCACTCACCCACCAGCACGCCTGCCCAGACCTGTGACTTCACAGAAAGTGTCACCGAGTAATCCAGGCTGATAACCTGAGGCTGACATCTGGACCCTGATTTCCCTTGCATTCAAATTATCCTTCCTTCTAGAACCTGACAATTTTTCCTTTCCAGAATGCCTGTGTGAAAAACCAAGTAGAATTGCCACCCCTCCAACATGCTAGGAGAAAACAAGCAGTGGATAAATTATCCTGAACCCTCATGTGATTTGCCTTCAATTTCAGGCTGAGTCTTCATTCCACTAAGGATCCTAAGGTACACTGTCAAATTCCATCTTCTTGGTGACCTCATGGGGGATCAGGTAAGATCAAACTTTTCCTCACTGATTTTATCCTGTGATACATGCTTTTCAAAAAGCTATGTCCTCTACTGTATAGCACAGGGAACACTGCTCAATACGCTGTAATAACCTATATGGGAAAGGTACCTGAAAAAGAATGAATACATGTGTATGAATAGCTGAATCACTTTGCTGTGCATCGGAAACTGACACAGCATTGTAAGTGACACTACACTCCCATTTTTTAAAAAAAATAAATAAATATGCTAGCATGCTAATATGCACTAATTAAGTATGCTAATAAACAAATATGTTAATATACATTAAAAAAAAAAACCAGACTTAAGTCTTCCTTAGAGAAGAAGATAAGGTGGAAAAACAGTATCTGCAGAATTATAGAGTCACACAGAAGGCTTGCTTGGATACTACTGATGACAATTTAATTCAAGCCAAAGGATCCTCAGACAGGCAGTCTCCTGTTCATGAAATTATGCCCTTGGGTGAACGAGGCCGTGCTTTCAGATTAATGGCTTGGGTCTAGCCTAGAGCTGTTCTCACCTCTTCCTGTTCTCCACCCGAGTCCTTTATCTTCTTAGTGAAACATAGGCTTCTTCCCCCCAAACTTCCTTTTACGTAAGGAAACTCAACAAAACAAAAAAAGGAAACCAGAACTGAGTTTCCATACTACGTAGTTCATGGCACGTCCATGGGGAACTGTGGGGCCCTGTGTTGGTTTGACTTGCCTCTGGGAATCACCCGGAAAAATTAACAGCTATCCAGGGACTTAGCTTTTGTCAACAACCAACCAAATAAAACTTTCCAAACTCACTTAATTGTCTGCAGGATGCAGTAAGACTTCCTCAACACCTCACTCAGAGGTAAAATGCCAATTGAAATAAAACCGAATGTGTGTTCTCCATCCCAGCATGTACTCTATCTTGGGGAAGAAACCAGCCAGGTAAGATAAGTAAGAAAGGTAAGAATCGGTCCAGGTGAAGATAAGAAAGTCAGGCAGAGGAGAGAGCCACTCCCAGAAAAAGATAACAGATTCCCATTTCTGTCTCCTCTGAAGGCTTGCACAGTTTTTAAAATGTAAATCATCAGAATATTAAGAAGCAGTCACCAGCTTGATTGCCCATTGGACAGTTTCAGAAGCTGTGACCAAATTGTTCTTGTTCAGTCACTCAGTCGTGTGCTACTCTTTGTGACTCCATGGACTGCAGCACACCAGACCCCTCTGTCCTTCACCATCTCCCAGAGTTTGCTCAAACTCATGTCCATTGAGTCGATGACGCTATCTAACCATCTCATCCTCTGCTGACCCTTGCACCTGTGACCAAGTTGCCTATGTATTAAAGCAAGTCCGCACACAGTCAGCTCCAGTAACGACTGGTCAGGAGAAGGTGGGTGGTTTTTACGCCGCCTTGGCATTTTGCTTTGTCTCAGGATGTGAGAACGGGGGAAATGTTGGGTCTGGGCTGGCCTCCCGACTCCCTGACGTAGTGACACTGAACTTAAGCATGAGGACATCATTCTCCCCGCTGCCCCTACCCCAGGACCCTGCATCCCACACACTTCTTTGCACCTCAGCAGTTCCTAAAGTGACAGGTAGGCAGGGTGGACAGGGTGGTCGTGAGCAGCCTCAGGGCTGACTCAGGGTCAGGGACCCAGGAGGTGCTCAGGACCTGCTTGCTCAATGAAGGGCTGAATGGCTGAAAACAAAGCAGACGTTTCTCAAGAACCAAAGAGCCTGACAGGGTGCAGACGTGCCCCCTGTCTTTCATCTAGATGGTAGCCGAGAAACCAAGGAAGAGAGAGCACCACTAATGGCGACCTGCTTCTCACGCAGTCAGGACCCAAATCGACGCGGGTAGCCTTCCACATTGAGAAAGTGAAGAAGGCAGCGTCCCGCTCAAGAACACCAGCATCCAGCAGAATCAGTAGGCTGATGCCCCGGCATGCCAGGTGGGCTCACCGTGTTTAACATGCCGAGATGGGTCTCGGCCTCTCAGATGCTGTCTCATCAAGCCAGTGACATTGGCCTGGCCTGTGAGTTTCAGAAACACGTAGTCAAAACATGAAGGTAAAATATTTATGGGGAACCCACTCCAGTATCCTTGCCTGGAAAATTCCATGGATGGAGCCTGGCAGGCTACAGTCCATGAGGTTGAAAAGAGTCGGACATGACTGAGAAACTTCACTTCACTTTTAGAGGCAGAGGGGGCCTCTCTGGTGGCTTGGTGGTAAAGAATCCATCTGCCAATGCAGGAGATTTGGGTCTGACCCCTGGGTCAGGCAGATCCCTTGGAGAAGGAAAGCGCAACCCACTCCAGTATATTCTTGCCTCAAAAATCCCACAGGCAGAGGAGCCTGGCAGGCTACAGTCCAAGAGGTCCCAGAAGAGTCAGACACGACTTAGGGACTAAACAACGCGATAAGTGGCAGAGACAGACTGAATCTGTACCAAGTGGACTTTTCACTTTAGTTGTGCAGCATTTCTCTCTTTGCCTGTCCTCTGTCTCAGCTCACCATCGACCCTTAGCGAGAGGGAGCGTCTATGAGTCTATAAGGCCTCCTGGTGCTTAGCTGCAGGGAGCTCTCCGGAGGTGAGGCTGTCCTGGAAGGACTCCAACACCGAGTTCTCTTCAGTGGAGGAAACAGATGGCACTCATCTCATGATGGGGAAGCCGAGGCCTTGACCACATGAAGAGCTGACTCTTCTATTATCCAGGTAGTAGACTCTTATCTCTTTGGGCATCCAGGGAGGTCTGTTCCAATTGATTAACAACTATCTAAGATTGGGACCATGCTTGCCTTTCTGTAGGCAGAACTAGGACAGAGTGGTTGAAAGTCTGCTCTAAGCAGGGATGATGGGGGTGGTTTGGAAAAGGTCATTATTGTCTTTTGGTACAGGCAAATATGCCCTGATGAGGCTGGACTTTCCATTTCAACAAAGAAACAGCAAGCTCTCTTACCTCTGTGGCCCTTTATTTGCAAGATATGTCTGTGGAAATGACCTAAATGTCCATCGGCAGAAGAACGGATATAGGATATGTGGTGTGTACACAGTGGAATACTAATCAGCCATCAAAAAGAACAAAATAAAAAGAAAAGAATGAAAGAATGCCATTTGTAGCAGCATGGACGAACCTAGAGATGATCATATTAAGTGAAATAAGTCAGAGAAAGACAATATCATATCATATCACTTACAGGTAGACTCTAAAATAGGACACAAAGGAACCTATCTGTGGCCCAGAAACAGAATTATGGACACAGAACAGACTGGTGGTTGCCAAGGGGGAAGGGAGCTGGAGGAGGCATGGTGTGGGAGGTTGGGGTTAGCACATGTTAGCTGTTATATGTAGAGAATGGATAAACAACACGGTCCTACCATAGAGCACAGAGAACTATGTGCAATATCTTACGATAAACCATAATGGAAAAGAATGACTGAATCACTTTGCTGTACGGCAGAAGTTAACACATTGTAAATCTACTATGCTTCAAAAAAATACATTAAATGTATGTCTGTTATCCTCCACAGGGCAGCACATCTGTTATCTGCTGACCTGAGAAGGGTAGTTGCCTGGGTGTCTGGCTGTGGACATATTTATAAAGGTCTCTTTTCTCTTAATTTATCATAAAACTTCCATGTAAGTCTTCCCAGATACATGTGAGGTTCCTGAGCCTTTTTCTGAGATGACCAAGGTGGAAGCTTCAGAGAGGCGTGTTTATAATGTCAACAAAGGAAGCGCTCGCAGACAGTGTTCCCAGAGGCCACCGTGGGGACATCTCCTTGTTTGGAGGCTCTGCCCCATGGCCACAGGCAACGCTGCTGCTGCTGCTGCTGCTGCTGCTGCTGCTGCAGGAGGTGGAGAAGCCTCGGGCTAATGTCTGATGAGTCAGACTCTGGATTCTTCCAACCCCTGGGGCTCTCTCTCTCTCTCTTTCATCCACCTCCTGGGTCCTGGGTCATTTTCACCACTCATTATCGCCAGCACCAGAAGGAAAGTGGAGGAAATGAAGGGAGATGAAATTCAAATGAATCAATCCTGCCACTTGTTTGCAGCTCAGCTTGCGAGCGTACAGGGGCGAGGCGGCGGCTGCTCTTCTGTGGGTTCCGAGTCTCTGAGCTATTCCTGTGCCCCTTGCTGCCAGGCAATATTGAGGGGGCTGGATGCAAATGAGCTGTTGGGATAGAAGCAGAGAGGCGGTGGGGAAGCTCACTCCGGCAGCAACTTCTTCAAAGGAAAGGGAAAGGATGTCACACAGAGTAGCCCAAGTTTTATAAAACAAGGTTACATTTGGACTCATCTTATTCCCTTAGAAGTAGAGGGAAAGGGATGCGAAGACCACACTGAGAGCAGTTATAACGCAGAAGATGCACCCACTTTCATAGCAACAAAAAGAAAGTATTCTGCAAAGAGTATGCCGAGGACAGCAACAACAGACGCAAGGAAGAACTGTATGAAAACCCGAAAGAAGAACGAAAGGAAAACAAAACACAGGAGTATCTTTAACCCACCGTCATTCACACAGGTAGGCTGCAGGAGAGGGAAGGAAGCTGGAATGGCCGGGCGTGTCCTCTTCACTCTGAGCTCATGTGATGGGAAGGGACTGGACCCTGGTTCCCAGTGTCCTGTCCTGCTCTGGAGCCGACCCTGCAAAGTGCCACCCACATGGCCCTGCAAGGAAGAGCTTATGTAATAGGAAGGGCTTGTTCCAGATACTGGGAAGCTGACGGGGAAAACCTTTTTCAGGGACCGTCTCCAAAGCAGAATCACTTTGCCTCCCAGGAAGAACCCACACGCAATGACTGACCAGGGAAAGGGAGAAAGTCCTGGCCACACTGGACCATTCTGGGACAGCTCTGAGCTGCCTCGGGGTGGGCTGAGGTCATCTCAAGGCTCTGCATCACAGGGTAACTTCTTCCTCTCGCCAGTCCATCCCATCCCATCCACAAATGCTGATCCCAAGTGCACTACTTCTTAATAAACTTCTTGTTTGCAGAGTCCCATTCCCAGTCTTCTCCCCTGAAAGCTTGACAAGTGATCATCCTGCCTGGGATGTACAGTTGATCTTTTTTTTTTTTTTTTCTGAGCTAAAGATTCACTCTTGGTTATGATATTGGTATGTACGAGAGAAGCTATGGAACACACCCAAGAAGACATGTAAGCTGAGGACGTGGGAGATGCAAGAGACAGAAAGGCTGTGCGTGAGCCGAGTGGGACTAGGATAACCAGACTGGGCTTCAAATTGAACTTTAAAAAAAGCAGCGGAAGGGACCCTAAGGAACAGGGAACACCAAGAAGTCACAGGCACATCACTCAGCAAATGTTACAGCACCCAGATCAGGTCCATCACTCAGCAAACATTACGGCACCCAGATCAGGTCCAAGCTTATGGGAGGAGGGCAGCGAAGGGGTCCAGAGTGGTGCTCAGCTGGTGAGATAAGGGGTGGAGTTCCGATGACTCCTACACCACAGCTGAGTCCACTAGTGGGCAAGTGACCACTGGGGCTAAATCTAAGAGCAGGATGCTTTCTACTTGGGGGAACTTTTGGCAATACAATCTGAAGAGAATGTTTGCCACCAGATAAAGGTGTCCTAACATAGAGACTGGACTAAATTATCATTGCCACTGAATGGCACCAGACACAGCCTTTAGACCCTATGTTTGAGGGGAATAAAGCAGGAAACAGCTCAGTGAATGGGGATTCATGAAACCAAGGTCTCCTTGAATTCTACTATAACAATTGAACTTCAATTAAGATATGGCAAAAAATAGGATAGTATGTAGCTGTTTTAAAAAACAAGAAGAATATACACACAAAAAAGCACCAATATACACACAGAAATATATATATATACACACATGGGCTTCCCTTGTGACTCAGCTGGTAAAGAATCCACCTGCAATGCAGGAGACTTGGGTTAGATCCCTGGGTTGGGAAGATCCCCTGGAGAAGGGAAATGCTACCCATTCCAGTATTCTGGCCTGGAGAATTCCATGGACTATATAGTCCATGGGGTCACAAAGAGTCGACACGACTGAGTGACTTTCACAAACAAACAAACAATACACACACACACACACACACACAGATATATAATGTCTACCACATCTTAATATTAGAAGAAAAAAGGCAGTTGTCTAATTCATGCAATAAGCACATACATCTGTGGCATCATTTACTACATCTGATAATCTTATAATCACTCATGTTTAAAATGCATAAACACCTCTGGAGGAATTTACAGTTGCCAATTGTACCCCCATTTTCCAGGTGAAGAAAGTAAGACCCAGAGATGTTAAATAATTTGCCCAAGGTCACAGAGTTAGTAACTAGCTAAGGCAGGATTTGAACTTGTGTAGAATCCCTGCAGGTCACTTCTTTCTCTCCCTCCTTCCCTCTCTCTTAATATGTGGGTGTGTGTGCATGCCTGTGTGCGTGTGCTCTGTCTCCCTCACCACCACACTGCAGCTGGCCCTGCAAAGAGGAAGTATAGTGACAGCACCTACGTCTGTATGAGACCCTTGGATTACCAGGTGCCTTGACGGAGGTGTGGTTGTCACTACGGTGCTTCAGAACATCTTCAGGGCTCCTTGGTGGAGGTGGGGGGCTGTACTTCCCCGCCCCCTTTGAAGTTAGCTGTCTCTGTGTGATCACTTTGGCTGATGCGTTCTCAGCAGAACTTAGGTGAGTTTT
This sequence comes from Bison bison bison, assembly GCF_000754665.1. Classification (NCBI taxonomy): domain Eukaryota; kingdom Metazoa; phylum Chordata; class Mammalia; order Artiodactyla; family Bovidae; genus Bison; species Bison bison. Next base: position 4,935,603 of record NW_011494808.1, read on the forward strand.
AAGGACCCTTTGAATCTCCTCCTCTGTCTTCCTGGGTCTGTAAGTAACTCATAAAAGGCAGATCCCGTCACTAACACACTGGACACACAGCAGGAATAAGAATTAACCAGGGGTTGAACCCACACTCTCGGCAGTGCAAGCTTGGAGTCCTAACTACCTGGACTGTTAGGCAACTCCCCAACGTTTGTACTTTGAAGACACTGAGATCTGGGGATCATTTATTACTGTGGCATTACCAAGCCCATCTTCACCATTCTGAAGTGCTTATCCTCCTTCTACAGATAAAGAAACTAAGGTTCAGACAGGTTTAACCATTTGTCCATGGACACACAGTAGTAAGATGGGAAACCCTTTGACAAGCAGAGATTGAGGAGAGAGATCGTTTTAGGAGGCACACACACACGCGCGCGCGTGCACACACACACACACACACACACACACACGAACCCCAGCAAAGTCAAGAAGGCCGGAGAGAACATTGGAGCCACTGCAAATATTCCAGTGTGGGGGGGCGGGGAATGGATTGATGCCGACAGGGCAAAATCTGGGTTCTGAATTCCACAGGAATATCAAGTTCACTCTGAACTATTAAATATGTTTACAGAAGGTCAGTAAGAAAGCTGGAGCAAAGGACTGGAAATTGTCAGAAAAGAGACACAGAAGTGTAAACAGAGACACAGCTCATGTCATGCTCAAGGCCAAGGCAGCAGCAAGATTTTCCACCACCAAGGCCCAATTTCTGACCTTGGCTGGTCCTTTAAATGCCGTGTAGATTGACTCTCTGACTTGATGCCATGGCAACCAGCTCTACTGACCAGTTCCACGAAATCTGCTTTCACCTTTGGCTCCTTGGCCACTATCACAAAATGGAAAGCTTCACAGAGAGGGCTGGAACTTTATTTTTTATTTTTTAACTGAAGGATAATTGCTTTACAGAAATTTGCTGTTTTCTGTTAAACCTCATGAATCAGCCATAGGTATCCATGTATCAAAACTTTATTTTTTAAAGGGTGGGAAGAGGGAGGCTTCCAAAGGAATTGTTCATCCATGATCCTACTGAATAACTTAGGCAAACTGTCTACACTGGCTGATTCACCAGCAGAAATGGGATGAGATGCTCCAGCTAGAAGGAGCCTGAGAAAACGGTGAGAGGTGGAAGCCGTGTAGCCGGAGGGTCAGGCTCCGTCAGACTTCACCATGACTGACAGCCCAAAAAGCCAGTGCCGAGACACGTCTGGCAAGCTGTCCTGAAGGTAAAAACAGAGGTTTATTCCTCAGGAATTCTGTTGGCACGTATTTCAGGAAAAGTGAGCATCCCAGCTCTGTAAAATAAGCAAAAAAAGTAGAAAAGAAACTGCCTGCCAAACAGGAGATGTGGGTTCCATCCCTGGGTCGGGAAGATCCCCTGGAGAAGGAAATGGCAACCCACTCCAGTATTCTTGCCTGGGAAATCCCATGGACAGAGGAGCCTGATCTGTCCCATGGACAGACTGTAGTCTGGGCTACAGTCCATGGGGTCGCAAAAGAGTCGGACATGACTTAGTGGCTAAACAGCAGCAGAAGCACCAAAGGAATCCTGAGTGATTCCTCTCTTGGCCCAGAAGAACTGATGGGCACTGGGCTGGACAGGGTGGTAAAGCGACCAGGAATCTTTCCAATGAGTCCCTTGGACTGAGAGGAGATCTAACCAGTCAATTCTAAAGGAAATCAATCCTGAATATTCATTGGAGGGCCTGATGCTGAAGCTCCAAAACTTTGGCCACCTGATGTGAAAAGCCAGTGTTTGCCACGCCTCTGTTATAGGTGTGACCTGACCTGCTGTCCCTTTCGTGGATGGGTCAAGGGAAGCCTCATAACCTCATGAATTTCCCTCTCCCAGATCTTGACCTTTCTGAACCTCCTCCTATTCTCCAAAGGGGCAGCTGACTCCTCAGCACGCCTTGGAACTCAGCACGACTAGAATATAAAAGATCTCAGAATTGCCTGCCCAGGCTTACCTGATATATATAAATATATATGGCCGGAATTGTTTTGGTCTGCCATTTTTAATGCATGCGGCAGAATGCTCGTGTAGGGAAACACAGAGTACCAATTAGGTAACCTGAGATCTTGCATCGTTTGGGATAAACACAAAGGAAGAGGAAACAGGAAATAACTGATATAGAAGGAGGAAAAATAGTAATCTTTTGACGCTGATGTTTGTGGGTAGACGCCACGTGCAACTGCAACGGAAAGGAACGGACCTGCCCAAGGGGGACAGTGACGCTCCTGGATGAGCACCCTGAGCGGGGGTGTGGCAGGGGCCCAGGGAGCAGACAACGCCCCACCAAAGCAGCGTCTGGCTTTTCTCCAGGCTGGGGACGGTCTTTCTGGAAGCACTCGGCCAAGCAGCGTATTTTCCCATTTCAACGACAGGACTTCCTGGGGGAAAGTAAATAGCTCTTTCCACCAGGAACAGAAGCAAAACGCAATGTAGTCACGCAGTAAACCGGGTGATGAGACAGCAACCAAAGACGTCCTCTCCTGCAGGTGACACGCGTGTGTACCTGGGGAGGGGAAAGCGAAGGAGAAGGAGAGTCTGCGAGGGAAAGAGGGTGATGACCAGACACAGTGAGTGTCCAGAGGGGTCTGAATTCTGGCAGCACGTGAGAAACAAAAGGAGCATGAGATATATGTGTTGGATAAAGGAGGAGGAATGACTACAAAACCCTTGCCAATGGGCTTCCCTGGTAGTCCAGGGGCTGGGAATCCGCCTGCCAGTGCAGGGGACTCGGGTTCAGTCCCCGGTCGGAGAACTAAGATCCCGCGTGGGAGCCTGTGTGTTGCAACCACTGAAGCCTCCGCCCTGAGCTGGTGCTCCACAGAGGAGCCACCGCAATGGGAAGCCTGGGCAATGCAACAAGGCGTAGCTCCCGCTGTCTGCAACGACGGAAAAAGCACATGCGCAGCAGTGAAGACCCAGCAGGGCAAAATAACAAAAAACAAAACCCAGCTCTTGCCAAGTCCCGAGTGAGACTTGGTCACTGCAGGGTCACCGCAGGTTAATGATGTAACTTGGCCATGGTGTGAAGTGGGTCTGGTTAAACCCTGCTCAGTCTGGTAAGCACCTTGCATCGGCCGGGTTATTAAATGAATCATTTTGTTTACATTTTCAATTCAAGAGCCTCGGCCACTTCAGAAATGCTTTTGCTTATAGCAGGTTCATCAGCCATCTGGTTGTTACTCTCGCACCAGGCAGTGATTGACATTCATGATAGTCAGGCGATGAGAAGGATGACTGTAATTGTGGTGGCTGAGAGCTATACGGCCCTTCCTTTGGACCAGATGCTCTGTACACATCACATCATCCTATCCCACCCTCAGAGCTACCCAGAGAGGTGCGAACCACGGTCTTCCCTTTCACAGATGAAAGTCCGAGCGCTCAGAAAAGCTCACTTCAGTCCGTGGCACAGACTGACCTGAGTCTGCCAATTCACAATCTTGGGTCCATCAACATTACGGAATACCATCTCTTGCTGGGTAAAACTAACGGGGCTTAGCTTTATTCTCGCCTATTAGACGGTGAGGAAGGGAGGTTTCACGTGCTACCCCGATGCTCCTATCGTGTGTGAGTGCATGCTGAGTCACTTCAGTCATGTCAGACTCTTTGCAACCCCATGGACTGTAGCCCACCAGGCTCCTCTGTCCATGGGATTCTCCAGGCAAGGATACTGGAGTGGGCTGCCATGCCCTCCTCCAGGGTATCTTCCCAACGCAGGGATCAAACCAGAGTCTCTTGCATCTCCCTCATTGGCAGGTGGATTCTTTACCACTAGCCCACCTGGGAAGCCCTGTGTGTTCCCGTAAATATGTTTAATTCAGCCTTTGTTTTCAAAACGCTTTCCCTGTTACAACTACATATTCAATATTACTTTTTTTAACCATAAAATCAACACCTATAATTATGTTCGTTTACACAATTTGCTGTCATCTCAGGTTACCTGTGAAAAAGAACTTCCATAAACACAAAAGAACAAGTAAATGCCAATGAGAACAGAAACTTTATAATAATATCTCACTCTCCAATCATTGCCTACTTCTTTCTCACTCCCTTAAAAGCTATGTTTTTTTGAAGCAGGAAGGGAAGGGACAACAGAGGATAAGATGGTTGGGTGGCATCACTGACTCGATGGACATGAGTTTGAGCAAGCTCCGGGAGATGGTGATGGACAGGGAGGCCTGGCATGCTGCTGTCCATAGGGTCGCAGAGTCAGACACGACTGATCCAGACCACAGTATTTAAATTATCTGGTGTAGCATGTAAGTCACAAAAACACATTTTGGAGAGAACAAAACAACAGGCTCTTTCTTCTCTGTCTAACGTTACCTCTGGGTTTTAGTTTCCAAAAGAAAACTCTATGATTAATAATGAAATAGGAAAGATAAAGTCCTCTTTCTGGATTAGGATACTGTCTGAAATATTTGGAAATCTGTGTTTTAAGAGATGCCAAAACAGGTTCTCTCTGTGGGCTGGAGGATCGTTTGATTCTTTTGATCACAATGAAATGAAAAGTCTTCGAGACCAAGAGGGAGAAGCCGGCTGTTGTTTCCTCTGCCAGATGCAGAGTCCAAACAATGTTTGCATATTGCCCACAGGCTTTCGGTGGGATTCTTTTTGAAGGTGTAAAACTTCAATTGCTTCAACAACTCCGGCTTGCAGAGTAGAAACTGCACGTTTGTGAGTTGGGGTGACAGAGAAGCTTCGGGAAACTACAGAAGTACCCTATGTGTGACATTTCTGGGATAACCTTCCAGCAAATGGATAAAATGTAGAGTCCTAGTTCTCAAGCTCATTGGGAAATTTACAGTCTCTGCCACTGGCATGAGACCTCGTCCAGAAGAAATACCATCAGAACTTCATTTGTAAAACAAATAGTCAATCCCTAAATAGATTAAGGAGATGCATATGTCAAAACGCAATTCAGTAGGACTCCTAAAGACAGAAACTTTAATAAAAAGAGCATGTGTGCATGCCATTTTTTTCTCCCTCTTTGAATATCTTTACTGAGAACATTCTTGAAACTCTGGGACAATAATCACAATTTATTGATACCTTTGAATATGTATAAGAAGAAAAAAACTTGACATGGCAAGAACCAGGAGATTCACATTCTTATGGAAATGTCCTGAAATTCTCCCACAAATTTCAGTTAACACTAAAGCTCTGTGCATTCCTTTCTTAATTAAAAAGAAATGGAGCATTTAAAATAAAAGCTACAATGAGTTATCAGTTTACATCAGTCAGAATGGCTATCATAAAAAAATCTACAAACAGTAAATGCTGTGGAGGGTGTGGAGAAAAGGGAACCCTCCTCCACTGTTGGTGGGAATCTAAATTGCTGCAGCCACTATGGGGGACAGTACGGAGGTTTCATGAAAAGCTAAAAATAGAACTACCATATGATCCAGCAATCCCACTCCTGGGTGTAAATTCAGAGAAAAACATGGTCTGAAAGAATACATGGACCCCAGTGCTCACTGCAGCCCTGTTTACAATAGCCAAGACAAGGAAGAAACATAAGCACTCATCGACAGAGGAGCGGGTACGGGAGATGTGGGACACGCATACGGCGGAATACGATTCGGTCATTAAAAAGAATGAGATACTGCCATTTACAGCAACAAGGATGGGCCTGGAGATGATGCCTATTCTAAGTGAATAAGCACCTCTGTCTCTTAGTCAGACAGAGAAAAATAAACATCATACGATATCACTTACAGGAAGAATCTTTTAAAATGATACAAATGAACTTGCTTACAAAACAGAAACAGACGCACAGACTTAGAGAACAAAGTCATGGTTACCAGTGGTGAAGAGTGTGGAAAAGGAGGGATTAAGAGTTTGCGACTGACACACACACACTGCTATATTTGAAATAAAATCCCTTTCCATGAAAAAAAAAATGGGCTATTTAAGCATATTTGACCTTTCTTCCATAATATGATAAAGCAGAATAAAAGAAGTGTCCTGGGGTGTGATGGTGCTTAGTTGGCAGAAGCCTACCCAAGGAGGCATCTTTTGAGCAGAGAAATGATTTATAAAGCTAGTGGGGGGAACAGTGTTCCAGGCAGAAGGAACAGCATGTGCCAAAACCCTGAGACACCCTCAGCTTCTTTGAGGAACAGTGAGAAGCCCAGTGTGGCTGAAGACACATGGGCAGGGCGGAATGGTGGAGAAATGTTTAGGGAGGTCCTCAAAGAACGTGGTGGGGGCTGGAGTTTATTTAAGCATGTAAGCCACTGGAGGATTGTAAGCAGAGAAGCGAGATGATCTCGTTTATACATTAGAAAAATCACTCTGGCTGTTGTGATTGCAAGAAGGCCATCACCTGCTGTCCGCTCTCCTACACACACCTACAATATCACAGAATGTCCACCCTTGAGGGCTTTGTGGCTTCGTGTTCAAATCTTTGACGCCTGAACGAATAACTGAATGAATATGTCAGTGAAAGGTTCTGGTTGTCCATGCTCTGGCTGCCCAAGGCAAAGAATCCTATGCTATTCCATACTCGCTACAGTCCTTTCTCATCGAATCTACCTGGACTTGTTATAAGCCAGCAGGCATGTTGTCAACAGAAAGTCCACCCAAATATTTATGGAGAGGAATTCTAGTTTTTACTTAGTTTCTAATGGGAGATCAGAAAAATATACATTTTTTCTTCTCATAGTTAGAATTTAAGAAATTAAACATCCTTCCTCCCAGAAAGTTCTTCTTTCCTCTTAACTCTCAGAGGCTTTCATGCCGAGCTTCAGCAGAACGTAATCTGGGTATGAGATGACCTCCTAGTCACTTTGATCTTTGGTTCTAGGAATCCATAATTTTATGTCCTCCAACTGTGGTGCTTTCCCAGCCCTTCTTCCAAAGGAAGAGTCAGGAACCAGTGTCGTCACGCTTGTCATTAGCACGAGGGTCCCCAGGATCCCAGGGGCAAAGTCTGAATCCTCAGCTGCCAGCACCAGCCAGCAACCCCTCTGCTTCTCCGGATGGTCTGAGTTTCATCAGGAAGGCCTCTCTGGAGCTTTCATATATACCTAAACCAATTTTAAAACGCTAATTGGCAGCTCAGTGTTGGCTAAGAACGAGAATGTATTTCATGTGTACAGTGCGTTTCTCTGAAGTTATAGAATTATGGTCTCGATAGCACCCTGAATAGCCATCAAAGATCCACGGCATTGGCCCAAGCGTTCTCCCAGGGCCCCTCGACCAACTGGCCAATCTACTTTGACTCACACAAGCTACCCCTCTGCACACACAAGACTACCAGTCCCTCCAGAGGAGGTGGAGGAACTTGCCCTGGGCAGGGCGACCTCCAAGACAGCCAGGTGCCCCCTGGCCTGGCAGGGCCTCCCTCAGCTTCACCCCCACGTGGACGACAAGGGAACGCAGTCTCTGCAGCACATGGCCCGGGTGGGTAAATATTTTCCGTAACAACCACACACGTTCCCACTTCCCTGGAGGAAAACATGGCCTCCTTGTATGATTAATGCTTTATTTTTGTACAGCTCCATGCGGCTTTCAAAGTGCTTCCCGCACGTTACTTGGATTGTTCAACCTCCCTGTGAGCAAAGGGGACGTGGTCCGTGTCTCCATGTTGCAGGCGGGGAGACTGACGACTCAGCTCTATGACTAATCAGTGGTGCAATGAGGTGAGCAGCCCTGTTCTCTGACTCCCAAACCAGTGGCATTCCTAGTCTAGCTCTAACACCTCACAGGGCTCTGACTTTATTCTGTGATTCTGAACGGCAACCATGTCTATCGAGGGCAGTGCCTGCCATGCAGTCTAGAACCCCACCCTCCAAAACTGGGCTGACAGCCCCATGTTCACAGCCGTGCACAATTTCAAAATGAAACAGATGGAGAACTGACACAGGGTTGTCACGTCTGCTTCCGCCAGCCACCACTGCTGTATTGTAACAGAAGTGACATGTTCACCATACAAATAGGGTGGGAAACATCTGTGATTAAGAGTTAAGTCTTCTCTAGGAAACAACCGTGAAAACATTTTACATCACTCTTTTAAATTATATTTTGAATTTACATGCAGAAAAATGAAAATTACTTTTCTGCATGCTTTGTACATTTTTATTCATTGACACAAGTTTGTCAATCCTGGTACACGTGTTTGTGTACAAATATATATATATACACACAAACACATATACATATTTATTCAACGATGTAAGAAAAACACAGTCATTCCAATTAACCTCACTTTTATCCACATTGTTAATAAATAATAATAATAAATAATAAAACCTCCAGTTTTATTTCTGCTTGGCAAATATGGAAGCAACACTCACTTCTTCACCTGGCTTGGAGTATTCTGGGCAAGCAAAAAAGTGGAGGATTAATTGCTTCCATGCCCCTAGCCGTCTCTCTCGGGAGTGCTGGGGAGGTGGTGGGTAGTTCAGCTGCAAGTTCTGGAGCACAGCATCACACTGCAGACCTGACAGTGAGCATCGTTGGCTTTGTCCCCACACTATATCTGCAAGTCTTCATTTATTAAAAAAAAATTACCCAAACAGTAACTACCAACATATACAGACATCTACTTATCTGCAGTAAAAGTCAGAGAAGAGCCCTGGAGAGAAGACATTCTCCTACAGTGCCTGGAAAATACCCATGAAACGCCAGTAAAGAGAACAATTCCTGTCCTTTCTGCTTATGGTAGGTACCTGAGGGTATTTCCAGCTATTTCTAGTCAAGTCATGGAACATCAACAAAACAGTTGATATAAACTACTTTGAATACATTCAATATTATATTTAAGCACATGCTAGAGGTGACTGCAGCCATGAAATTAAAAGATGCTTACTTCTTGGGAGGAAAGTTATGACCAACCTAGATAGCATATTCAAAAGCAGAGACATTACTTTGCCAACAAAGGTCTGTCTAGTCAAGGCTATGGTTTTTCCTGTGGTCATGTATGGATGTGAGAGTTGGACTGTGAAGAAGGCTGAGCGCCGAAGAAGTGATGCTTTTGAACTGTGGTGCTGGAGAAGACTCTTGAGAATCCCTTGGACTGCAAGGAGATCCAACCAGTCCATTCTGAAGGAGATCAGCCCTGGAATTTCTTTGGAAGGAATGATGCGAAAGCTGAAACTCCAGTACTTTGGCCACCTCATGCGAAGAGTTGATTCATTGGAAAAGACCCTGATGCTGGGAGGGATTGGGGGCAGGAGGAGAAGGGGACGACAGAGGATGAGGTGGCTGGATGGCATGACTGACTCGATGGACGTGAGTCTGAGTGAACTCTGGGAGTTGGTGATGGACAGGGAGGCCTGGCGTGCTGCGATTCATGGGGTCGCAAAGAGTCAGACACAACTGAGCGACTGATCTGATCTGATCTGATTGGAGAAACAGTCAGGAGGGCCAATGAAGAGGCCTTAGTCCATGCTGACACTCAGGTCAAACCTGATGACTCTTCGGTGAGAAAGAAAATATGCAAGGAGCAGATAAGAAAGGGGCAGATTTGAGCTCATTTTTATAAATGCTCAGTTTGAAGTACTCGTGGGACTTGCAGGTTGTGAGGTCTGGTATGTATTTATAAATCCACTTACTTATCTAAAAATATTTATTTACATACATCATCTGAATGTCAAACTCTGTGGGAGGTGTTATGGGTAAGAAAGAAAATGGCATTGCTTCCACAGTGAACCTGGATTTTCACAGCAATAATTTCTGAGGTAACTGATAGAGTGCTTTTATTCTCTGAGAAAGCTTGTTTTAAAATATATGATTCATTTGGAAATTTTAAAGAGCATCCTTCATTCTTTCTTATGAGAAAACAGAAATAGAAGCCAAGTGCTGGGATTTGCATAATCCCATATTTTACTTTTCTTCTGTTCATCTGGCTACATTAGTCAAGAGCTTACATTTTATTTTAGTCCATTTAATTTCATCTTAATAGTTTTCATTCATCTGTTGGTTTGTTTGCGCTTGTCCTATGACAGCATGACAAAATATATTGACCAAATGTGAGTAATTAACCTGCTGAATTGGAGATAGTTTTCCCACAGGCTCAGAGAAATCCCTATTAACCTTGGGAGATGGTAAACCTCGCAGCCACATTTCTGATGATGTTGCACCATTAATCCAAAGTCTAACTCAACATAGCTTCTCCTGTAAAATGCAGAGTATGCTTGCTCTAAAAAATTCAAGTGGATTAAATGACTCTCTCTCAAATCACGGAGTAAATAAACTTAGTTCAAAACCTTCTCATCAGCAGATCTTTTGGTTTGTTATTTATTATTACTTGTTATGGACAGAGGAGCCTAAGCGGGCTACGTCCATAGGGTCACAAAGAGTTGGGTACGACTGAAGTGACTGAGCGTGCATGCACACACACACACACACACACACACACACACACCCCATCTACACTAGGCCAGGAGATGAGACGGTGTCTCCTGCAGCCTGTCTAGCTTTCTAATGCAGTGTACCACCCACAAACAAGGAATTCAAAACAGCAAAGTGGAGAGGGGTAAGTGTCACTCACCAAGTCAAGCGGCTGCATTTAGAAAACGCACTTAGAGCTAGCAGATCTCATCCGGACTCCACGTCTGAAATCAGGTGGGTAAGCAGTCCGTAAGGAAGGCATCCCACGCAGGACACAGAAAACACACACCCAATCTAGAGAATGATGAGAGGAGGATTCTTGTTCTTTCCGCTGGGAAATCCCAGGGTGTTTCCAAGGATCTCAAGGCAGGTCATGGGACATCAACACTGGAGCCAATATGAACTACTCTGAACCCATCTTGGATTGTACTGGCGTGTATCCTCTCTAACAAATAGTCAGGAGAGACCATGGGTAGGACCAGGCCGGTGACTCTTCACTGGGAAGGTTGAGAAGGACGTTGTCCCAGGACTGAAGCAGGGACGGGGGCATTCTTAGGGAGACGGCGATCGGGACCTCACAGGGCCTGCGACCCCACAGAAGGGAAAGCAGCCAGAGCGACGCAAGCCAGGAAGGAGAGAGAGGGCACTGCTTCCAGCATCTCCCCCATCACCAGGGCGCTGGGACCCCCGAGTTCTTCTCTGCTGAGTTACATCCAGCCCGGCAGTGGGTACAAAACAGGCACACACTCACAAGTAGGTCTGGGCATCCACCCCACCTCATGGGGTTGCCCTGTTTCCTAAGCCTGCCCCTCAAAACCACCCCTGGAAGCTGAGCAAACCTTAACAGAAGGGCATTTTCATTGCCTTGTGGCTCAACTCCAGGGCCAAGTTTCTCTCCCCACCTACAAATTCCACCAATACCCGCTTCCACGTAGGTGGTCTTTCGTCTCACACAGGGCACATCTAAAGACACAGCGCTGCAGGCACTGCTTGAAATGAAACCCTCAGCCTACGAGAAACGAAAGAAGGGATAGGCTCGGCTTTAGACACTTCGTGTTCTGTTTTTTTTTTTTTTTAAGTTATGATTTCTAGGAAGAAATGAAGGCAACCTGCGAACACTGATTTTTTTTTTTTTGACATGACATTTGTACAAAAAGATGGCTCAGCACTACAACAGACCTTTGTCTGGACCATTCAGGAGTGGTCGCTAAGGTTTATTTCACATGGAAACATCGACAGATGCTGAGGCTAGAAGTGGGCTCCCAAGTGCTGTGACCCGGGGCGAGCGGAACTTCCGAGCAGCGAGTGACGCCAGCCCACCTCCCACTGAGCACCCTCACCTCACTTCACCTCATGGGCAGCTCGCTGCTCTCCCAACACCACACTGAACTCTTTATGGAGACTGTTGCTCTCCACTTCCCTAATGAAACAGTTACTAGGATAATCTCTGTTTTATGCTTGGAGAAACTGAGACGCAAAGACGTAACTTGACCGAGGTAGCAGAGTTAGCCAGCAGGTCTGGGAATCCATACCTGGACTCATGATCTCCTTCTACAATAAAGAAGCAAATAAAAAACTAAGAACAGGGCTACCAAACGATTCATCAATCCCATTCCTAGGGGTATATCCAGAGAAAACTACAGTGCGAAAGGCTACACGCACCTCAGTGTTCACTGCAGCACTCTTTACAATAGCCAAGACATGGCAGCAACCTAAATGTCCACGATGAACTGGGTAAAGAAGATGTGGTTCATGTACACAACGGAGTATTGCTGCTGCTGTAAGTCGCTTCAGTGTCCCACTCTGTGCGACCCCATAGACGGCAGCCCACCAGACTCCCCCATCCCTGAGATTCTCCAGGCAAGAACACTGGAGTGTTACTCACCCATAAAAGGGATGAGATAATACCATGTGCAGCACATGGATGGACCTGGAGATGATCACGCTAAGTGGGCAGAGAAAGACAATATCATGTGATGTGACGCTTACATCACATGATAAGCACATGATACGCTTATATGTGAATCTAAAAAAAAATATGAATGACCTTATTTACCAAACAGAAACAGACTCACAGCTTTAGAAAGCAGTCTTATGGTTATCAAAGGGGAAACATGGAGGGGAGGGATAAATTGGAAGTTTGGGATGGACATATACGCACTACTGTAGATAACCACCAGGACCTACTGTATAACACAGAGAACTCTGTTCAATAGTGTATAATAACCTAAGTGGGAAAAGAACTTGAAAATTAGAATTTTCAAAAGAATTTGAAAATTCAGTTATACATGTTTGTGTATAACTGTGTATAACTGTATAACTGTGTATAGCATTGTTAATCAACTATAGTCCAATGTAAAATAAAAAATTCAAAAACCACTCCAAAAATAAAAGAAATAAATGGCTTTTGCCTTCAGCTTGTTCATAAAGTCTTTGATGCAGTAATAATTCCTGATATTTTCGTAGCATATGTGATGCTCCGTGACCCTAACAACCTAGGAATAGCCTCAGCTCCATCTTATAGGTTAAGAAGTTGAGAAACTAAAAACAATTGGCCCAAGGATCTAGCGGCAGAGTGAACAAGAATTCACACCTTCAGGATCATCACTCAAAGAACATTGCCTTCTACGGCCCACCATGTGCTTCTAGCAAACAGGAAGGAGGGGATGGACATCAAAACTAAGTCTTGTTAGTTATTTTGGGAAACACTCCTGTTTCTCCACATTCTGGGAGACTGCCTCCCTGGGTCTCATCACTGAAAGGGCAAGTGATGGAATGTCTTCTCCTCGGAGTTGGGCATCCTAATAGGAAACGTCCATCCTTCCCTAAACCAGCCTCACTGCTCCTGTGATGAAAATAGTGAACAGCACACAGATAAAAGTAGATGGGATGGAGAGAAATGATCAGAATGAGGTACTAAACTCTTAGCAAGCTCCATCAGGCACAGGGAGGGATGGGAATAGTAAGTCAAGTCACTTACAAAGAGAAAGCTAATCAGGGTGTGTAGGAGGGAAAGAGAAGAATTTTACCAAGCTCAAAAAATGGGCTTTAAATTGGAATTTCCTGGCATGGAAGAGAAGGGTTTGATCTTTCACTTGGGAGCCAGTTTCCACCCCAAAGTAACAGACTGAACCAAAGCAAACTAAAACAAGCTAAAATAACTGGCTGGAAAGGGGTATCTTTGAACACATCCTGCTTATGGAAAAGCCAAGAAATCATCTTTCATCAGCAACCATATGACTTTAAGTAAGATTCAACTTTGGGGCAAGAAAAGTAATAAAGTGTGAAATAGTTTTTTTCTTTAGAATGGCAAATAAGAAACCTTTTAAAAATATTTTCCAAGTTACTGGTTTGTTCTCTTCCAATAGGACAGATTTTACTAAGAGACTAAATTTTAAAGAAAAAGTTTCAAGCAAGTAGAAAAGGTTGGGGTTCAGCAATAGGACTCTTGGGGTCACCATGCGGTAAAAAGGTAAAATTCACCTTCTCCATACTCCACAAATACTAGCATATTGATGTAATATTTTTGCTTTGATAATCAAGTCTTTCATTTTCTGGATTTAGCTACACCAGTTGAAGGTTGTTAATCCAGAGTTGGAAGAAGGACCACCCAACAATGTGATATGCTCACTTTTTCTGAAAGGAGCTAAACTGTAAAACCAAAAGCAAAAGAGGTGTTCTGGACACGTGTGACCGACGTGGGCTGAAGTGTGATGTAGTAAAAAGAGCAAACATTCTGCCAGTCACTCATCTCCTCATCACATTTTTATTTTCACCTTTATAAGCACAAGAGCCCTCTGGAATATCAGCACATCTGTGGACCTTCCATTAAAGAGCTGAACTTATTTAATATTCATTGACTGAAAAAAGTAACTAATGGCAGCAAGCTCCTCTAAATTCGGTAGGGCTTTTGAATGCATTTGCATGTATTAATCTCAATGAAGAGCATACTTGTATGTTTACCCAAAGGTTGAATGTGTGTGTGTGTGACATAGCAAGTTGTTCCGTCTACAGACAACGTTTGATAAACATGTGGATTTGAAGACCCTTATAAGTAATCCGTGGCTCCCTGGGATTCTTCAGCTGCCAGATGGGAACTACTGAACCCTTTCTCTTCTGCTAAAGACTCCATGGTCTAAAAATAGACTTTGGAAGGCATTTCAGCATGTTATCCTGCAAAAGTTTGCAGCCTATATGCATTGATAAAGAAGCAGCGTATCACACACTGAAATGAACAGTATTCACTGCCGACTAGAAGAGCTTGGGGAGGTTTGTTTGCTTTTCTGTATTTTCCAAATTCTCAGCAAAAATTATTCATCCCTGTTGTAGTAAAAACAAACTAACAAAAAAAACCTAACAAAAGGTCTCCATGCCACTTCATCAGGAAGGCCCCAGCATTTGTCTGCAAACTTAAAACAGAGATAGAGACACAGATGCAGAAAACAAAGTTATGGTTAACCAAGGGGAAAGTGGGGAGAGGACAACTGGGAGACTGGGATTGAGAGGCACACACTGCTGTGCGCAAAGCAGATAACAGTAAGGACCTACTGCGCAGCACAGGGAACTCCAGCAAGTGCTCTGCAATGATGTGCGAGGGAAAGGCTGTAAAAAAGAATAGATACTAATGCATGAATATGTATAACTGGTGGCTCAGACGGGAAAGAATCCACCCACAATGCGGGAGACCTGGGTTCGATGCCTGGGTTGGGAAGATCCCCTGGAGAAGGGAAAGGCTACCCACTCTAGTATTCTGGCCTGGAGAATTCCATGGACAGAGGAGCCTGCCGGGCTACAGTCCATGGGGTTGCAAAGAGTCAGACATGACTGGGCAACTTTCACGTCATG
>NW_011494808.1:4950925-4951562 GCF_000754665.1 Bison bison bison
CATGTATAACTGATTCACTCTGCTGCACACCTGAAACTAACACAACATTGTAAGTCAACTGTACTCCAATTAAAAGAAAAACAACCTCAGGTTCTTGGAAAATGTCCCTAATATCCGCTCCCAGTCTGTCCTGGGGACCCATTCCCGCAAAGTGTCATAGGAAATTATGGAAAACTAAACATTCATTCTCCCATGACAACATATTCCACAAAAACAGTTTCAGGCAGGAACAACTACCTTGTCATTTCCTCTCCACCATAATGATGCCTCTTTTCAGCTGAAATTCCTATCTTTGATGAAAATGTTACAGTACTTGTATTTAAAATTTTTTTTTAATTGGCGGTAATTGCTTTACAATGTTGTGTTGGCTTCTGCTGTACAACAAGGTGAATCAGCCATGAACGTACATATATCCCCCGTCTCTAGAGCCTCCCACGGCCCATCCCACCCCTCTAGGCCATCACGGAGCACGTGCCCACTAGCTGTTCCACACACGGCAGTGTATATATATCAGTGCTACTCTCTCAATTCGTCTCCCTTCCAGTTCCCTCCACGTGCCCACAAGTCAGTTCTCTATGTCTGTATCTTTATTCCTGCCCTGCAAATAGGTTCATCTGTATCATTTTTCTAGATTCCA
>NW_011494808.1:4951662-4967302 GCF_000754665.1 Bison bison bison
TCACTCTGTATAATTTTCACCCGATGATATAGCTCATTGTAATCCTCAAAACTGTCAAGGTCATGAAAAGCAAGGAAGAACTGAGATATTGCCCCAGGTTGGAGAAGAGAAGGCAGGATGGCGAAAGGTAAGCTGGATCCCGGACTGGACTCTGAAAAAGAAAAGCACGGGAGTGGGAACCAGGCAGCACCCAGATGAAGTCTGGAATATGGTGACAGCAACGCACCTGTAATTGTAACTGTGACAAAGAAAGTGACGTCAGATGTGAGCAAGCGGGGAAGCTGGGCGATGCTACGCAGAAACTCTGCGTTCTGCCTTTACAACTTTGTGTGATTAAAAAAATGTCATTATGTATTGCTAAGGAGTCAGAAGGGTCGGTTGAGATAATTGGTGTAAAAGCTTGCAGAAGGAGTCCCGTAAGTGCTCATGTGCTTCTTCTCAAGTAAACCCTTAAAATCCCACCATTGCTTTTGTTATAAGTCCTTTTCAGGGTTTTTTTTTTTTTTAACTGGGTATGTTTTAGTAAAAGAGCATATGCTCCCAAGATAGACTTGTGCTCCCTCAAACCAAACTTTTTGTGTTACAATAAGTTAGTTTGAGATGTTATTTCCAAAAAGGAAGTAGTTATCTTCCTCATGTGCCATTCAAGAATACGGTTTACTATGATGAAATGAGGATTCCCAGGAGGCTCAGTGGTAAAGAATCCACCTACTGGTGCAGGAGACAAGGGTTTAATCCCTGGGTCGGGAAGATCCCCTGGAGGAGGAAACGGCAACCCGCTCCAGTAGTCTTGCCCGGGAAATTGCATGGACAGAGGAGCCTGGGGGGCTATAGTCTATGGGGTCGAAAAAAGTCAGACACAACTGAGCCCACATACACACACACACACACACACACACACACACGAGTGACTAAATGGGATTAATAGTCCATTATCTGTCCAGCAGTACATGACATTATGCATACATGCATACCTACTTGAACATTTTTCTGAACTCCACTCCTGGCTCGTGGTAAGACTCAGAACTGGCTAACTTCCTCCCAGCCCAGGGACAATCACCCAACAACCTCCCTGAGACAAAGCCAGTCGGTCCTCACAGCCCCTGCCCTCCGATCCCACAGAGGGAACTTCATTTGCTTCCCTCAGGGGGAGAATATTGGGTCAGTTGTAAAGTAAGTGAATCTAACTGATGCAAGATGAACAACTTATTTCATTACTGAGCTGAACTGATCAGACAGGTTCTTTCACTTGTACGTCTTTTAAAAATTTTTTTAATGTTTTTTATTGTGGTAAAAGTCACATAATATAAAACATACTATTTTCATCACACTGAGCTCTACAGTTCAGGGGCACTAAGGACACTCACATGGTTGCATATCTCTATCATCTATCTCCTGAATTTTTCATCTTCCTCAATGGAAACTCTGTCCCTATTAAATACTAACTCCCCACTCCATTCCCCACCCCCTGATGCTTGGCCCCAGCATCTACCAATGTACTTTCTGACCTGATGAATTTGACTATTCCAGGTATCTTGTATGCGTGCTGTGTGCTAACTCGCTTCAGTCATGCCTGACATTGTGCGACCCCGTGGACTGTGGCCCGCCAGGCTCCTCTCCATGGGATTCTCCAGGCAAGCACTGGAGTGGCTGCCATGCCCTTCTCCACGTTACCTCCTATACATGGAATCAAAAGGTATTCTTTGACATGCACTTCTGTCTTGGCTGAGTAACTTACCCTCTTGTCATAAACTTTCGTGAATGAAGATGGCGGTATGTTTTCCTGCCCTTTCCTTCTCCACCGTGACTAAGGTATGTGTCGTCAGCTTTTCCTCACACACTTTCTTGAAGGCTTCTCTCTGTAGACTTTCAAACATCCACAGCTACGACCTGATTTAGGAGCCATGTCATAAGAGGTGCATCCCACAGGAACCCTCGGGACACAGCGCCCCTTTTCTCCACGGGGCTCCGTCCCACTCGTCTCGGGTCTCCCTCCTTCTGGACCATGAGGTTGTGGCCGCATTCCAGGAATGACAGAATCGTTTTCACACAGAGGAGCTTCTCAGCAGTTGTCTGTCTCAGCAGTGAGCATGATGTAAATTACCGGACACCATGTACAGTGAAAGGCCCATTTCTGATTTCTGAATGATTTATTAACTTCGCAAGCCTTCCAGCCTGATGCCAGGTTTCATTATGACACTTAGCTTTTAGCTCTTTCATATGTATTTCAAAGCACCCGGTTAGACAGGCTTTCCAGTACACAAGTTCCTCTTGTGAACATTACGTGCTTCTGGGAGTTGTGTGAACTCCTTCAATCAACCAAGGAAGGAAAGTCTTAGCAAAATAAAAACATACCTTAAGGTTTGCCTATAAGTCCCACAGCTGCCAAAAAATTCTCCCTATTTCCAAAGAATGTCTGGCAAATCAACATTTTTTCCCCCCTCTAGGTTCTTTCTTGCTCATCTAGCCATTTTGGTATCTGGTTATTTATCTCTTTCACTGTACATACTTGTATGATTTACTGCCTCAGCTCTCTTTTCTAAACTATTGGGACTGACTTCTACCCTTGACTAATAACAACTTCTTGAAATTTTGGTCGATTCTAATAACAGAATTCACAAAGGATCAGCTGGGAAGAGAAACATGCCAACAAGACAAAGCAGTGGTGCTTCCAGGAAATACTTTGAGCCTAACTGAATGAGGAAGAGCAGAAGACAGCCAAAGATGTTAAGAGGAAATAGTTTGTATAATATCATATATGAAATGAATCACCAGTCCAGCTTCGATGCAGGATACAGGATGCTTGGGGCTGGTGCACTGGGACGACGCAGAGGGATGGTATGGGGAGGGAGGTGGAAGGGGGGGTTCAGGATGGGGAACATGTGTATGCCTATGGTGGATTCATGTTGATGTATGGCAAAACCAATACAAAATTGTAAAGTAATTAACCTGCAATTAAAATAAATAAATTTATATAAAAAGAAAAAAAAAAAAAAAAGAGGAAATAGTTCAGTATGGTTTTCAATCACAGCAAAGTGAAGCTTGGTTTGAAGTTGGATACTCAGCTGAGTCAGTCCTGCAAACTGCAACCTGCCTTGGATTAGAAATGGGGCCGGCATTGGGGCTCCAGTCTTCTTGGACACTAGTCAGGGCCGTGCCTTTATCGTAGGATGACCCCTGGGCTGCTGTAAATGCTTTTGCTTAAATCAGTGCTCCTCAAGGTGTGAGCCACAGACCAGTAGCCACAGACAGTTAGGGTTAAGACAGTGGCAGCAACATCTCATGGGAACTTGTTAGAAATGCAAACTTGGGTCCCACCCTGACCTGCTGAATCAGAAATTCTAGGAGCAGGGTTCTGCCATCCATATTTTAATAGGCCCCTTAGGCTGTTCTGACACACGCTCAATGCTGACCCACTCACCTCTCCATGTAGACAGTTGAATGACTTGGAGTTTGTATTTTGGGAAGAGGCAACCCTGAGCCAATGCTGATGCAGTGGGTGTTTCAACACCCCCTGCCTCACTGCAGGTGGGACCCTCACTGATTTCAGAACCCCCTATAGAATTCAGCGACACTTGCCCTCTGCGGGACTCTCCTGAAAACACAGCCTAACTCAGCCTGTTCCTTTCACCTCCCTGTCTCACCTTCCCACCCTCCCCTCCAGTTTTTCCTAGGACCACTTCCTGATTAATCAGTCTCACCGAATCCTCTGCTCAGAGTCTGCTCCTAGAGAACCAAACCCAAACTGTCTCCTTCTGTGAAAACTTCAGCTTCACTGGTTATAGGCCGGCAGCCTGGCGTCACATTGTCAATTGTTTCTAGAGTCTAATTCTAGAAACAGGTACTAACTAGAGTCTGAGGATAACAAGGTCAGGACTCCCTGTGACCTCGGGTACTGGGGGCTAGTGGAGTCGTAATGGGGAGCAGACCTGTGAATGGATCTTGACGATATAACAAAGCTGAAATTCTCAACAGTGCTGGGAAAACATTTCCCCTAAAATTCACATATGAGGCAATTGGCCAAGCTAACTGCTGAAGTGTGGTTGGGGTTTGGTGTGCCAGGATATGGAAAGCAAACAAAATATTCCAGCCAAAGTCATGGACCAAAACATGGAGGTGAGGAACACAGAAAATGCTGCATCACTTGGCATCTCTCCGGCATTAAATTCAGACTGAAGAGGGGTAAGTGATGAAGTTGAAAAAATGGAGACGTTCTAAAGCACAGCAAGACTTCTCGGTCCCGCTAAGTAGTGTGGCTTCATTCCGTGGGTGATGGGCGTGGGATGATGGATTTTCAGCATGTGGATTCTCCTGGCTGAATTACGTAGGCAATTCTATCAACAAGGGGACCGAGTCAATGACTACAGTGACAGTCTGGGCAAGATATAATAAAGGCCTGAACTTGAGGATAATGTGGAACCCAGGAAGGATTTAGCAGGTGAAATTGGTACGACTTCCACTGAACAGATGCAGTTGTGAGTGGGAGGGAGGGTGTGGCGAGGACAAAGCCATAGAGCCATAGTCATTTCCATCTTGCCACTCCAGAGTCAGGATGAAAAGAATCATGCTGAGAGCTGCGCCTAACCTTGTGTGTGTGTGTTACTCACGCAGTCGTGTCCAACTCTTTGTGACCCCAGGGACTGTAGTCCCCCAGGCGCCTCTGTCCATGGGATTCTCCAGGCAAGAATACTGGAGTGGGTTGCCCTTCCCTTCTCCAGGGCATCTTCCTGACCCAATGACTGACCCTGGGTCTTCTGTATTGCAGACACATTCTTTACCATCTGAGCCACCAGGGAAGCCTGCTCCCAACCTTGGGAAAGTTAAATATGACTAACATTTTAAATTAACGCAGTCAATTTAAAACTTCATCAGTGCTGAAAGACACAGGCAGCTCTGATTGGCGCTGGTACAGAATTGCCTAATCAACAGAAACACCAGGCACAATTAATATGCAAGTCCTTTCATTCAACACAATTTAGGCATGATTACTTTAAATGGGAAGTTTGTGAAAGGCTCCAGTATTTAAGTAATTAATAAAATTCAAAGTTTTGATAAAAGTAGACGGAGAGACATGCAGACGTTTACTAGGAGAAGAAATGGTAAAATGAACAGTGGTGTTCAGGGAGCAAAAACATAATCAGTATAATCTGTCAACAGGCAAACTGCAAAATGAGACCCACAGATTACTATTTGGACAGAAGCAAAGCACAGCCCCAACCCTAACCCAACCTGTAGTTCATAAAGACTAACCATTAAACATGCCCCTTTGCCAAAGACAGAACCTGATCAAGCCAGAAGCTGCCTGCCAAAAGGGAGAAGCTTGGGGAAATGGCTTGGAAGAGGTCGTTCACTGGTGTCGCTGTGTCTGGGGGGCCTACAGTCCAATCCAATCCAGCCCCCTCCTCTTGTACCTCATGTACTGGGCACAAAGGGGACAGACGGGCAGACTCAGCATGAGAACTCAGTTCCCCTCTGCCCAAGGGTTCCATCTCTCTATTCTTAGAAAGACTCATTGAGTAACGAGGATGCACACCTTTCCTCCTTTCTGCTTTATCTGACTTCAACTACTTAGGATCCAAAATGAAGGAAATGGCAACAGAAACGACCAGTTTCAGGCTTTCCTAAAAGTAATGGAGATGCCAACTGGCTTCATTATCCTATCATCAACCTAAGGCTTCCACTAACAGATCCATTAAGAGCATCGGGCAGTGGTAGGAATCAAGCGATGGCACTACCACCAAAGTAGGTACATTCTCTCCAATAACTTTGCAGTTATAGACTCTAACTACAATTAGAATAAAGCAAAGTGTGGTGTTAACAAACACACACACGCCTGCTTATCTTTAGACACAAACAGAAGCCAATCAGCCTGACAATGCCATAGCGACCACAGAGTTGAAGAACTGGACGGTAGAAAACTTCAGAGCACAGGCTGGACTACCAGGGAGAAGTTAAAGGGTCAATGCGGGCCCTTCAAAGGGACTCAGGGGCAGAAACTATTAATAAGTACTAATGGAGTTCCATATTTGATATAGCTGGTGCCACACCTATCAGACGGCTATCAGTCCTAGAAAACAAGAATATTTTTCTCGTGTTACACTCCACAAATCACAGAATATCAAGCATGAGTAGGGCATGGTAGAGAGTCTAAGAGTAATGAATTAAACTGACAATAATGATGTTTCCAAAAAGTTAGAACAGGCAAGCTTTAATAACTAGAAGAAAGGACTTAATTATCTAACTCAAGAGATGGATAAAGGAAGGATTTCACAAAATCCTGAGATGTTTCTTTCTTTCACGGCGAGGTGAATGTGACTGGTTTTCTGGGACAGATAAGGATTCTCAGGAGATATGTTAAGGACAATAGCATTTCTCAAAGGAGACTCCAGATCCTCGGATAATTACTAGAAGTTCCTGTGGGGTCCCAGAGATGCAACGTGTAACCCCATCCAGGATCACAGTGATCAGCAGGATGGGGATCCCCTCTCCATTCTCAACCTTTCTGCACTTTCCTGGCCTTCCAGCCTTTCAGAACCAGCAAAATGTCAGAGAGCAACTCTGGACTTTGATCTTAAGCCTGAGGAATCTAAGAACCTCAGGAAACGCAGTGTGACTGTGAGCCCGATGGCGGTTCATCAGCCAAGGGATGTGGAGCAGGACCCGTGGGCTCCAGGGCACAAAAGCCTCTCTGAGCCTCCCATGTCTCGCTTATGGGAAACGGGCTTCATTCAGCCTCCACAACCCTCCCTGAGCTCCAAAGGGCAGGTTCACACAGTTCCTGCTCGAGAAAGGGAGTGCATAGAGAGATAAGCAGTCTTCCAAGATGACACAGTGGTAAAGAATCTGTCTACCAATGCAGGAGACACAAGAGACACGGATTCAATCCCTGGGTCAGGAAGAAATGGCAACCCACTCCAGAATCCCATGGACAGAGGAGCCTGGCGGGTTACAGTAGGTAGTGTAGCAAAGAGTCGGACACGACTGAGCAAATGAGCACAGCAAGAAGCAATAGTGCAGCCCTGGGGCAGGATCCTGCCTCCCCATCAAGGATACACACAGCTACATCTTTGAGCTGTTTTGCACAAACTGAAATCTCTACCAGGTATGAGAAGTTAACTGTTTGCTGCCCACAAGCATGTAGACTCTAAACTAGTTGGAACAAGAAGGTTGATGATGCTGACTCCCGAATAAGGCACCATCAACCAATCAGAAGAATGTCCATGAGCTTATCACACCCTCTTTGAACCATTACTATAAAACATCTCATCAAATCCTCCCATCCTGGGGACACAGGTTTGGGGGCATGAATCTGGTGTGGCCTTCTTTGCCTGGTAAACCAATTCTCCATCTAAAACTCTGTCTCAGATTTAATTCAGTGTTGGGGTGCAGAGACATTACTTTGCCGACAAAGGTCCATCTAGTCAAGGCTATGGTTTTTCCAGTAGTCATGTATGGATGTGAGAGTTGGACTATAAAGAAAGCTGAGCACCGAAGAATTGATGCTTTTGAACTGTGGTGTTGGAGAAGACTCTTGAGAGTCCCTTGGACTGCAAGGAGATCCAACCAGTCCATCCTAAAGGAAATCAGTCCTGAATACTCATTGGAAGGACTGATGCTGGAGCTGAAGCTCCAATTCTTTGGCCACCTGATTCGAAGAACTGACTCATTAGAAAAGACCCTGATGCTGGGAAAGATTGAGGGTGGGAGAAGGGGACGACAGAGGATGAGATGGTTGGATGGCATCACAGACTCAATGGACATGAGTTTGAGTAAGCTCCAGGAGTTGGTGATGGACAGGGAAGCCTGGTGTGCTGCAGTCCATGGGGTCGCAAAGAGTCGGACACGACTGAGCAACTGAACTGAACTGAACTGGGTTCGGCTTCATGAGTTCCAACTCTACTGACTTTCACAGGTCTGGCGCATGCAGGGCTCTGGGGCAGGGGCAGGTCGCTGCCGTAAATGCTGCAGCATCAGCATCGTACGAGCAGAGGTTCAAGGCTGCAGTGTGTGTGACAGCCAGGAATAAGGAAAGCATCAATGTTTACTCTACAAATGTGAGCAGATAGTCAACAATACATCCTTTTGGTGTGATATCACATAGCCATAAAAACATATATACATATGTATATATGTCAAAGGCAGGAGATAAAACTGCTGGTATAGTATGATCACAACTAACAACAAAAACCACCTGAAGTCACAAAAATCACCAAAATGTTATAACAACAGCATTTAGGGGTGAGGACTGGGATTTTGAGGGTCCTTTCTTCCTCCTTTTATCTATTAGTATTTCCTCAGTTTACTTTAAATAACCATGCAATAACGAATTGAAAGCAGGAGTCTGCTTTGGATGAAGTGTAGGCACTTCCACTTGTTCTGTGGTTAGTAAGTGTGGTCTTCAGAGAGGAATTACCCTTTTGGCTCCACATTCAAAGCTATGAAACTTTACATCTTTCCATGTTCTTTGCACAAGACATTCCCACAAGCAAAGGCCAATGAACGCATGTGTATGTGTGTGTCTGTGTGTGTGTGTCTGTCTGTCTGTCTCTGTGTGTGTGTGTGTGTGTGTTGTAGTAGTCAGGGGATTTCAGTTAAAAGATGCACGAAGCTCTGGGGTCAGCATTTCTATGGGATAATTTGAAAGACACTCATAAGACACTTGGGCTTCCCTGGTAGCTCAGTCGGTAAAGAACCTGCCTGCAGGTTCAATCGCTGGGTCAGGAAGATCCTCTGGAGAAGGAAATGGCAACCCACTCCATACTCTTGCCTGGAAAATCCTATGGACAGAGGAGCCTGGTGGGCTACAGTCTATGGGGTCATAAGAGTTGGACATGACTTGGCAAATAAATGACCACCACCACCACCACCATAAGATACTCAATCATCCTTTCAGGGTGCTTTTGAAATTGTTCAAAGGTCTACAAAGATTAATTGGAGCTGTTAGGATTTCACTTGGATTAATAGTAGGTCAAGGATAAAATTATATCAAAATTAACTTTTTTGTGTGGGAGAACAGGCTCCCTGGGGTAGGAAGCATTTCTTAAAATTTGATTTTAGTTGATTTACAACGTTGCATTGCTTTCAGGTGTACAGCACAGTGGTTCAGATATATATTTGTTGCTAAGTCACTTAGTCGTGTCGGACTCTTTGCAATCACATGAATTGCAGCACGCCAGGCTTCCCTGTCCTTCACCATCTCCCGGAGTTTGCTCAAACACAGTTATACGTATTCATATATCACTCATTCTTATTTAGATTTTTTCCAAGATTAACTCTTCTTAAGAATTATATGTACTTTCAAGAGACGCCTGTGTGTGATATGCCACACAGCACAAAGGCCTAAGGTCAGCACTAGTACCATTCCAGTTGTACAGATGAAGAAAGAAGTGCTTAGGCAAGACAGTGACTCACTCAGGGTCATACAACTAAGACATGGAGCTGTAGATTCTCTGCCCTCAGGTCTGCCTCTGAGACTGCTACTCTGTATTATCTGCCTATTTTGACACCAGAAATACACACCCAGATATCTTGGAATTAATTGGTCCTCACTGACCATCCTTCTCTTATCCACATTTGCTCTAGAACAATACTAGAGAAGGCAAGCAATGTTCTGGAAGACACACACGTAGCAACTATAAAGTTGCTTGTACCCGCCACTCCAGAAACCTAAATGAACCCTGTCTTAGAAGCCAGTTAAAAGAAAATGGTGATGCCATTATCTGTGGTTTGCCTTTGATTAAATCAGCTTAAAAATGTCACCTGTTTACAAACATAAAGTTCACTGCATCTTTGGTCTGGTTTGAGTTTGCTACTTGACTTAGGAGAGAGCTAATAAACTGTATCCAGCTCTAACATTTACTCTGAAAGACTTACCATGCTCTATTGCTGAAAAGGAAACAGATTCTGATCTGGCTAAATTAAATGAAAAAGAATTAAGTTCTGGTTTAAAACTGACTTGCTTTCCAGAGGAGGGATTAACTGGGAGTTTGGGACTGACATACACACGCTACTATATATAAGATAGATAACCAACTAGGATGTACTATATGGCACAGGGAACTCTGCTTGGTATTCTGTAATAAACTACATGGGAAAAGAATTTGAAGATGAATGACTGATGTATATGTACAACTGAATCACTTTGCTGTATACCCGAAACCAACACAACGCTGGAAATCAACTCTACTCCAGCATAAAATGAAAATTTTAAATAAATAAAGTTTCCTTGCTTTACTTCCATGGATTTCTGACAAAAAGAAAAGGAAATTAATCTCTAATCATAATTTTCATAATTAAATAATTAGGAGGCACTTTCATCACCTGCATCCAGGAACCAGAGACATAGATGTCCTGGCCCCAGCAACACAAGCTGAACCCCTATAATCCTCCTTTATCATAATTCCATAATCTCGAGTCCCCTGAGGAAGACTGTAGTAATGTAATGATGGGGGTGGGGGAATCTTACATTAACTCCTGCTAAAATTCAGAGGAGGGAAAATGTGTGCAGCTGCAATATTAAAACTCTAAGAAAAGTGAGGGCTTTTAAAGAAAGATAACTATGCCACGATGAGGCAAGGTAACGAGAAAAATCATGGTTTACATCCGAGCACAAAGTTCTAAGACAAAATTGATTTCATCATAAGACACTTTACCAAATGAATAGCAAAATGCAAGAGGCATTGGAAAATCATTTCAATTCAGATGGGGTAACACTGCTGAGAAGAACCTCCAGGGCACGATATCACAAAATAAGAACGGATGAAATCAGCAGATTGGCCATCTACTGGTGTTTAGCCTCTACAAAATATCCTATTTTCAGAAAACCTAGGAAAACAAATCCAAAAAGATGTTCTTGTTTTTCATTTCATGATTTCGGGCAAAACGAGTTCTTCCTGAGGAAGCCGCAGAAATATAAACATAGACACGAAAGAAAGAGAATCTGGCTGTTTACACAGTACTATTCAAAATACAACAATAGCAATCAAATGTATCCATCTAATCTTTGAATCTGTCTGTACAGTGGCATATAATTTATTAAGTTTCATGTGCATTATCTTATTTCAATTTCCCAACAATTTTGAGAGGTTCCCAGGGCATCATGAGGACAGAGACCAGAAGATTTAATCAAGGGCAAGTGCAAATGGCAGAATCTGACCTTGAACTAGTATGTTCTTGCTATACACGAGTCCAGGAAAGCCCCAGTAATAGCCAGCCTCATGCATGTGCTCAATCACTAAGTCATGTCTGAATCTTTTGTGACCCCATGGACTGGAGCCCACCAAGCCCCTCTGTCCATGGGGATTCTCCAGGCAAGAATACTGGAGTGGGTTGCCCTCCTCCAGGGGAGTTTCCCAACCCAGGGATCAAATCCTGGGTCTTCTGAGTTGGCAGATGAATTCTTTACAGCTAAGCCACCAGAGAAGCCCAATGGCCAGCCTACCCAGATTCAAAACCTGAACACTGCTGCTTTGGAGAACGTCACCTTTCTGTAACTCAATTAATCTATAAAAGTAGAGACAATAATAATACCTACTTCCTAAGGTTGCTGTCAGGATAAAATGAGTTGATATTTGTAAAGTGCTCAGCACCTAGTAGGCACCATACATGTGTCTGTTATTAACATAAGTACAGCTAGCTGATTCTACCTCCCCTTTAAAACATACAAATATATTTGTCAAGTCATGTTCCCAATATTTATATTTGGATATCCCCAAACTCCCAATGTTCTGTACAAAATCATTAGCAAGTTAGCCTCTGATTACAGCCCAGATCCTCAGTTTCCTGTGACCCTGATACACCCTTGCTCTTAATTAATAGAGCAAGGGTAATTAATTGGTGGTAGTGACACCCATGCCATCCCTCAAATGGAATGGGACCTGCCACCCTCCTGCTTATTGTCAATGTAAATGCAAATAGAATTGGAGCTGTTCAACTTATGGAAATTCACAACTGAAAAGACATCAGGGATCCCACCTTCCTCCTGGTTACAATTTCTTATCTATTTTGACAAGTGCATCCCAGCTATTTCTCCTTATTCCAGAAAGCCCATCATC
Organism: Bison bison bison; assembly: GCF_000754665.1. Lineage (NCBI taxonomy): Eukaryota > Metazoa > Chordata > Mammalia > Artiodactyla > Bovidae > Bison > Bison bison. The sequence continues at coordinate 4,963,716 of NW_011494808.1, forward strand.
TGAAAATGTATGTGAAGAATGAGACCTCAGTAAGAACGGGCCCACCTCAGCAACCCCACCTCCTCAAGTTTGGCTGCTGGCTCAGCAGCGTCCCTGGGGAGCTTCTTAGAAATGCCAAATCCTGGGTCTCACTTCCGATCGAATGTGTCAGAATCTTTGTGGCAAGAAGATCCCAGGTGGTCCCTGGGCAGGTGAAGGTTTGAGAAGCAGAGGGGCCGCTCTGCAAGGGCGTCACTTACAGTGTCTCTTTTCCTGGAGGGGCCGTTTAAAGAAGGACATGCTGCTAGCTGTTGAGTGGGTGGATAAAGTGGAGATTAGCCTAAATTGGATAGCTGGTGCTACACTCTGGCAACCATTCTAGAAGGAAAAGCAAGCCAGCCCCTCCCGGATTTTCTCTACTGTCTCTTGTTACTTATTAAAGTTTGAAAAAGCAGATGCAACCTCACCTGCAACGAGCCAGAAAAACGGAAGAGTGACTCATCGCACACCGAGATTAGCAGAGCAAGCCCGGCACTTCATAGCTGACTGAGCCCAGAAACAATGAAGAGCCAGGTCAGACAGACGATCCCCTTCTGCACAACTCGGCCCCAAAGGCAACCTGGAAGGTAATCAGCGTCTTGGCTGGAATTAAGAAGTTTCAGGAGATAACAGGAAAAATAGGAGAGAAAGGAAGACAGCCTAATGAATCACTCTAATTGTGGAACTGAATGAAGAAAGAAACGGTGAGTCTGCTTGAGTGACTAACACCAACAATTCAGAGAAGTGACTTTGCAAATCAGAAAGTGGGAATGTTATCAGTTAGGATAAACCCTTGGTTCAAAGACAGAACAAATAGTGAGGAGAGCTCCACGCTGTGGGCTGGAGCCACTAACCACTGCTGTGCCAGCCACATGGTTCCCTTGTCTTTAGCCAGACAGTCTCTTTGAAAACTCAATTCATCAATCCCAAATTGATAAACTGATAAATAAATCAATTGATAAATAAATCAATTGATATATTGATAACTCCCTGTCTATCCACTCTTCTCCCCCCAACTCTCCCCTTTGGTAAGCATAAGTTTGTTTTCTAAGTCTGTGGGTCTGTTTTGTAAATAAGTTCATTTGTATCATTTTTAAGATTGGGCTAGCCAAAAAATTCATTCATATCCCATAAGATGGAAAAAACCCAAGTGAACCTTTTTGGCCAACTCAGTATTTTGTTATTTAGATTCTCACTGCTATGTATAAAATGGACAACCAATAAGGAGCTACTGTATAGCACAGGGAATTCTACTCAATATTCTGTAATAACCTAAATGGGAAAAGAATTTGAAAGAGAACAGATATGCATGTATATATAAAGGAATCATTTTGCCGTACATCTGAAACTTACACAACATTACAAATCAACTATATTCCAAAAAAAAAAAAAACCCACTATTTCCATTTGACTTGTTTACATTAAAAAAAAAAGAAAACAGAAAGAAACTTGAACGTAATTCAGTGAGTATGAATTTCAAACATGGAGATGACTCAGGCTGTTCCCTCAGGAGTTTATAGTCACTCATGATGTGTGCTGAGACATCTATCTCAATTTTTTGAAAAAAATATTATTTTGTACATAAATACTCTACTTCATTTAGCCAGGATGAAAGGACAAAGCAGGGAGTTTGGGCTCAGAAAGGAATCTCTAAAACTTCCCTGGTGGCTCAGTGGTAAAGAACCTGCCTTTCAATGCAGGCGACACAGGTTTGATCTCCGGTCCTGGAAAATCCCACATGCCAGGAAGCAGCTAAGCCTATGCACCACAACCATTGAGCCCAAGCTCTGGAGCCTGGGAGCCACAGCTAGAGAAAATCCCTCACAGCAACAAAGACCTGGCAGGGCCAAATGATAATAACAGTACATAGCAATTAATTAATTAATTGTTTAAAAGAAAGAAGTCTCCGGGTAAAATAGTTCCCAGTGATACCCAAAACAGAAATTTGACATTCATGGCTTTCAGATACTTTCACTTAGGTTACTGATTTGTACATGCTCTGGATCCCTATAAAGAAGACAAGGCAAGTGCTTTTCCTCCTAAATTAACAGAAAAGCTTCCCAGCTCAGAAAGCATGAGGGAGACATGTTTGCACAGCCACAAAGAACTAGAGTAAAGAATTTGAACTCCATGTCTTAATATAGAGCTTTTCCTACTCTCCCATGCTAGTCCTAAATTGCATGCACAGATATCTTATTTAATCCTAATTTTGATCTTCAATTATCCTATGGAGTAGAAAGGGCTTCCCAGGTGCCACAGCGGTAAAGAACCCACCTGTCAGTGCAGGAACCATAAGAGACACGGTTCAATCCCTGGGTTGGGAAGATTCCCTGGAGTAGGAAATTGCAGCTCATTCCAGTATTCTTGCCTGGAAAATTCCACGGGCAGAGGATCCTGGTGGGCTACAGTCCATGGGGTCACAAAAAGCTGGACACGACTGAGTGTACATGCATGCACACACAGAGCAGAAATCAGCAGGTGGTGGTGATTCTGATTTTCAAACAAAAAACTTGTCAAGTGGCCCTACAATGGGTCATCAGACCCAAACCTCAATCTTTGGATTTTAGCCTAGGGACCTTTCCCCTGTTTTCCTGTATGAATACTCTCTAACATCTATCCCCTCTTCTTCTTGGACACCCAGCTTGACTACCTTCCACAGCGTTCCTTGAAATTAGCCATAGTCACACTATGAATTCTAGCCAATGAAACGGGAATGCAAGACGTGCGTGCCTCTTCTAAGACTTGGACCACAAAGTCTCCCAGGCACACACCTCTAAGCCTGCTCTGCTCCTGGCTGGGCTGCAGTGGAGATGACAGTGACAAACTTGGAAACTACGTATTGATGATAACAGAGCCACAGTGAGCCTGGGTCCCTGAATGACTGTGTGGAGCAAAGTCTGCTTCCCACCTCACCACCACTGACCTCAACCGCCCTCAGACTGGACAATCACGTGGTTAAGGAGTAAACTTTTGTTATACTGAGTCATGTCACATTTGGGTGGGTCAGTTGGTGGATTTTTCTTGGCTGTGATAAACAAGCTGTCCTGCAGGCCAGCTTGTCTGGGGCAGCACCCTGTCTCTGGCTCTACTTCATACAGACTATCAAATCCATCTCTGCAGTGGTTCCCAGGGCACTAGGGGAGCCAGGCCTGCAGACGGAGCCATTGGAGGCAGGGCAGACAGGCAGATGCGACCAGGCTGTGTGAACACGCCTCAGTCTGAAATCCCGCTCTATCATTTATGAGCTATGCAAACTCTGGCTGGTCGCTGAGCATCTCTGAGTCTTGGTTTCCCCATGTGTAAAATGGTGATCAGTTCAGCTCAGTCCCTCAGTCGTGTCTGACTCTTTGCAACCCCATGGAGTGCAGCACGCCAGGCCTCCCTGTCCATCACCAACTCCCAGAGTTCACTCAAACTCATGTCCATTGATTCTGTGATGCCATCCAACCATCTCATCCTCTGTCATCCCCTTCTCCTCCTGCCCCCAGTCCCTCCCAACATCAGGGTCTTTTCCAATGAGTCAGCTCTTCGCATCAGGTGGCCAAAGTATTGGAGCTTCAGCTTCAGGA
>NW_011494808.1:4967402-4984290 GCF_000754665.1 Bison bison bison
TACTTTCCAAAGTATTGGAGCTTCAGCTTCAGGATCAGTCCCTCCAATGAATATTCAGGGCTGATTTCCTTTAGGATGGACTGGTTGGATCTCCTTACAGTCCAAAGGACTCTCAAGAGTCTTTTCCAACACCACAGTTCAAAAGCATCAATTCTTCGGCGCTCAGCTTTCTTTAGAGTCCAACTGTCACATCCATACATGACCACAGGAAAAACCATAGCCTTAACTAGACGGATCTTTGTTGGCAAAGTAATGTCTCAGCTTTTTAATATTCTCTCTAGGTTGGTCATAACTTTCCTTCCAAGGAGCCAGTGTCTTTTAATTTCATGGCTGCAATCACCATCTGCAGTGATTTTGGAGCCCAAAAAATAAAGTCTGACACTGTTTCCCCATCTATTTGTGATGAAGTGATGGGACCAGATGCCATGCTGTTAGTTTTCTGAATGTTGAGCTTTAAGCCAACTTTTTCACTCTCCTCTTTCACTTTCATCAAGAGGCTCTTTAGTTCTTCTTCGCTTTCTGCCATAAGGGTGGTGTCATCTGCATATATGAGGTTATTGATATTTCTCCCGGCAATCTTGATTCCAGCTTGTGCATTTCTCATGATGTACTCTGCATAATACATGCATGATCATGGTGATAATAAACAGCAATAATGTTACGGTCAATTTTAAGCTATATCACCACTTAGGTGACATGCTTGGCACAGACCAGGGGGTGAAGGATATTTGGTCTCCAGCAGGCATATTCCATCTTCAGGTGATGCCCTGCTGAGCTTTGTCACCACAACGAACTCTGCTGTAGTTGAGGGCGATATGCGTGCTTAGTAATGGAGAAGCAGCGACTGCAGCTCTCCATCTGTTATTCGAAAGCGGACACTGCTGGGAAAGGCAGTTAAGACAATTGAAAAGATAAAGGTTTAAGCGCTGTTTATGGGCTGATGAGTCAGTGACTAGAGCAGAAGTGTATTTCTCTGCAGTACTTCTGGCTTCACTAATAATCCTAGGTCAACCTGTCAAGTAAGATCTACTCATCAGCAAAATGCCTTAGTCACTCGATCTCGTAGGAGGCTGTGGATTGGATTTCACTAATAGGCTACATAATCAAAGCAGCATGTAACCCAAATACAGACATTATTATGCCTCTCATAGTCCTTAAGAGAACATCAGAGTGTTAGAGAAAATTACATTTCTTTATCCGTTGGCCACAGACTTTAAAGATAGGGTCATAATATTTGTTCTATAACTTTGGGCTTACTTCTTTCATTGCTTTCCTTGCCTAGTAATTTCAGAACTTTACTTTGGAAAGTTCCCATTTACCCTAGTGCTTCGTGAACATCACACACACACACACACACACATGAAGTGAAAGTCACTCAGTTGTGTCCGACTCTTTGTGACCCCATGGACTATATAGTCCATGGAATTCTATAGGCCAGAATACTGGAGTGGGTAGCCTTTCCTTTCTCCAGGGGATCTTCCCAATCCATGGATTGAACCCAGGTCTCCCACATTGCAGGCGGATTCTTTACGAACTGAGCCACAAGGGAAGTCCAAGAACACTGGGGTGGGTAGCCTTTCCCTTCTCCAGCGGATCTTCCCAATCCAGGAATCGAACTGGGGTCTCCTGTATTGCAGGCAGATTCTTAACCAACTGAGCTACAAGGGAAACTCACACACACAGGGACAGCACAGTTTTCGCATTGCTTCAAACCTCACTCAATGATCACCAACATAAAAGGCACCCTATAAACTCTAGCCATGCGGTACATTATTTTCAAATTCCATGACATTTCAAATTATCCTGTTATTCAATATTTCATTTTAAAAATGACATTCTCCAAATCCAGGTATGTTTAGTGAAATTATATGTTACCAGTTCAGTTCATTGACAGTGAGAACAAACAGATTCTTCCTAGGATTATCAAACCACCAGGAGCTGCCTTTTCTGTAGGCAGAATATGAGGGAGGATCAGATCTAGAAGCGCTTTCAGAGATTTGCTGGCATGATCTGAACTGTGTTTCTCAGCCAACCCCATGCAGGTATTGTAGCATCCAAGCTGACACATGGCAGACTCTGACCGCATCCTCTGGGACGCCGCTGACAAAATCCCCTTCATCCTATGCAGAGGCCACAAGGGCCACTGGCCCGGCCGCGTGTGTCTCACCCCATCCCTCCCCTCCGTCTTTGGCGCTCCCCTCCACTCGGCGCTCAGGGCTACTCTGTCTGTAACACCCCTTGCAAATCTTCGCTTGTGCAAAGAGTTAAAGGTGTTAAAGAAAAATCACCGGCAGGGGAGGGCATCTAACAGGAAACACTCTGTGTTATTTTTATGGCACTAGTTCCTAAGGTTAAACTTCTATTTATGAAAATTGATACCAGTTTTCCACTAAGCCTGGCAACTGAGCCCCTTCTTTCTAGCACATTCTAACACTCCCTGGCTTTCTCTTCTGCTTTTCCTTTATGCTGCCACATTCATTCTAGCCAAAAAGAACTCCACACTGGGCCACTACCCGCTTTCTTATTTCTGCTTTTTTGTCTAAGTAGTTCCGTCGGCCTAGCACCCTCCGTACTCCCTGCCAAAGAAGTCTTTGCTATTTCTCTTTTCTGTGAAGGACTCCGAGAGCAATCTGCACGTCTCATGAGCATGATTCTACCTTACCTTATGTTACAGCCATGTATCAGAGCCACCTGGGAGATTTTTCAAATTACTGACGCCTTGCATACGTGCGGGCATGCTCAGTTGTGTCCAGCTCGTTTTGTGACCCCATGGACTACAGCCTGCTAGGCTCCTTTGTCCATGGCATTTTCCAGGCAAGAACACTGGAGTGGGTTGCATATCCTACCCCAGAGGATATTCCAGACCCAGGGTTCGAACTTGTGTCTCTTGAGTCTTCTGCATTGGCACAGGGATTCTTTACCACTCCGCCACCTGGGAAGATCAATGCCTTAGCCCCAGCCTTAGAAATCCTGGTTTGCTGTGCACAGGAGACAACCCAGGTCTCAGAGAATCATTGAAGCTGTGCAGCAGACTCCAGTCTGCAGCAAAGTCTGAGAACCACTGCTGTAGAGCCTTGGGATCTCCTCCAGGCCCCTGCTACTGAAAGATCAGTCTCTATGTCTGCTCACCTTGGCATAGATGGAATGGTCTAGAAAGCCTCAAGCATCCATTTCAGTGTCTGAATCCATCTAGGCCTAGGCTGGCTAAGACACCCAAATCTCTGATGGCTTTTCAGTCATGACTCTATTACATAATTGCACAGGTTATTAGAAATAGACTACCAGGAACAGGAAGGCATGATAACGATTCAGCCAGGCACTGGACTGCTTCCACATCTAGGAAAAGTATCACGCAGGCCATTTTAGGATGCTAACTAAACGTGGAAAGAAATATCTATCTGGTGCCACTGAGTAAGGACACGAAAAACTTTTCCTCCAATGTCCACGTGATATAATTCAACTCTGTAAACTAAATCCTATCGATTAGAGGAGCCGTTATTTTCAATCTGGTGTCTTTCAGCATGGCTGTGCCTGATGACATTATGGCACACACGTGGGAGGGGCTGTGCTCCAGAAGGCACAGTTCCGAGTGAGCTTAAACGCCTGCCATTACTTCCCGGGTGGCTCAAGTATAAAGATCCACCTGCAATGCAGAGGAGGTGCATAAGATAGCCTGGAGATAGACAGAGGAGCCTGGCCGGCTACAGTCCATGGGGTCGCAAACACAACTAAGCAACTGGGCATGCATGTTATCATTATGAAAGAAAAAAGTGAAAGCGTTAGTCGCTTACTCACGGCCAATTCCCTGCAACCCCATGGACTGCAGCCCGCCAGGCTCCTCTGTCCATGGAATTCTCCAGGCAAGAATACTGGAGTGGGTTGCCATTCCCTTCTCCAGAGGATCTTTCTGACTCAGGGATCGAACCCAGGTCTCCCACATTGCAGGCAGAAAGCAAAATTTAACACTTGGCCATGAGCTGTAATTGGAGGTATGATTCAAGAGCCTAGAACACTCACCACAAACAAGAGCTCTCAGAATCTCTGCTAGGTTTTAGGGTATCTTGCTGTTTGGTCACTAAGTCGTGTCTGACTCTTTTCAACCCCTTGGACTGTAGCCCACCAGGCTCCTCTGTCTATCTCCAGGTTATCTTACCGTTGTTTAAAAGACACTGTGAGCTTTCTACTCTCTGAGTTTTTCTGACATGTTTTGTGTTACTCACCATCCCTCTCAGCCTCCCAGGTTCTGAAATCAGTGAGAAATGACATGTCAGCTTCTCCTAAAACATGATTAATGGCAGAGCAGTGTCCGCCACATCTGAACCCACATGTGTATCCAAGCCCATCTCAGAGGATATTTTCCACCAGTCCTTTTGCCATCTTGTTAGTCTGCCTGTAGAAAAATGACAGGCATTCCAGATTTCCTGGAGAAGCTGTCCAGACAGGGGCTGGCAGCTGAGCTACATGTCAGGGAGATGCACCTCATTTTCCTTTCATTAAGCCCCACTAATGTTTTCTCTTCCCCTCATTATTCTCTGCCCCCCACTATGGTCTATGCTTTTTATCTAGTGTTTTAGGCACTTTTTGTTCTTTCTTCCTCGGAATTTTCTCTGCTATCTCCTCCATTCTCTTATCTCACAAGCTCAGCCTTTTGTTTTGGGGTGACTCCTCCCTAAATGTGAGCCTACTGGGGATGCAGTCACCCCCTCACCTCCTCCTGGCCCTGGCAGTGCCCTGCCCGCACTGGTGGTAGTGGAAACAACTCCATCTGGAAGCACATTAAAGATACAGGTGTATACCGTAATAAAAATGGGCATGCATAAGGACCAGGACTGGAAAGGGGAGAACACAGAAAAAATTGAAAATATTTTGTAGGGTCATGAAATTTAGGGAGATGCTTTGTTTTACTTTCGCTAGTGTTGTTGTTCCTTTGTTAATCGAATTTTAAACTTTTGAATAAAAAAGCATGATTTTTTTTAAAGTGTTGTTGTTTAGTCACTAACTCATGTCTGACTCTTTGTGACCCCATGGACTGCAGCACGCCCGGCTCCTCTGTCCTCCACTGTCTCCCGGAGTTTGCTCAGATTCATGTCCATTGATTCAGTGATGCTATCTAACCATCTCGTCTCCTTCTCCTCTTACCTTCAATCTTTCCCGGCATCAGGGGCTTTTCCAATAAGTTGGCTTCTTGCATCAGGTAGCCAAAGCATTGGAGCTTCAGCTTCAGCAACTGTCCTTCCAATGACTATTCAGAACTGATTTCCTTTAGGGTGGACTGGTTGGACCTCCTTGCAGTCCAAGGGACTCTCAAGAGTCTTCTCCAACACAGTTCAAAAGCGTCAGTTCTTTGGCACTCAGCCTTCTGTATGGTCCAACTCTCACATCAGTGCAAGACTACTGGAAAAACCATAGCTTTGACTATATGGATGGCCCTTTGTTGGCAGAGTGATGTCTCTGCTTTTAATATGCGGTCTAGGTTTGTCATAGCTTTCCGTCCAAGGAGAAGGATCTTTTCATTTCACCTTCTGCATTGATTTTGGAGCCCATGAAAAAAGTGACTTATCTCTAAAATACCTGTGGATTGCCTTTTAAAAAGTGGGCTCACAGAGTGAGTAATTCAAAGAGTGAGGCAGACAGTAATGAGCGCCTTGGCAGAGGAGGGCTTAGTGCATGGGTGTTTGAAACGGCCGGTCCTCCCGGAGCACAGCACACTCTCTGGACTGAAGGCTTCCCGCGCATCCTTCCCTGAGGCGGTGCTCATTTTCTTGCCGACCTGGAGCTGACCCGGCTCAGCTTCTCTGCAGCCTTGTGTTAGTCTCCCGGGCTCCACCATGCTCTTCCCTTAGGTTCCCTCTTCGGCCCCACCGGCCAGCTGTGCGGTGACACCTAACATGTGGTGGCGACAATGCTGGGCGAGCAGACGAGACCGAGAGGGACGCTGGGGCCACCAAGGGTTGGCTCCACCCTGCAGGCTGGCCGCTCTTCCCGCCCGGGCCCAGGGACCCAGCCAGTCCAGGGGATCACAAGGGTGGTGTCCTGTTCTCACCTATACCATGGCTTTCTGAGAACCCGTTGAGGAGAGGAGACAAAGTCAAGGGCCTAACTAGAGTAAATTCTCAGTATGTGGTCATTTTTGTTACACCAGCACCTTCTGAGTTAGATGCACAGGTTCCATGGATGAGGAGGGCAAGCTGGAGTAATTTTCCATCTACTTCAGGACAACCACGTTCTTAACATTGTAAAGCAACTATAAAAATTAATTTTAAAGTTTGTTTGAAGTATTTATAGAAAGGGCTTCCCTGATAGCTCAGTTGGTAAAGAATCCGCCTGCAACACAGGAGATCCCAGTTGGATTCCTGGGTCAGGAAGATCCGTTGGAGAAGGGATAGGCTACCCACTCCAGTATTCTTGGGCTTCCCTGGTGTTTCATCTGGTAAAGGATCTTCCTGCAATGTGGGAGACCTGGGTTTGACCCCTGGGTCAGGAAGATCCCCTGGAGAAGGGAAAGGCTACCCACTCCAGTATTCTGGCCTGGAGAATTCCATGGACTGTATAGTCATAGAGAGTCTGACAGAACTGAGCAACTTTCACTTTCACTTATAGAAAAAAAAAAAAAACTATATTCTTTAAGATGGGCAAAAGGTACTTTTGTAACTCATTTGAAGGCCTGTTCATTCTCCCCAGTTCAGAGGGGCTCCAGAGAGAAGAAAATGAACAAAAGGTCTGTGTGGGATTTGTTCTGACAATTCTCCCATTCATTCATTTATTCATTCACTCAGCAAATACTTACTGAGCATCGACCATAGGCTGGACTATCTGATAGGTGCCTGGGATACAGTTTGATAAAACATATTTATTGACCCCATGGAACTCAAGACTAGAAAAAATGACAAATACTGACTAGTAAGGCAACACACACACATGCTCACGTATGGTGTATCAGCAGGTGATGAGTGTATGGAGAAAACTCACGGGGTAAGTATACTAGAGCGGGGTGTGAGAGGGTACGGAGTGATCACGTCTCATAGGGGATGGGCAGAACAAGACCCTCTGACATCTGTGTGGAGTCTTCTCTGGACACCTCCTTGGAAACCATTCTTCAGTAAGATGGACCCAACTGATGCACAGAAATTCTTAGTCTACATGACTCGCAGAGTAATTCGTTTTCAACATACCCCTCCTCTATCTGAAAAAGTGATTTTCAGTGATAATCATGAAGTGTGCCCTCACCAGATGAAATCATGCACTTGAAGGAGCCAAATGTTAAACACAAATAAAAGCCACAAGTGGTCTCAGGGAATGACAGAATTCACGCAACTCGAAGTCTATTCCTTCTTACAATCGCTGTGTTCTTGTGGTTTATTCCAAAGCTACAGCTTCAGTGCGAGAACAGGGACTTCCCTGGTGGTCCGGTGATTGACTCCATGCTCCCACTACAGGGGGCGTGGGCTCAGTCCCTGGTCAGAGAACTCAGATCCCTGCATGCCGTGAAGTGGCCAAAAAATTTAATAAATAAATGCAAGAATATCAGAGGTGCTGGAGACCCGAGCTGTGTGTGAAGCAGGAGAAGGATCCCAGAACAACTGTGCCCTTGTTGACTGGATGGCTGAAATCATGTGAGCAGTCTGCATAACTGGGATTTCTCCCTTGGAATCAACTTTCATGTAGAATACAGCCTTTATTACATAATAAGAAGAATGTGCTGAGACTTCCCTGGCGATCCAGTGGTAAAGAATCTGCCTGCCAATGCAGGGGACACAGGGACACTTGATCCCAACCCTGGGAAGATTTCATATTCAGGGGAGCACCTAAGCCTGTACAACCACAGAGCCTGTACCTTAGCGCCCAGGAGCTACAATTACTGAAACCCACGTGCTCCCGAGCCCGTGCTCCACAATGAGAGAAGCCACCACCACGAGAAGCCCACACACCGCAACTAGAGGGTGGCCCGCAGGTAACAACGAAGACCCAGCACAGCCCAAAATAAATAATTTTTTTTTAAAAAAGAGTCTGCTAATCTGGAGCTCACATGTATTATTAAAGTTGAACGGTAGCCACAGCAACGAGTATTTTGGGGAGGAAAAAGTATTTTATCACTGACATTATTTAGAAATGCTAGTGTTGGTCATGATGAGAAATAGAACCACTCTAAGCCCATTCACAACAGTTTTAAACTCTTCCTGCCTGCTACTCCCACTGCCTGCACCCCTCACCCTGCAGACACGGCACTGATGGGCGTAAGAAAAGAGGAAGAGGAGAGAGAAAATGCAGAGCGGGTCAGAGTCAAGCAGTGTGGATAATGGTCCAGCACGAAAGCTGAGATGCACCCCGAAATACATCCGGGGTAGCAGGTGGGGCCGTGGGGGGCCTCGCACACCAGGTTCAGGAATCTGACTTTATAGACAACTGTGCTGTGCTGTGCTGTGCTTAGTCGCTCAGTCGTGTCTGACTCTCTGCAACCCCGTGGCAAGACTATTGCAGTGGGTTGCCATTCCCTTCTCCAGGGGATCTTCCCAATCTAGGGATCAAACCCAGGTCTCCCACATTGCAGGTGGATTCTTTACCAGCTGAGCCACCAGGGAAGCCCAAGAATACTGGAGTGGGTTGCCATGCCCTCCTCCGGGGGATCTCCCTGATCCCTGAGTTAGACAACCAAGGGTCGTCAACTGTTTTAAGCAAATAAGTCCAACTCAAAGTGGTGTTTTTGAGACATGAATCTGGTGGAATTATAAAGTAAGAATTGAGCTGGAAGAAGAGGCTGAAGTAGGTGCAAATTTGGATGCCTAAGGTGAAAAGCGATCAAGGCCTGAACTGAGGTGAGTCTCCTCCAAAGTGAATGGAAATGTATGACTTTAGGGGCTTCCCAGGTGGCGTTAGTGGTGGAGGAACCTGCCTGCCAATGCAGGAGATGCTTGAGACAAGGGTTCCATCCTGGATCCAGAAGATTCCCTGGAGTGGGACATGGCTACTCACTCCAGTATTCTTGCCTGGAGAATCCCATGGACAGAGGAGCCTGGTGGGTTTCGGTCCATGGGGTCACAAAGAGTCGGACACAACTGTAGTGACTCACACACATGCACACACATGTGATATTAGAGCAGGGATCAAACACCACAAAATTAAAACTCAGAGGGTTTGCATTTATTTTTAATTTGGAGAATATGAAGACAAGGGTGTGGGGAAAACAGTCTCGCAAGCGTCATCTAGGAAATTTCTCTTCAGTTCATGGATGTTGGATTCTGAAGATGAAATGTTTCGACATGAATGTTCCTAAAGAAGCAGCCCAGACAGGCCAGAGGAACAAAGGATTCCCTTTGAAAGTTACAGCTCAAATGTTCAGTTTTTCCACAAAAGCCACTAAAAGCTTTCCATCCTCCAAAAGAAGAAAACCCCCAGAAGAATCACTCGCATGGTGTTCAAGAATATTTTGTCTGGTGGTTGGCCCCACCTGAGACAACCCTCCTTGGCTCAGATGATGTCATAGGAAATGCTGGGCCCCTTAGGAGTTTAGCATCTACCTTCTATTTCTATTTCTTTCCTTGAAAAATGTGTGTGTGCTCAGTCCCTCGGTCCTGTCCAACTCTTTGGGACCCCATGGACTGTAGTCTGCCAGGCTCCTCTCTCCATGGAATTTTCCAGGCAGGAATACTGGAGCCGGTGGCCATTTCCTCCTTCAGGGGATCTTCCCCACCCAGGGATCGAAGTCTCGTCTCTTGCATCTCCTGCTCTGCAGGCATATTCTTTACCACTGCACCTCCTGGGAAGCGTCCCTGAAAACATAAGTAACTTCAATCGAAAAAAGAGGTATGCTTTAATCCTTGGTCTGAATGAGTGGTATTTCAGAGCTGTGATTAATTTGTGATTTCTCCCATGCTAATTAATTCACCTCTCCTCTTTCTTTTCTTTTCTTTTGGTGGAAATAATGGGGAATGAATCACCTCTCCTCTTTAAAGCTCCCTTCAGGAACCCTTAAAACTCTCCAGAAGAGGAAAGTGCCCTGTTCTTCTTTATGAGTTGGCTTAAGGGAGGAATGAAAGTTTAAGAGAATTTTGTTGTTGTTTAATAGCTAAGTCGTGTCTGACTCTTTTGTGACTCCACGGACTGTAGCCCGACAGGATTTCCCAGGCAAGAATACTGGAGTGGGCAGCCTATCCCTTCTCCAGGGAATCTTCCTGATCCAAGGATCGAACCCTGGTCTCCTCCATTGCAGGCAGATTCTTTACCACTGAGCCACCAGCAAAGCCCTTAAGAGTCTGTAGAGTCAATATATTTGTTATGGATAGTTTGCTGATTTAAGTCAGAGTCCGTGTTAGAAATTTGGTGTTTCCACTGGCATGACCTGCAATACCCCTGGATTCTCTTGGCTTCTTATGAACACCAACAGTCTAATGGTATAATGTTCATAACAGAAAATCTGTAAGTTGTAATATCTAAGTCTCCACCTAGTAGGATACTGATAATAAATGTAATCACTTCTCCTGTGCTCAGTTATTTAGTAGGATAGCTTAGAATCAGGATGCTGTAGCTGAAGCAAAGTTCAATCATAAGAACTTTATAAGAACAGATACGATGAGTTCTTCAAGTCTACTCATTGTATGGGGAAATCAGTGAATATATTCAAAGGGTACACACGTCCAGTTGTAAGAGGAAAATATTTTGGGGAGGCAATGTACAGCTGGTGATGATGGTTAATACTGTATTGTCTATTTAAAAGTCATTAAGAGAGCAGGTCTTAAAAGTTCTCAAAAAAATTTTTAACTGTGTGTAAATGGGTTAACTAATCTTACTGAGATAATCATTTCACAATATGTACATATACTGAATCATTACATTGTATACCTTAAACTTACACAGTGTTATATGTCAGTTACAGCTTTATATCTCTAAAAAAAGCTGGGGAAATTTTTGCTTAAGAAAACCTGGGTGTTGCAACTGTTCATTCTTCAAGTCATTCAAATTAAAAATTAAAAAGAATATAATGATAATAGTTTTGCATCAAGCTTCAAAATCCTTGTGCTATATACTTCTTTTATTGGTAGGCAGGTGCCTTTATATAAGGGTTTCTCTTTCGAGTTTGACAAAGAAACCGTACATTCCAGGAAGAGGGCAGGACCCAGTTTTCTGGAGAGGGGAGAGAAACAGATGCAATGTGCAATTTCCTTTTCTGACTCAGTTTACCAAAATCACATTTCAATACAGAGGGAGACCATCCATTTTGAGAGCCACAGATAAAGTAATTTTTTTCCCCCAAATTCAAGATTTGTTTTCATTTTCCTAAACTGGATATTTCAATTTCCTCGGAAACCTGAGCCCTTGTTCATTTCCTGCGAAAACTGAGCCTGGGGAGGGGAAAGGGCACAGGACCCTTTCCTGTGTATACATGCTGTGTCTACAGCCAGGGGGCCGCCACGCAGGGCTCTGGCCGTCTGAAATCTGGCCAATCAGCCTCTCTGGGGATGATCGCCACACTTCCAAAAATAAAAAACACATCTTTCTAGCCAGGAATCATGGATTGAGATTCCTGAAAGCCCCTCTTCTCCCTCTGCAATTTAAACCAAGCTCTTTCAAAGTCAGCATACTACATCTTAATGGAAGCCTGAAAAGGTTATCAATAGTAAAGGCTGAAAGTTTTCCACAGTGGTAGGTAGATGGGGGAAAAAAAGGAAAAATGTTTACACTGAACCGAGGGGGAGGTACCCAGAGGTTCCTGATCAGCACTGCCCTTGAGGACCACCGCACTGCCGTCCTGAAGAAATGCAGGGAACGAGGGCTGTGCTCGCCTCCGAGCTGACCCCTCTGTGCTTGTCTCCACGTCCCAGACCAGGGACAGGACGGTTTTTGAAGCGAGCCGTGGCACAGGAGGCTGTGCCGGCCACAATCGAAACGGCACAGGCTCTGCGTGGTCCTCTGCACTCCGGCTACACCTGCTGGCCTGCTGACGACCAATTTCCAAGCCGGAGGATTTTTTTCCTCTTGCTTCAAATTCTTCCGAGTTTCATTGGAAACTGGTGCTAATGAAATGTATCAGGGGTTAAGGCTGATGTCAGAACTGCCAGGATCTTTACAGAAAGTTCTGCAAGAATGTGAAGACGGTGCCTGGGTCTGGGTGCTCCCCACCGGGGAAGGGGTGCTCCCACGGGAGGGGAGACTGACCAACGCGTTAGTTACATGGAGTTTTACAACTTCTAAAGTCTTCTCAGAAATCTTTCACCCAGGCTTCCCAGGTGGTTAAGTGGTTAAGAATCTGCCTGCCAATGCAGGAGACACAGGTTTGATCCCTGGTCCGGGAAGATCCCATGTGCCACAGAGCAACTAAGCCAATGTGAGTCACAACCAATGAGGCTGCGCTCTAGAGCCCGGGAACCCCAACTACTGAAGCCCATGCTCTGGAGCCCATTCTCTGCAACAAGAGAAGCCACAGCGTGGAGAAGCCTGAGTACCACAAGTAGAGAGTAGCCCCCATTTGCTGCAACTAGGGAAAAACCCGCAGAAAATCAGACACAGTACAGCCAAAGACGAATCAATAAATAAAAATGTCAAAAAGGGAAACCTCATACCATCTGACCTGCAGACCAGCTCCGCAAGGCTCTTCCATCTCTAGCGGAGTCCCCCGTAACTCCTGTGCAATTAATATTTAGCGAGCCACTTGTTGAGATTGAAGGCGGGAGGAGAAGGGGATGACAGAGGATGAGATGGTTGGATGGCATGACCGACTCAATGGACATGAGTTTGAGTAAACTCCAGGAATTGGTGAGGGACAGGGAAGCCTGGTGTGCTGCAGTCCATGGGGTCGCAAAGAGTTGGACAGGACTGAGCAACTGAACTGAACTGTACATAACCATGCACTGGGCAATCAAGGTAGTCAAGGCCGCCGTTCCCACCAAGTTCAAGGGTGCACAGGACAGAGCATCAAAACCAGCAAAGAAAGCATCAAGGTGACTTAGGAGAGGGAGAGAAGACGTGAAGAAAACCCATCAGGGTACCATGTTGCAGCGACCAAGGATGGGAGCTACTCTGAGTGGTGATGCTTGAGCTCAGAACTGAGCGTGAGGAGGAGCCACTGGGGACCCGAGGGAGGGACATGGGGCCGCAAAAGTGCAGGCTCGGCGGCTTCCAAGCAGGAACACGCCGGGCGGCGTCTTCTGCAAACAGAACGAAAGCCAGCAGACTGGCGGGGCTGAGCGAGAGGATGGTGAGAGGTGGGCTGGAGTGTGAGCTGCCAGGCTTAAGGAAGCGAGATGGGGTGAGACCGGCTCATGTCTGCTGGGTGTTCACTCTGAGCCAGGCCTTGAGCCAAGTTCAGGGTTGTGAGTAGGGAGGCTGTGCCTCGGCCCAGGGCTCCAGACCATGCCATCCTGCCCAGCCCACACTCTGCCATCTGGGGCACCAGCTTCAGTTCACCCAGGTGGAAACAGGGCACATTAAGGAACATGGACATTTTGAATCCCTTCTACCTGCTGACCTATCCCCGGAGTGATTTCACATGAAGGACATCATTTGGGCCTGGATTTTAAACATCGGAATTTCTTTAATGCTAAGGAATATCGTCTTCACTTCCTGTCTTTGGCGGCCTCTGGGCTGGAGAATCAGCTGACTGGTTCTATGCTCTGGGATAAATTCAAGCACTGCAGATAGAATATAATTATCAGATGAAACTGAAAAGATGACTGAAAAAGAAAAAAATAAAGAAAACAGATTTAATGCCTCCAGGAAATGAAACCAAATGGATCCTGCTCGGTGCTACAAGGAAGATGATATCAATTCTGTCCCCCACCCTCCTTTACGCAAGTTTGAATAATCTCCCTGTCACCGCTTTTACATGAACTCAAATTGCTTTAGAAACCTGTCACAGTGAATTAGCAAAAGGAGATAGTAATTCAGAGAGGTGCCAGTGTGGCGTTACTGAGCATTGCTGGTTGGAAGGCTTCCTGCAGCGTTATTCGGGGACAATAACTCACTTTGATCACCTAGTGTCAGGGTGAGCAAATGATGGGCTTTCTGTGGCTTTTAGATCTAACTTTCTTAAAAGTCCGTCATAAAGATGAAAAGTGCACAGAGAACATCTGCCTTCATCCACCCAAGAATGAGGACACGGGCACACCCAGGGTCGGCCCCACCCTGCAGTCACTGGGTGTGGATGAACCGGGGGACAGACCCCACGCAGCCCAGCTGACACGCAGGTTTCAGAAGATCCTTGACCTTGACATCAGGGGCAGACTTGAAGGCTGGGAGAATGAGGAATCGAGGAATCCATCACGGAGACGTGTAAAATGGAATATTCTTCCCAGTGATCTTCACAGTGGGTCACCTCCTCAGAGAAGCCTTCAGGTCACCACCATCCTCTCACGTGCCTTATCTCTCTCTGTCATGTTCCCTCATGATTTTCTTTTTCCTCCTAAGACTTAGCGATTTTTTAAAATTACTCAGTTCATCTCATTCCTTACCTAGATACTTCTGTTTCCCCACCAAGAAGCACAATCTCCACGAGGAACAGGATTCCACAGTCTTCCATGAGCCCCTAGGAATGATGCCCAGAGCCTGTACGCCCTCGATGAATGTTTACTGAAGGACTTTTGAATCCACAAAATTCTTATTATACCAGAGGCTATTCTGTATTAACACCGTTGTTTGATCAGCTGTCGTAGCAAAGCCTGTGCAAACAAGAACCTAGGCTGTCCCCATGAACCATCCTTGGCTCTGCTGACCAGAGACGGACTATGACCAACATTACTTGGAGGAAGGAATCTTAGCTGGGGAGCAGCTGCAAAAAATTTGTGCACAATGTAAGACTACTCCTCACTGAAACTGTGTATAAGCCACTGTGTCCCTGTCTTTTCAAGTAAAAAGCTGACTCAAGAGTTAATGATTGGGAAATGCAAATAGGTAGAAACCAAGAATACCAGTTGGGCTAGGGAACTGGCTACAATTTGGACTATAAATCTGCCACACGGCAGATGGGGGATTCACCACTCCCAGTTCCCTGAAAGATACAGAAAAAAGTCTGACACAGGTCCCTAAGTTATTTTTACAGGAAGCAGACTTCCTCCAGACAAAAACTGCTGACCACAAGAACATAGACCCTAGACTCAGTTGAAACCAGAAGGTTGATGATGCTTGAAACTTCACCTTAAAGCCAACTAGTCTGAGAACCATGCTTGAGCTGACGGCCCACCCTGCAGACCCTCTCCCACGCTGCCTTTAAAACCCCTTCCCTGAAAGTCATCAGGGAGTTCAGGGCTTCTGAGTGTGAGCTGCCCATCCTCCTTGCGAGTGCCCTGTAGTAAAGGCTGCACTTTCCTTCCCCACAACCCAGTGTCAGTGGACCAGCTTTACTGTGTGGAGAGTGCATGCAAGTCTGGTTTGGTAACATTAATAAGACTGGGAAAATGTTATCCAAATTCTCAACACTTACTGTTTGATCTGCTTCATGAAAGACTGAGCTTATCACTGAGATTTCCCTACTTCACAAAGTCTAATATTTTCTCCAACTTTGTATTTCGAAAAATATTTAAGTCTAAATCTACCAAAGAGTACAAGAATTGCTACCCTGGGCCTTCTGGATGAACTGGCAATTTTCTGTCACGTTTGCTTTCCCTCTCCTTGTATGTGAGTGTGTATGTATGAAGGTATACACGTGTGCTTATGTATGGGCAAGCATGTGTACATGTCAGTGTCTATATGCATGTGTATCTGTGTGCATCTGGGCATGCATGTGTACATGTCTATGTGCATGTGTGTGCATGTGTGTTTTTGTGTTTCTGCATCTGTGTGTATATATGGGCATGTGTGTGTGTGTGTCTATATCTACGTGTGCCCCTGTGTGTTTTGTGTGTGTATGTATCTGTGCATGTGTGTGTGTGCGTGTGTGGGCATTACATGCACAAATGAGTATATGTGAATGTACATATATTTTGGCTTGAGCTATTTGGGAGTTAATTATTAATGTGCTTCATCCCTCAATACTTTGGCATGAATCTCCTAAAACCAAGCATAGTCCCCTATATGATGATTATCACACTCAGGAGATTTAAAATTGATAACTCTATTCTTATCTAATAAGCAATTGGTTTCCAAATTTCCCCAAGTGTCCTAACGTTCTTTATAACGTCTCATTTCTGATTCAGGGTCCAACCAAGAATCACACGTTGTGTTTAGTTGTCATTCCTCTCTAGTCTTCTTACTCTAGAATGGCTACCAGCTATGCTTTTTTGGGTGTGTGTGTGTTTTTTTGGGGGGGTGGGGGGTGCTGGTGTTTTATGACAAGACATTTTTGTATACTACAGGGCCAGTTGCTTTATAAAATTTCCCTTCATTTTAAGTTGCTTGATTTTTCTCCTCTAGTTAAATCCAGGTTAAAGTCTAATGTTTTAAGTACCTAACATGACCAGTATAAAGTAGATATAAAAACTCAGGTCCCCAGAGGAATTCCCTGGCTGTTCAGTGGTTAGGACGCCATGCTTTTACTACCGAGTGCCTGGGTTCAACCCCCAGTCAGATTCGTAGGATGGCCAAAAAAAAAAAAAAAAGGTTCCCCAAAAGGAATTTTTAGGCTGAAATACCAAACCTGTGATGAATAACACTTCCAACTTAAGTATCAGAGTCAAGGATCCCCTGATAAGACTGTCTCCTTGTCTGAGTTTGTTAAAAGGCTCATTAAGGCAATTTAGTGTTCCCCACACACCAGTCACTCACATTGTACCATCAAGAGTTTTGCAACTAACACACCCAGTTTTACCTGCACTAGCATTTATGCTATCTTTTTAAAAATTCAGTTTATTTAACTCTTTCTTATCCTAAGAAATGATACCAACATAAATAGTTTTGCCATTTTGCTGTATTTTTCTATACTATCGAAGTATACATAAATACAAAAAAAAAAAAAAAAAAAAAA
>NW_011494808.1:4984390-4985441 GCF_000754665.1 Bison bison bison
ACACAATTGTGCACATCTAAAGCACATCTACAACTTCCATTGTACACTGGGGAAATACTGACCAGAGTGGGGTCAAACAGCTCTGTGTGCACTCGTGGGCATGTGTGAGCACTCGTGGGCAGGTGTGGACACAGCACAAAAAGCTCTTTCAAGTACCAAGGAAATAAGAAGATGCCAAGGCTGCCAGGCCAAGCCGGGGGCCACATTCAAACACGACAAGACCTGCCGCTCCTGAGAGACAGCTGCTGTCCCTCGATACCGGATGGATGGCCTCTCCATTCATTTCCCAACCCCTCAGCAGGAAAGGCTGAAACCGGGGCTGGGACAATGCTGCTCGCACAAACGCTGACACCGACAGAACCGCTGTGTCCTCCGGAAGATGACTCTTCTGTGTAAAATAGTGGACTGGATCACACGACTTCCGCTGTTTCACTCTCTGCTTTTCCCAGACAAGGAGACTGAGATCCACACATGCTTGTGGGCTGTCCAGCGCCACACTGGGAGTTGCTGGTGAATCAGGACCTTCATCCACAAATTCAGATGCCCAGGCCAGTTCATTCTACCCTTCTGGAAATCCCTGTGCTAAGCCTACATAGCTATTTATATGTAAAACCACCTACACACACACCATATACACACATAAAACCATATTTATATATATGTATACAACACACGTATACACATGCATACTTATGTTATGTAAAATCATGTCCCTGCTTCCTGCATGCCTCCTGAACACCTTTCACCACCACCGTGCCCCAGAGAGAAGGGCATTCGCCAAAACTCCCCTCCTCCCCAGTGTGTTTGTTATTCACCAAACAACCATCTCTCCCTGTAACCCTGTTTCCATGAACCACACAACCAACCTGGAACACTTTCAGGATCTCTGCCCATCTAATATCCCTCCCAGTGTATAATTCAGTTCAGTTCAGTTCAGTTCAGTCGCTCAGTCATGTCCGACTCTGCAACCCCATGAATCGCAGCATGCCAGGCCTCCCTGTCCATCCCCAACTCCTGGAGTTCACTCAAACTCATGTCCATCGAGTCGGTG
>NW_011494808.1:4985541-4987548 GCF_000754665.1 Bison bison bison
GAGTCGGTGATGCCATACAGCCATCTCATCCTCTGTCGTCCCCTTCTCCTCCTGCCCCCAATCCCTCCCAGCATAAGAGTCTTTTCCAATGAGTCAACTCTTCACATGAGGTGGCCAAAGTATTGGAGTTTCAGCTTCAACATCAGTCCTTCCAATGAACACCCAGGACTGATCTCCTTTAGGATGGACTGGTTGGATCTCCATGCAGTCCAAGGCACTCTCAAGAGTCTTCTCCAACACCACAGTTCAAAAGCATCAATTCTTCAGCACTCAGCTTTCTTCACAGTCCAACTCTCACATCCATACATGACCACTGGAAAAACTATAGCCTTGACTACACGAACCTCTGTTGGTAGTGATTTTGGAGCCCCAAAAAATAAAGTCTGACATTGTTTCCACTCTTTCCCCATCTATTTACCATGAAGTGATGGGACTAGATGCCATGATTTTAGTTTTCTGAATGTTGAGCTTTAAGCCAACTTTTTCACTCTCCTCTTTCACTTTCATCAAGAGGCTTTTTAGTTCCTCTTAGGCACCTACAGACCTGGGGAGTTCCCCTTAGTGTATAATTATACTATTAATATTTGTTGCTGTTTACTCGTTAAGTCATGTCCGACTCTTGTGACCCCATAGACCATAGCCCACCAGGCTCCTCTGTCCATGGGATTTTCCAGGGAAGAATACTGGAGTGGGTTGCCATTCCCTTCTCCAGGGGATCTTCCTGCCCCAGGGGTTGAAACCACATCTCCTCATAGGTAGGTGGATTCTTTACCACTGAGCCCCAGGGAAGTCTCGATCAGACTACAGAAGGCAGCTTTAGACCTGCAGACAACAGGGCTGGGTCGGCCACTTCCTTTCTCCTGTCTTCTATGACCCTATGAACTAGAGGCCTGGCTGGCTCAGAGCTGGGTACCAGCGGCTAGTGGATCTCCACTGATCCAGGACACCCTCAGGGCCTCTCCCCTCCTTCATCCCCACATCAGCTGGTTCATTCTGTGGCATCTGTCTCCTTAGCCTCTCTCCCCAGTACCCCTCTTCTCATCCCCACTAATATCCCTTGAGGCAGGCCCTCACCTCCCTACACACTGTGACAAGGTCTCCTTCGGAGTATCCTGGTCACATTGCCTGCTCACCAGTGGGTGTGTGGTCCATGGGCCCCCCAGGACCCTTCCCAGGGATGAAGGGGGACAAGACTCTCCATACTACTGCAGACATGACCTGACTGTAGATATGACAGAGACTGTTTCCATAATATTATAGACAGGACACTACAGACATGATCCATCTTTTCCCGCTCTTCATCTGTCACAAGTGGATTGTGGGGTTTTCCTAAGGATCTCTGCCATGGGCTCTCACAGCAGTGAACTGGGAACAAGTGGAGGAAGCAGATATTCACATGGTGTGCAGGAACCTAAAATGAAACCACTCTCCTCGCTGAATTTTTGTTTTAGAAAATAAATTCTTTTTCATAAAAAATTGTTTTTAACGCTAATATATAATGTGCTTATTGTTGTTAGTTTTAACGCATTAGTAACCATTTCTAAAATTTCTTGGTTTTAATTTCTAATTTACAGTATTCAGTAAATATGGGCAACATAATCCATGTAAACAAAACTTCTTTGAGATCCTCCATCAGAGTTGAGAGTCCAAAAGGTTTCTGATGCCAGAAAGTTTGAGAACCACTGCCTGAGTTATTTTCTTAAAGAACATTCATTTATCATGCTACTCCTGCAGTGTATGAGCCGTTGCTACCCAGAGGTAAAGTCCTCATGAATTTAGCAGGGCCTTGAAAACTAAGATCATGGTATCCAGTCCCATTGCTTCATGGCAAATAGATGGGGAAACAATGGAAACAGTGAGAGACTTTATTTTTGGGGGGCTCCAAAATCACTGCAGATGGTGACTGCAGCCATGAAAAGACATTTGCTTCTTGGAAGAAAAGTTATGACCAACCTAAACAGTATATTAAAAAGCAGAGACATTACTTTGCCAACAAAGGTCCATCTA
>NW_011494808.1:4988033-5007531 GCF_000754665.1 Bison bison bison
TCACCACCCACCCCTTCCTCCATGGAGCCGCCCCACACAGGTGTCCTAAGCCAGCTGCACTGGTTTTGTGTTGTGTTGACTTTGCTTCATTTGCCCATGTTCTCTGGAGTTCCCTAGCCTGGGGGTGCAAGTGAAGACTGGCCTCGGCAGAAATCCATGTGAACCCTGGCAGCAGAAGTGAACCCTGGCAGCAGAAGTGAAGCCATGGCATCAGACTGGATGGCCCCATGGCCGCTCCCAGGCAGTGGCTCCCCCGGTGCTGAGCGTGGAGGTGGCCCGTGGTTCTGAGTGTGCGTGTTCAGCTCCTCCAGCTTCTCGCATGGGCAGGGGCTCCAGTTCATCCTCCCAGGCTCCGATGGCCCTTGCTTCCCTCACCTCCCAATTCCCCCTCCGAGCCCTGCTGACCTAGAGCAACTTCGGGCCCATCACCAGGAGACGCTGTGCTTTCTGGAGGTCTCACTGGCTCCCTCCCTGGGCCCTGTGCAGTGGCTTTCCTCTGCTCCCTCCTGTGCCCTTGTGGACATCTGCATGCTGAGCTTCTCCCAGGACTCCATGAGGCCTGATTTCTGAGATGAATGCATTAGGCTGTGTCATTTGCGATGGCCCAGCTCCCCTTCCCACTTTCTAATTCATACTAAGTCATCAGGGTGCCCCCCTCCTCCATCTGATGGAAAACCCCCCAATGGTAGCTTTCCTCAATTAACTCTGAGTCTGAGCCAGGCTGGGACCCAGGACCTGGGACCCTTTGCTGCAGTGCTCGCACCTGGACAAACGTCTCCTCCAGCAACAAAATACAAAGGAACCATCAGGGATTAAAAACAATTGCTTGCATGAGCAGTTGGGGCAAATTATGGACAACAAGATACACAGAGACCAAGAACCCAAGTGCCACTTGTGAAGAGCTGGGGACAGGAACGAAAGCAGGGTGCTGTGCATTGCCCCCTGTACTCAATACCACCCAAGGATGGTCAAACCACCTAAGTCACCCCTCCAGCCCGATCCTTGGATCCACCCCTGCTCTCACCCTGTAGAAGGAACTGCTCATCCTCGTCAGGGAGTGAGCAAATGAATCCTGTTACTTGTTTTCATCCCCTCTATTCAGCGGGGATCCCCATAAAGCCTTGCCTGATTTTCTTGTCTGGCTTCTGATCAATTTTTATTGATCGAGGAGGCCAAGAACCCTGGTTGGTAACAGGTCCTGAAGCCCTTTTGAAGCCATCCTCATCAACTCAAAGCCCAGGTGCACACGCATGACTCTTCTCCCTGGAGTCCAGCACATTTATACAGCATTCCACCTGCCTTCCTCTGTGACCTCAGTTTTCCACAGATCTGTCTCTCCCCTCCATGTTCTGCAGGCTCTCTACTGTCAAAGACAGGATCTCATGGTTTGTATTTTTCTTTCCTCAGTGCCTGGAACAAACGCATATTTGTGAAATAACCCTAAGACAGGGGAGGTGGAATAAAAATGGGATATGTGTTTCTAAAGGTCGGACATGAGGGGAAAGGCTGAGTGAGAAGAGCTGGAATTGAAGAATTCCATATTTCTAGGCAGGAGGGTCTGTACAAGCTTTCGTAGGCATAAGGATGACTTGGGGAGCTTGTTCAGAATGCAGACTCCTAGTGCCACACTTTCAAATATTCTGATTTAGCTGGTTTGGAGCAGGGCCTACAACTCTCCAGTTTAAGGAGACACAAGGGCTCCTGAGGAAGAGGGTCCTCAGAGCACAGCTCCGAACCACCAGCAAAAAGAACACAGTGGTGGGAAGGATGCTAAGGTCAGCAGTTCTCAGACAAAGCTGTTCTGAATCACTTGGTGGGCGAAGGTAGGGAGAGCGAGGAAGACTTGATAAAAATGCAGTTTCCTGGGCTCTGCCCAATTTCTCAGAATCAGAATCAGAGGTACCTTGACAGACATAGGCATCGGGGTGGAGAGTCAGGAACTAGACTCTCAGTCTTGAGACCCTGAGGCAGAGGTGTGAGCTTCCTGGCACCTGCCCCACCCCGAACATTCCTCCTAGGAAGCCGAGGGTACAGGTGCGGGTTGTCCCCAGATGTAGGTGACCAGTAGTCTCTTTTGGTTACAATAGAGGTCCTAGAAAAACGATCAGGAGCTTTTGGAAAAATACTGGATTAAGAAAAAGACAAATAGAACGGATTCACAGAAAGAACAAAGAATCGGAAGGACAAAGCTCTCTCTGTAATTTTCCCACCGAGTTTTCCCTGTGGGCTCTGTGTCTAGGGACCCCTCTCCAACGGCGCTCCGTATAATCTGGACCTGCACCATTTAATATGGTAACCAGCTTCCAGCGCTCAAAATGGCAAGACCAAGAAGCCGAAGCCTGAATTTTAATTGTGATTTATTCAAAACGCAAAAACTAACACTCATTCAGTTATTGGAAGATGTTTAGGTATATTTGAAACAACTTGGATACGCAAATCCGATTTTCAACAGTACATTTTATGAAATGTAAATGTAGGTCAAATAAGTCTGATGAAAATTCAGTGTCCAAAATGCAATGGGCTGCGGGGTATAAAATACACATGAAATTTCAAAAACTCGGTGTGAAAAATATTTAATACGTTTTAATTTGGTTTTATGTTTAAATGATAATTTTGGAGATATTGGGTTTAAGTAAAATAAGTTATTAAAATTAATTTCACCGTTTTCTTTTTAGATGTGGAGTGTAGCTACTGGGAAGCTGAAATTAAGTAAGTAGCTAGCATTATGTTCATATTGGACAGTTCAGTGCAGTCAAGATTATGTAAACCTTGACCCTGAATGTTGTCACTGAATATTTTTAAACCATCTTGGAACGTTACTCTATAGACAGAAATGCGTGTATAAAGTTGTCATTCCAGAGGACCACAGACTGAATCCAAAGATGCTACATTTTGGAAACTCAGTCTTTTCTGGATCTCGCCTCTACCCACCTCCACCCATGATGGAGCAGCCTCCAGGGTAGCTGACAAGTCCCTTCTGAAAAGAAGCCTTGGGATTTTCAACTCCCAGTCTGGTGTCTACACACCGTGAGCACCCTCTACCTCCAGCAGCATTCCTTTCAAGCGACTTCGGCTTATTTCAAACCAGCCCAAATAGTTCAAGAACTAGCATTGATCAGAATTTTCCAAATATTATACTGCTAGCTGTCAAAGAAGACCCAACAGTATTTTAAATAAAATCAATGGCATCTCTCTCCAAAGGGACCAGGTACAAAACCAGCTGCTCCTTAGGTTAAACTCTGGCATGTTTGCTAAATAAACTACCAAACAGAAAACGACATTCTTTTAAAAATTCCTTCTAACAGGTCTCATCCCCCTGAAAACTGCTTTGTTTGTTACCAGGTGCTTACTCACACCTTGAGCAGAGGGTTCTCACTCAGGGTCCATCCACCACTCCTCAACATTACAGCCGTGGCTAGAATAAAAGGGATCCACAATGGTGGAAGGTCTTTTCTGGTTTTTTTTTTCCTCCACTGATTAGCAGCTGAAATTCAGCATGTCCTTCAAATTTCAGGGCTTCCCTAATAGCTCACCTGGTAAAGAATCTGCCTGCAGTGTGGGAGACCTGGGTTCGATCCCTAGGTTGGGAAGATCCCCTGGAGAAGGGAACAGCTACCCACTCCAGTATTCTGGCCTGGAGAATTCCATACAGTGTACAGTCCATGGGTCATAAAAAGTCGGACACGACTGAGTGACTTTCACTTCACCTCACTTCAAATTTCAAGGCAAGCAACAAACTATATTACTATTATCAGGACCTATGATATCAGCAATAAAAATCACAGCTTTTTTTTTTCTCATAACAACACAATTATTTCAGAAATCCTGAAATATGATTTATGCACATCATAACTTTATGGTAGTTAATTCTTCCTGACTATAGCACCTCATGGGCTTCCCGGGTGGCGCTAGTGGTAAAGAACCCTCCTGCCAGTGCAGGAGACTTACGAGATGCGGGTTAGATCCCTGGGTCAGAAAGATCCCCTGGAGAAGAGCATGATGACACATTCCAGTTTTGTTTTTTTTTTTGCTGGGCCAGGCCATGCATCACCCGCCTCCTGGACCGCCCCGGGCCCCCAACCCCCAGACACATTCCAGTTTTCTCGCCTGGAGAATGCCATGGACAGAGGAGCCTAGCAGGCAACACTCCACAAGGCTACAAAGAGTCGGACACGACTGAAGCAACTCAGCACGCACACATGCACAGCAGCACCTCATAACACAGAGGCAACTCCTGGTCCATCTCTAATCTGGTCATTGTGGATGAGGTGCTTTCTCCACCTGGCGATCCAGACACAGAACATGCTTTATGGTCTTACCTGTCTACACTTGCTTGTCCTTCATGGACACATGGGAAGAAATCAGCTATTTAAATTATTTGTCAGAGTTTTGCAAAAATGAGAATTTGTAACTCTTTGTAAGTTAGCATTGTTTTTTGAAATATGATGGGTGAGTCAGCTACAAGTCTTTACCAGGCATATTCAAACACATCTGATGGTTAAGCTAACTAAAGTGTGTTATTTAAAGTCATTTTTAAAATACGGTGACAGATTGGGCACCATGCATAAGGTTGTAAGTTCTGTGAAAATCAGTGTGTTTCTGCATTTTTTTTGTTCTTAGTAATTCTACATACCTTTTATGTTTTGACTTTTTTTGTATTTTATTTAAACAAATAAAAGTATTAATTTTAACATTAATATTTTAAATTTTATTTAAACAAAATAAAATGTAAAAAAAAAATAGTAAGTGTACATAGATTTCATAGACTGCCAAAAGAATACATAGCAGGAAAAAAGTTAAAACCCCCTTACCCAAGCCTTCAGTTCAGTTCAGTCTCTCAGCCGTGTCCAATTCTTTGCGACCCCATGAATCGCAGCACGCCAGGCCTCCCTGTCCATCACCATCTCCCAGAATTCACCCAAGCCTTACAGGACTCCAAATACCCATGTGTTTTTAACTCAGGGCACCTGCTTCTGGTAGAATCCACAGGGTTACCCAGCGCCCATCAGGATCACCCTCACACTGCCTTCTCGGCCCACAATTGAGTAGCAGAAAGTCTCTCTGTGTTTCAGTCTCTATTCTTGCCAGCACACAGCAAAGGTAGAGAAAGGCACCTGGCTGTTTACAGAAGCCATGGTGCACAGCTTCACCTGAGAAAGCCCTGGAAGCTGACGATGACTGAGAGATTTTGGAGCCTGTGGAGCAAACAGTAACCTCCTAGTAATTCAGTAAAACACCATTAACTGTTCTTAGAAACCAGCTGGCTCTTCCACCCTCAATATGAAAAGCGCATTAAAATTTTACCTGTTATTTCTGAAGCTACTTCCCTTCATGGGTTGAGTACAACACGAATGTATATTTAGAAGCAGTACAGCACCTTCCAATTAAAAAGAAAGTGGAGTGAGGCTTCCACAGTAAAACCAGGCTGGGCAGAAGAAAGTGATGCCTGATGGAAGCCCACATTTCTCAGCGCTGTTGTCCCAACATTCAGAAACACCCCTGGCTTAAAAACAACATTGTTGCTTTTAGAAATTTTATTCTTCTTTTTTTTTTAAGCACCAAAACCAAGATTCAGCCCACAATTTAACATTGTCAATACATCCTCTTCATTACACAATGACACGCCAACTGCTACCTAAGACGTCAGACTCTTCAAACCCCACACCCACACGTCGTGAACTCATCTGCACCCAGATATGAATAAAGAGGAAGAGCATCTTGAGGAAATAGCATCTCCATGCTCAAATGGCAAAAGCCGTGGAGTAAAGTCCTCCTAGCGTCTGAGGGAATCTCTTGGAGGAACAAGAAAGACCCCAAGAGCCACCGTGTTCTCAGAAAAAAATCACATCCTTCCATGACAACCTGCCCACTGGGTATTTAAAGTGAAAAAGGACCTTGGAAGTCCTTTCCAATTTTGAGATCCTAAGATTCTCTTATAAAGAAATGATTTTTCTTTGTTACTTGACTAAACTAAAGGTAATAATGTGTTGGTAGGTCAGCAGCTTCAGATCAGATCAGATCAGATCAGGCGCTCAGTCGTGTCCGACTCTTCGCGACCCCATGAATTGCAGCACGCCAGGCCTCCCTGTCCATCACCAACTCCCAGAGTTCACTCAGACTCACGTCCATCGAGTCAGTGATGCCATCCAGCCATCTCATCCTCTGTCGTCCCCTTCTCCTCCTGCCCCCAGTCCCTCCCAGCATCAGAGTCTTTTCCAACGAGTCAACTCTTCAAGTGAGGTGGCCAAAGTACTGGAGTTTCAGCTTCAGCTGGAGTTTCAGCTTCAGCATCATTCCTTCCAAAGAAATCCCAGGGCTGATCTCCTTCAAAATGGACTGGTTGGATCTCCTTGCAGTCCAAGGGACTCTCAAGAGTCTTCTCCAACACCACAGTTCAAAAGCATCAATTCTTCAGCGCTCAGCCTTCTTCACAGTCCAACTCTCACATCCATACATGACCACAGGAAAAACCATAGCCTTGACTAGACGAACCTCTGTTGGCAAAGTAATGTCTCAGCTTTTGAATATGCTATCTAGGTTGGTTATAACTTTCCTTCCAAGGAGTAAGCATCTTTTAATTTCATGGCTGCAGTCACCATCTGTAGTGATTTTGGAGCCCAGAAAAATAAAGTCTGACACTGTTTCCCCATCTATTTCCCATGAAGTAGTGGGACCAGATGCCATGATCTTCATTTTCTGAATGTTGAGCCAACTTTTTCACTCTCTACTTTCACTTTCATCAAGAGGCTTTTGAGTTCCTCTTCACTTTCTGCCATAAGGGTGGTGTCATCTGCATATCTGAGGTTAGTGATATTTCTCCCAGCAATCTTGATTCCAGCTTGTGTTTCTTCCAGTCCAGCGTTTCTCATGATGTACTCTAGGTCAGCAGCTTAACTCAGCATTTTCTTATGGAGAATCGGTCCAGGAGACCTTATGTGGGGTGAACGAGGAAAAAACTCAGACTACTCACAGCTTCTTCTCTACAAGAATTATTTTTCCTTCATCTCCAAAACCACGATTGCAGGAAATTTCCAACACTCAAATGAACTGTTTTCCAAATGTTCGTTTATCAACTGAACGTTTCCCACTCCGTTCATTAGTGTTCATTCATTCTTTCATTTGACAAGAAATTACTGAGTGCCTACTAAGTGCCAAGCTGGCAGTGAGCATGAGATATCATGCCATGAAAAAGGCACATCTTTTCCCAGAGATGTTTCACAAGGTGGCTAGGTACCAGGCTAATCTATAGCAACCTCCTGTATTAGTCATCTCAGGCTGCCATAACAGAATACCATAGACTAGGTGCAACGGGAATTTTGTTTCTCTCAGTTTTAGCGACTGGAAGTCCAAGATCAGGTGCCAGCATGGGCAGTGTCTGGTGAGGGCCCTCTCCTTGGGTCACAGAAGACCCTGTTCTTCCTGTATGCTCGCGTGGCCCTTCCTGGGTGTATGTCCGTGGAAAGAGAGGAAGGGAACTCTCACTGTCTGGCCCCATCATCCTGACCTCTTGCAACCCTAATCACTGCCCAGAGGTCCCATCTCCAAACAACATCACATTAGGGGTTGCGGCTCCAACACCTCCTTCACAGTAAATATGCTATTTGACCCATAATGTTAATTTCTATAGACCTAAGTGTTTCATTGCCAACACAGGTCTGTCTAGTCAAGGCTATGGTTTTTCCTGTGGTCATGTATGGATGTGGGAGTTGGACTGTGAAGAAGGCTGAGCGCCGAAGAATTGATGCTTTTGAACTGTGGTGTTGGAGAAGACTCTTGAGAGTCCCTTGGACTGCAAGGAGATCCAACCAGTCCATTCTGAAGGAGATCAGCCCTGGGTGTTCTTTGGAAGGAATGATGCTAAAGCTGAAACTCCAGTACTTTGGCCACCTCACTTGAAGAGTTGACTCGTTGGAAAAGACTCTGATGCTGGGAGGGATTGGGGGCGGGTGGAGAAGGGGACAACAGAGGATGAGATGGCTGGATGGCATCACCGACTCGATGGACGTGAGTCTGAGTGAACTCCGGCAGTTGGTGATGGACAGGGAGGCCTGGCGTGCTGCGATTCATGGGGTCGGACACGACTGAGCGACTGAACTGAACTGAAGTGTTTCATAGGGCTTCCCAGGTGGCGCTAGTGGTAAAGAACCTGCTTGCCAACGCAAGAGATGTAAGGGATGCGGGTTCGACCCCTGGGTGGGGAAGATCCCCTGGAGGAAGAAATGGCAACCCACTCCAATATTCCTACCTGGAAAATCCCATGGACAGAGGAGCCTGGCAGGTTACAGTCCATGGGGTCGCAAAGAGTCAGACACACTGAAGCAACTTAGCATGCACGCACACATGCAAGTGTTTCGTATCCACCTCAGAAGAGTAAGCCCTTGGCTTCTCTGCAGTTTGGCTCCTGCAGAGGTTGGTGAGGAAGAGGCACCGATAGGGGGCGGGGGCCACAGTAACATCAGACACCTCAGTCCTGAGGGCCCAGGTGGCTCAGCGCTTGGAGGAGACTGAGGCAAACCAAGGCTCAGGTCAGATCCTGGAGCGGAGGTGGCAGTGTTCTGCAGTGGGGCCAGAATCTAGCTCTGATGCAATTTTCAGAGACAGCTGTCCTGACTTCAAGGCCCGCCTGTAACTCTGAAGTGTCTCCTGATCAAGTTCAATTAGGAAATGCCACGAAATGAATATAGATAACACAAAATCAGAGTAACAACAGGATTCAAGGCATTGTAATCAGCCTGAAAAGAAAGTGTTAGTTGCTCAGTCATGTCTGACTCTTTGTGACTCCATGGAGTGTAGCCCACCAGGTTCCTCTGTCCATGGAATTCTCCAGGCAAGAATACTGGAGTGGGCTGCTGTGCCCTCCTCCAGGCGATCTTCCTGACCCAGGGATAGAACCTGGGGCTTCTGCATTGCAGGCAGACCCTTTACCATCTGGGACCACCAGGAAAGCCAGTTTTCACAAAGCTGAAGTGACAGAGTGCTTTTCACCAGGCCTGATGAGGTAGGCTGGGGGCCTGTCCACCCCTCTACTGTACAGAAGCCAGCATCCACCAAGCTCCCTCAGCTAGAAATAATTCTACTCTCCTCTTAAGGTATGATCATTTCTGTAAAAGCCTGCATGGTCAAAGCCAACCTGGAATGGAAAGGACTCCAAAGAGAGGAACTTGCACAAATGGAAGTGCAGATCCTGACATGACCCCAACTAACACCTCACAGGGCTGACTGCACCTCGAAGGAACAGGCACCACACACGGCGTGGAGGCTGCATGCCCCCTCTTCCCCACAATCCTGAATCCAAGCAGAAGCAATGAATAGCTCTCAGCTGGATCTGTGACATCCAGCCTTTCCAAATGGCATGTCAAGCTCCTTGAGAAGTTTTTAACAGAATGAAGGAGAAAAAACACCCCTCCATTTCTCTTCCCCCATCGATCATTAAAATTAAAAAGGCAGGTGAGGATACCCAGGAAGCTCTGGATGAATGAGATGGGATCAGGCTTGGGGGGCACTGAGGGCGGGGCTCTGCCCACAGCACACAGGGCCCCAGGCCCAATTCTAACCCATGTCTGGCACTTTGCAAGGGCTTTTATCTCCGTAGTCCAAAAGGTTCCTCACCCCAAGGCCGGTAGGACAAGAAACAGCAGAGCCACGTGGCAGAAAACCAGAGCTCTTGAGGGTCTCTCACCTGTGGCCTCATAGTGACTGTCGGTGTTAGCCCCTCAGTCGTGTCAGACTCCTTGCAACCCCATGGACTGGAGCCCCCCAGGCTCCTCTGTCGTGGAACTTTCCAGGCATGAATACTGGAGTGAATCGCCATTCCCTTTCCAGGGGATCTTCCTGACCCAGGAATTGCACCTAGGTCTCCTGCGCTGACGGCAGAGTCTTTACCAGCTGCACTGACGGCAGAGACTTTACCAGCTGCACTGATGGCAGAGTCTTTACCAGCTGAGCCACCAGGGATGCGACTGTCAGAACCACATTCAAAATGGGGTCCCGTGTTCGACTGCAACCTTATGGGGACACAGTTTGAGGATCTGGAGTCCCCGTCTCTTACAGGAGATTGGATACAGCCTCTGGATATGCTTTGCTTTGTTTATTTTGCTTATTTTTTTTAATTGAATTAGTTCTACCATTAAACATCAGGAGCTTTTGCATGTGAATCCAGATGTCTGACTTTTGGGGGGAAATCCAAAGCTTAGACCTGTGCTGCTGCGGGCAGGAGGACGGCAGGGCTAAGAGGAGGCCGCGGGGCACTCCGCCCATAAGCCAGGTGTGACCAAAGCCCCACTCCTCCCACTGGCTCACGCTCAGCCGCACAAAGCCTCACACACTGTGCTGCTCTTCTCTTCTGCGCCTCTGGTCACGGGACCCTCCTTCTCCTGAGAGGCCACCAGCTGTCTTGCCAGTTACACGGGCTTTTATCATGTCTTTTTTGGATTCGCTGCAAATGCCCCTGGCTCCGTAAAGTCCATTCTGATATGCCTGGAAGAGCGAATCAGGCTTTGTTTAAGTCTCTTCGACATTTTCTTGCGCTTGTTTTACTGGACCATACATGCACTGTTCAGTTCTGGGTACAGAGTAAGCAATCCCCAATGTGGTGATCAATACTAAAATGGAAGACTTACCATGCATCAGAGACTATTCAAAGTGCCTTATACACACTAACTCACTTTAGCCCCACGACAACCAGTTATACCCATTTGATGTAGAGAAAACTGAGGTGTGTTAAAAGTTAGGACAGCCTCCCAGATTCTCTGACCCAACTGTTAAGTGGCAGAAGAGGCAAGAGAATGGAGTCTGGCGACGTCTGGATGAGAAGGTGGATTGAATGGACCCTTAGGCAGGAGGAAGGGAGGGAAAGAAGAAGGGAAAGCAAGAGAGAAGGAAAGACAGATGAGCTGTCAGGAGTTGGTAAGAGCAGATGGAGGCGTTTTCGTGGCAGGAACTGCAGTCTTTGGGTGGGGGCAGGGGCTGTGGTGTGAGCGTCATTTTTAACAGTAGACTCTCTGGGCAGACTGCCCTGCTTCAGAACGTCAGTCAATTTCTGGGGTGTAGACGGCTGACCACAGCTGACGGCAAGCTGCCGTATGAGCCCACCCAGTGCAGAGCTTGAGAGAAGAGGTGTGAAGCCTAACACACTTACTAGCTAGTACTAAATAGTACGAGCACACCAGCTTGAATGCCTCAGGGTGCAGAAGTGGAAAATGCCCGCTGAAGACACAGGCAGGTGAGGAAGGACCCACTAAAGCATCATAAGGACCCACTTCTTCTAGAGGCAACCAGGAGCGCCTGAATCGTTTTCAGCGGGGAGGGACATGACTCCACCGTTATGAAGGGTCAGACGCAGATGAGCACACCGTCTACACTTCAGGAGCTCCTCCTCTGTCTCTCCTGAGCGATGACTCTTGCTAGGAAAGCTATCAACCATCCCGCTCCTTCCCGACTCCATCCCTGTGCCTGCCGGCTTCCTCTCCTCCATCCCCTCACTCGAGTCGCAGCCCCTCGGGGTGGTGGGGAGTCTCCAGCTGTCACTGCTGGATCTGTGCTATCTAAGGAAGGCAGCGCAAAGCAGTGAGCCTGAACCATCTTACAGAGGGAGCCTGGTCTGGAGAGTATAAACGAAACAATGCCACTGCAGACCACAGTGCTGGAAGGGGCTTTAGAAACCAGCTGGCTTCCAAACACCCTCTCACCAAGGAAGGAGAGCAGAAGGCAATTGTCTTAGCCAGCCCAAAGACCCCGAGCTGGTAAGGTCCAGAGCTGGACCTAGAACCAAGCTGCCTGGCTCCCGGTCGAATACTCTACGTGCACATAAAGACGATGTTTCTGAGATGCTGCGTACCCCCTACAGAGTCAAAGGCTTTCTTAGAAGAGTCTTTTTTTTTCTACCTAGCTGGTTCCACTTCACCAGCTGGAACAGACAGACACAAGGCAATCTCCAGAAGCAGGGACCTGCTGCCACTTCCCCCAGCACAGGACAACCCGAGCCATCTGCTCAGGGAACACGCTGTGACCTCGGTCCACCTCCCTCACTCGAGGTCTTATGATCCAGTCTAAGGACTCTCCAGGTCCTGGGCTCTTCCCACGGGGCCTCCCTCCACCTGCCTGCACTGAGGCCATTTCCTGGTAAGTAGGATGGGCAGGGACAGGAAGTGAACCTTGCAAAGCCATTGTGCCAGCTCTGCTTTGGGAAAAAAAAAAAAAAGATTGTTGGAGAAGGTGAAACCTTCTGCTGAATTGCACCGTAGTCTAATAATTCAGCCTCGCTTCAGGTGAAATTGGCCAAGGCTTCAGGACATCTGGCCAAGGCAGCAATCGGGAACTGAAATGCAGGCCAGCGTTCACCCAGCCAGGACCCAGAGGCTGCAGCTATTCCAAGGAAGCCCATTGTCCAGTCCTTACAAAGGCTTCCTCCAGCCTGGCTGCGGCCTGCCTCATGGCTTCTTTCAGCTAGAGTTGTTCTCCACTTCCCAAAGCCCATCAGTAGCCACCACCATGACCCCTGGGAATAGGGCAGATAATGACAATCCCTTGGGCCAGAGAAGGGAAAACTGATCTGGGGAGAGAGACCTCGGGGAGGTGATGGCAGCTGAAAGAAAGAAAAGAAAGTGAAGCCGCTCAGTCGTGTCCAACTCTTCGTGACCCCACGGACTGTAGCCCACCAGGCTCCTCTGTCCATGTGATTTTCCAGGCAAGAATACTGGAGTAGGTTGCCATTTCCTTCTCCAGGGGATCTTCCTGACCCAGGGATCAAACCTGGGTTCCCCACATTGCAGGTAGACGCTTTACCATCTGAGCCACCAGGGAAGTGGTGGATAGCAGAGGAGGGACCTTCCGTTACCATTTGCCCAGGCCCATCCCAATTCACACCCACTTTGTACAGCAACAACTAGGCTCCCTTTCATTCTTGAAAGTACCTGATCGTCTGTGGTCACTCTAGCCACAGACCTCTCCAAGGCGTCTATCAACAGAATTCCAAGAATCCATGAACTTGAATATGACAACAGTCATGAATGTGCTTCCCAACAACAAGCTATAATGTAGCATTTCATTCTATTATAAATGCAGGCCACAAACTTTAGATGAAGTACGGGTACCAGCGACGCTGTCACCCAAACATACAAATGGGATGTTTTCCTATCGTGGTTCAGGCCTGCAGTTACCCAAGGCTGCATCACGCTCACCCAATTATTGGTCTATGTCCGATCTTGTTACACTGACACTCGTAGGTCACAGTGGTTTATGTAGAATGTAAAATGGTCTCAATAAGATTTGTGTTATAATCTTACGCATTGCAATGTGTACATTGAAAAGCATCGTTCCAGGGTCCCTAAACTTGTCAGACCGCCAAAGGGCACCATGGCATAGATAAGATTAAGAGGCTTTGGCCTGGTGTTGCAGAAGCCACCTTCGCCAAGGACAGAGGACGTGGGAAAGAAATCCTGCCCTTTAGGTGAGGTCTCAGCCTGCCACTGAGTTGATCCAGACCTTGAGGAATTACACAGGTGCACCCCGACAGCTTGCACACCTCTTCTGCAGGCCTTGAGCATTCCCATTAGCTTTGTTCATCTTCTCTTATTTTTATGCCTTTCTTTATCTGTTGGGTTTGGCTTAAACCAAGTATCTGTTCATCTTCCGCTGCTGATCGCTGGGCCCTCTTCCTTTGGGTGGCCCATTTCCGCTGACTCTTGCCCCCCCCACCCCCGTTTTCCCCTACCCCCTCCCGGACCTGTCTCCTGGGCCTCCTGACCCGGCGGGCTCTCTAGCCTTCCCTTTTCCACAGGTTTTGTAGCAGGTGCTTTGTGCACCAAGGGTCTCATACTATCTTTCACTGGGGCAGGGTATTCATTCTGTTGATAGGAAGTGCTTTTGAGAAGCAACTAAAAAACAGACTGCCCACCCAAATAAATGACTCCAAAACAGTCCACGGCAGGAGATGCTATTACTCTGACAACCCAAGCTTAAATGTACTCTGTAGAAAGGATGACAAACATTCCTGCTTGATAATCCCTCATGACCAGATGTCTAGGGAAGGTCAGCAAGCTGGGACCGGGATTCCTCTCAGAGCATAAATTCCCAGTGTAGCCACAGAAAGGATCCTGCTTAGTCACTGCTACCCGGGTGAGCCCTCTGTATGCAGGCCTATACAAGCACTGCTTTTCTCGATCAGGACGGAGGGCAGACTCGAGAAGTCAGTGTGACTTAAGATCTTTGTGCTTTAGCTCTGGACAAATATACAAGGGCCCTGTGCCTTCTCCCTCCTCCCACTAGGGGAAATTTGTGTCCTGAAACAGCCATCTCCCCCAGCAAGGGACTGACTTATATGCAGACTGAAAAGTCTATCAATGATCTAAAGAAAAGAAGAAGAGGGAAAGAAGGCAGGAAAAAAGAAAGAAAGAAGGAATCAATCTAAATTTTGTCACTCCATGCTTAAGAGTGACTCACAATATTATATATTTTTATTTTTTATATTTGTCTCCATTTTACTTCTACTAAAAGGCACAAATCCTTTTTCAAACACTGTCTCAAATCCTTTTTTCAAAACCTGTCCCTGGACAAGTATTAACATAAAAAGCAGCTCAGAGAGTTTAGGAGAAATTGAAACCATAAATTTTATAACAGCTGTTAATTTATCCTCCAAAAGAAAAAAGTCTTTATCAGAGTGGTTCTTTTTCTGTACATGCATGCATGCATGCTAAGTCACTTCAGTCATGTCCAACTCTGTGCAACCCTATGGACTGTAGCCCACCAGGCTCTTCTGTCCATGGGAGTCTCCAAGCAAGAATACTGAGTGGGTTGCCATGCCCTCCTCCAGGGGATCTTCCCAACCCAGGGATCGAACCTGCATCTCTTAAGTCTCCTGCATTGGCAGGTAGGTTCTTTACCACTGGCAACACCTGGAAAGCCCTTTTCAATACTTAATTCATATTTAAAAAAATTTTTTTTAATATTATACAGTCCTTACCCTTAACTTACTCACTTTGGGAAAATATAGTCCAAACTTTTCGGGTCTGGAGAAGGTTGCAGACTTCATTCTTACCTCAAATGGCCATTTCATATGTCATGTTGTGATGCATTAATTCACCAAGTTTTTACAAAGCACAGATGGGTATATACCAGTATGTCAGATCTAAAAGCTGTCATTATAGTTCCCAACCACTTGTAGAATAAAGCTCATCATAGCTACAATCTGAAGATAAATCCTGTGGATTATTTAAATCTAGATTAAGATATTATATTTTTATTTAAAATAAAGCCAATGAAGAAATAGCTTCTCAGGTTCTACTTGGCTATATTTTCTTTTCCTTATTTTCCCCCTGTCATCACCTTCAAATTCCACAGATCCTTATTATTTGGATTCTCTTGTTAATAAAAACAGGTCAAATTCAGATGCTGTGGTTCTTGATTCTCTTATTTTTAACTATCTCACCAAAACTGAGAATTTTAATTCTTACTATGTATTGTATAACAATATTATTCATTGCGTTCCAAATAAAAAGGTTTCATGTGTTTCATAACCTCTTCCCAGAGCATGTTGCTCAATAATAATAGTTATTCTGTCAACAAACTTGTGTTTATATGGTTTAAGATAAATATACCCCCAATGAATTGTCCCCGTAGAAGCGCTGTGTGGGCCTCGGGCAGTGAGTGTGTGAGTCAGCAGAGGGGATACGGACCACATACGAGGGACAAGGAGACAAGGAACTCCCCTGGCACGCCGAAAAGCTAGGAACTGGAAACCAGGATGTCCGCCCAGGGGCAAGCAGTGTCTTCCTTCTGTGGTTCCTGAGAGAGACCCCTTCTCTGGGAGGCTGTCGCGCCTGATTTCAATGCCACTGCTCCAACGCTGCGGGAATCCAGCTAAAGCAGCGGCCCCTCCTTCAGAAGATCACCCTTCTGGGATGATTTGAGGTTCAGGGCACTCCCTGCGGACTGGGGCATCGGGACACACTTTTCCCTCCTTATAGTAAAAACAATATGCGTTTCTAATGAACTTTCTAGAAAGTGAATGCTTCCCTTGAGATAACCGCGGACTCTGGGATTCAGATCAGTCAGCCCTGCCGGAAGGGCAGACTGAGGAGGTGGGCAGAAGGGGAGGCAGGAAGGACAGCATCGGGCAGGGCCCACCAAAGCCCTCTGTCACCCAAGCCTCTTTCCACCTCCCCCACCCCTGCCTCACCCCCACGTGGGTGTCCTTGCTGCCTAAGGGCCTCCATCGTGGCTTGTCACAGCAACAGGGGTGAAAAGCTTGTTCCAGGGGACATAAAAGGCACCAGTCTCCACCATCTGCCTGCAACTCTTACCTCCCCCGCCTCAGTGTGAGTCTGAGAAACAGGCTTTCCCAATTTCCTCTCTGTTTACTTTTTGTTGATTCAGCTCCAGGGGAAGAGCATCTTGATACTGTAGCTGCAGGGGAGAAGATAGGGGATGTTCTTAGGAATCAGAATTCTGTCCTACAAGAACACTGAGGGGCATAAGGAATGCCCAAACTGCTAGAGAAAGTCCCCTTTGTTAAAGGGGCTCAGTGAGTGAGACGTGGCAAAGAATAATTTCCCTTTTCTGAGCCCCAAGTATATCTATTTCTGAGCCCCACGTATGTCCGCCAGAAAGATGTGGTTTTTGCCTCAAGTTGACAGCAGCCTAAAGTTTAGGATCAGAAATCAGAAACCAATGATCAGAAATCCAGGAGAAATAATACCAAATCGCATCATAGAATGCAAAAGGATCTTTCCCTCTGAAGTCCGACATTTTCTCTTATTTTCACGAATATCTGTGGGTGGGGGAAGACAGATCCACTCCATTGGACAGAAGGACCTGGCTAAAATGGCTGAGAATGCCTTTAATTTTCTTTAGAATTATTGAAAAGGCTGCATAGTTAGTCTTTTACCAGAAGACTTATAAACGGTCTACTGCAATTTTTGGCAAAAGACATACGTTTGTGGTGGTTTAACCACTCTACAATAGCAGCTTTTTTCTGGTTGTGCAGATGGAGGCATTTATGCCAAATTAGCAAAGAGCTCTACTTTTTTAATAAAGTTTTTCCCTAATCAATTTTTCACAGATTAATTTTAAGATGCTGAGAAACAACCGCAGTGAACCCAATGCATGCGTGCATCAACATGGGCTATTTCAACCAAGGGTCAGAAGACAGTGGTTCTAGTACTAGCAGTGCTAGAAACACACAAAAATGACCTTCATCAGGGAATATCCTTCCACCTCTGGGCTGGGAGGGACAGATCTGAGAAGGCCCTCGCTCTGATATTCTGATTCAGTCATGAGAAATAGACTCTTGCAGAATCCAGTGCCTACAATTTCTGTCTCTAGAGCAGACCCTGCTCACACTCATATCCCCCCTCCCATATCTCCTCACTTTTACAAAGGGGCTTCCCAGGTGGCGCTAGTGGTAAAGAACCTGCCTGTCCATGCAGGAGACATAAGAGACATGGGTTCGATCCCTGGGTCTGGAAGATCCATGGAGGAGGGCATGGCCACCCACTCCAGTATTCTTGCCTGGAGAATGCCATGGGCAGAGGAGCCGGGCGGGCTACAGTCCATGGGGTCGCGAAGAGGCAGACATGACTGAGCGACTTACCACGCGCACTCTCCAAAAGAATCAGAAAAGAAGTCCAGTGCTGGTGGCCACTTCCCTAAATCTGCTTCCAGTGCCAGGATCCCACCCTGCGGAGGTGAGCCCCAAGGGACCAATCAGTGTCACAGCCCCAGGAGCCTCACAGGCCAGCATGGAGCTGCCAACACAGCCCTGGGTTGCAGTAGAAAACTAGGGCCTCACCCACGTCCTGTGGCCAAAGGGTCTTTGGGGGCAAGTGGGGTTCAAAGCAGGGACACACCAACTGTCCTCCACCCAAGACTAACCCGCCCGCCACTTACTGGCTGGGTGACAAAGAGCAAACCGATTACTTTCTCCACCACTTAGTTTTCAAAATAACTCTCCTGCAGGGTTGTGAGCAGGGTTGTGCCCAGGAAACCATCAGAGCCTGGCACAGGGTAAAGGCCAGTGTGAACCACCGTCCCTGCTACCTGGCCCCTCAGAAGAACTCCCCAGCAACCTGCACAAGCACCTTGGTGCGAATTTTAAGTCCTCCGTCAGCAGTTGCCAAGGGGACTTTCCTGGCGGTCCAGGGGTTGAGAATCTGGCTGCCAACATGGGGGACACAGGTCCTCTCCCTGGTCCGGGAGGACTCCACAGGCCAGGGAACAACTGCGCCCGGCGCCGCAACTACTGAAGTCTGAGGGCTCCACCGACCCGGCACCTAGGGAGGGTAGCCCCACTCTCCTGCACCTAGAAAAAGCCTGCCCGCCACAAGACCCACAGCAACCAAAGGAACAATTTCAAAAGAGTTGCCCAAGGACACGTTCAGTCTCTTTCTACAAGCAAAGCAAGTGAGCAGAACCCAAACCAGGCCATAAGCATCCAGAGAGAAGCAGGCCCTGGGAGTCAAAAGCTCAATGGTGAGCTTGAGCGAGGGACTTAATTCTAGGATCCTACCTGGAGAGCCGGGGAATTCTGAAGAGACCAAAGCGGGACTGTGGGGTGTGGCCTTGGCGCTCAAAAGCTGCACCCCAGCCTCGTCCCAGGGCACCCCCTCGCCGCCCCACGACAGCTGCCTGGGGCTCTGGAGCTTGCCTTCGGGAGGCAGGGAGTGCGCGGCCGCAGGGGAATCTGGATGGAGGGGAATGACCCAACTCAGGACTCCTCCCTGAGTCCGGGCCAGTCGATGTCTCTTCCAGAAGGGTCTGCAAAGCCTGGGGCCCAAAAGAGGGGTCTGCGCGGAGCTCTGCTTTCTCCCAGCTCGGATCCAGAGATGTCTGCAGGGGAACCGCAGGGACGAGACAGGGGTCCCCCTCCGAGCCTGCACGTGGAGAGCTGCGCAGGGACGACCCGAGGGTTTCAGGCGCTCTAGATCCAGGCAACGTTCAAACCCCTCTTCTCTGCAGCCGGGAGGAAGCGACCCGGACCGGAGTCTCAGCCAAAGGCGCCACTTTGAGAGGGGCGTGCACTCCTCAGAGAGGAAGGGTTAAACCAGGAGCTGCCAGGCCTTTGACAGCCTAGCGAGTTCCCCGCCGGCCTCCGCGGGGCCGCGGGGTGAGGGGGGCTCCCCTTTCTTCTTCACAGCACTCTAGGGACCCCCCTCCCAATGGCCTTCCCCACCAGATTGCTGGGGTGCCAAGGAGGAGAGGGGCTCTCCTTCCCGCATCTGCCAAGACGTCTGAAACAGCCCAGAGGGTCTACCTGGGGGCAGAGAGGTGGACAGAGTTCCCTCTGCCCGGGGCCCCGGGTCTGGGAGCCAGGCCTCCCCTCCCCTGAGGCCCGCACCCCCTCGCCCCGCGCCCCGCCTTTCCCGCATCCCCTCCGGGAGCAGCGCTCCGGAGCCGCCCGGGGGGCTCGGGGCTCCCCGGGTCGCTCGCTCCGCCCAGGGGGGTGGTGCGGGAGGCGGGGGAGGGGGCTGGCGCTGCAGCTGCGGCCCCTGCGCCGTCCCCCCAC
>NW_011494808.1:5007758-5008551 GCF_000754665.1 Bison bison bison
CGCCCCGCACTCCGGGGCGCCGGGCGGGAGGGTGGGCGTGGGCCGGCCCGCCAGGCTGCGGAAGGGGAAAGGTGCAGCCGCGGGTGCTGGGGAAGAGGGGACGCGGGGTCCTCCTGGAGCTGGGAAAGCGTCCCCCGACCACTCAGTCACCGCCCAAGACGCCAACGGACACGGTCTGTTCCACCCGGAGACGGAGATCGCCCCAGTCCAGGCATCCAGAAGCCGGCCTTCCCACGCCCCCCACCCGGGCCCAGCATTCGGCGGCTGGGGTCGGCCCCCCCGCGCTTCCCCGGGTACCCGCCCCCTCCCCCAGGCGTATTTACACACCCAGTCGGTGCCCTCCACACTCAGATTCCCAGAAGACGGCTGGGGAGCCGGCCCCTCGCCCACTTGAGCGGAGCTTTTGGGTCTCCCCTCAACCCGATCCGTCTCCACCTTCAGCTTCCTCCCACCGCCCCCCCACAACACCCCGCCGGCCACCTTTGCCCCCCCAAACCACTTACTTCACCCACCCGGATCTGCACTTGCCTTCCCACGGCGCACAGCCGCAAACCACTCCGAGGGTTTCATGACCGAGTTGGGGGTGGCACCCGGGAGAACCGACCGACTCCCGCCGCGCCGGACGGAGCCCCGGGGCGAGGGAGGGGGCAGCCTCCCCGCCACGTCCCACCAGTTCTATTCACCCTCTTGGCTCCTACTCAACCCCTACAGGCAGGATGAGCACCGCTGGGTCCCAGACCCTCGCCCCTCTGCAGGGAGCGAAAAGTCGACTGGCAAGAACACACAGAGAAAT
>NW_011494808.1:5008651-5009083 GCF_000754665.1 Bison bison bison
GGGGGAAGGGCGCAAGCGAGAACTAGATGTGCAACTTGCACGCACTGGCTGAGCGCCGCGCAGCGAGGGGGCACAAAAGTTTGCAGACTGTGGCACTGCAGCC
Source organism: Bison bison bison (assembly GCF_000754665.1). Classification (NCBI taxonomy): domain Eukaryota; kingdom Metazoa; phylum Chordata; class Mammalia; order Artiodactyla; family Bovidae; genus Bison; species Bison bison. The sequence continues at coordinate 5,008,755 of NW_011494808.1, forward strand.
AGCGGCACGCGAGCAAAGAGGGTCGACACCCCCCGCCCCCACCTCTCCCGCCACTCGCCAGGAAGGGGGTCTCTCCAAGGATCTGCGCCAGGGAGCCTGGGGGTTGGACACGGCTCAGAAATGGGGTGATGATGGTTCTTTTCTACGGGTTCCGGGGAGGGACGGCCTAGGTACCCGGGCAGAGGGGCCAACGCGGCGCTGGGCGAAAAGCAACAGGCGGCTGCACCTTACCTTGCGCCAGTCCGCGGCCGGGGCGGCTGCTCCATCCTCGCAGCGCACGGAGGAGGCGTTGGGTGCGTCTGCGGGGCGGCGTGCGCGCTGCCAGACCC
>NW_011494808.1:5009548-5018883 GCF_000754665.1 Bison bison bison
CGCGAGCGCTCGCTCGGCGCGCCGCCCTCGCCCCCCTCTCTCACACCTCCTGGCATAGCTCCACTCCCAGCTTGCTACGGCCCAATCCTTTCTCCTCTGTTTTTTCTAACTCTCGAGATCAGAACCGAATTTAGCTGGCCGGAGCAACACAACGTGGGGATATGGGTGGATAAACCTCTAAATGGGAAGAAAGGAGGATGCTAGAAATCCTTTCGACAGATGATGGTCCACTGGTGCAGAGTATCGCGCTCGGCTATTTTGCCGGAGGGTGATTAAGTGGATACCACCCCGCCCCCGACTCAAGACTCTAAGATAAGACCCTGGAAAGGCCCCCTGCAGTTCCGGAAGCCCAAAGTTTTGGGCTCAGAGCCCTTCCCCCCAGCCATTCCAATCAGTTTCCCAAAGCAGAAGGTGTTAGAAAATTAATTTTTCCTTCCTCTCCCGGGGAGGACTGTGCATGTATGTGCAGCCGAAATGGAGTCTGTAAGTCCCTTAAGAAAGTGTGTGTAAGATTAAAGCGAATTACTTACTGATTTTCATAACGGTATTGTTTCATGATGTGAATTATTTATCAGGTCTATACCAAAAGGAAAAAATAAAAAATTGAGCCAGAGGACCTGGCCTCCCCAGGGTCTACAGACAGCACCTTCTTTTATAGCCTATCCTCACTCTCACCCCAGGCAGAATTAATCTTCCCTTCTCTTTGCTGTCACCGTTGCATTTGCCAGTCACTTGCAGGATCTGCATATTTATAGATTTGTTTATAGATTTCTATGGCTTCATTCACCTGTGAGTATTGTTAATTTTTCTTTCTCCACTGCAACATCCAGCAATGTGTTGTATCTAACCGGTAGGGTTCTCAAGGAAAGCTTAACCAGTGGAAGGTCGATTTCTCCTTCAAGCAGCTAAATCTCAGTGTCTCTAGAATCACAAGGACTCAGTGATGAAATCTGTAAGAGTTTGGATGGGACAGAAGACACAGACAGTTAAACTCACACCTCTCTGAGCTAGAAATGTACAACTGTGTACTTCAGTCTTGTTTCTAAATAATCTTCTCTCACTGATCACCCCACCTCTGTCTGCAGAATTTCCAAAGGCCAAGAAAACCAAGCTGTTGCACAGCTGCATAGGGTGAGAGGTACATTCCCAGCGCTAACACCTAGAGCAAACCCATTCCAGGTGAGAAGGACCAGACAGTTTTTATCATTTCATGACCCGTGTCAAGTCTGTTGGAAGCCTGCCAAGATTTCCTCATTTCCAGTGTGGCTCTCTTATTCTGGATGCATCTTCAAACTGAGCAGTATTTCATCGCCGAGAGAGTTTGTGCTCTGTGGCTTAGGGATATATTAAATAATCCTTTATTTTCTGCCCTCACTTTCTATCAACTATAGGACAGATACCCCAGATCAGGGCTGCACTATGAAAAGGGTCCATAAATGTGTAGGAAATTGAGGGGGAAAAAAATAAAATGACTCCTAAAATATTTTCTAAGATGATACTGTGATTGGAAAGGTTGTAGTTTGAAGTTTTATTTATTTTGTTTTGTCTTTTAGATAAAGTCACAGGTAAATATGGATGGCAGGTGTGTAATTCGGTATAGTTTTTTTCTGAAGAGAAATTTGGCATTACTACTGAAAACATAAAGTATTCGCATGTCATTGTCCTCATGACTCTATTTCTAGAAATTCATCCTCAGTAAATAATTGAGGATGTACGACAAGATTTATCTACAAGGATGTTTATTGCTGTGTTGCTTTTACTAGTAGAATATCAAAACCAAACTCATATCTCACAAGAAAGCAATGGTGAAATAGTTTGAATAACTATTTCAATATTAGTCAGACATTGAACTGTTGTTGTAAGTGGATAGGTGAATATAGTCGGGAATGATGGTTATAATACAATTTTAGTTGAAAAAATCAGATGCAGAAGATGAGAAAATAGTGAAAATTAAAATCTGAAACGGACAGATATCGGTTTGGAGTCAGGCATTTTTACTTGCCAGTTGTGCTGTTCCTCTCTAATACCTTGGTTGTATGATTGGATTGTTATTTACCTCATAGTGTTTTTGTGCTTTAAATTAAATAGTACTTATGAAAAACAGTGCAATGCCTAAGGCATAGTAAAATCTCAATATGTTTTCCTTTTGGCCATTATTAACTGTTAAAGATGAGTTGAATACATGTTTTGTTGCATATATATGCATTTAGACTCCTGTGTAGAGTAATATGCACTCTAGACAATAAATATGCAGCTGAAACGATAAGCATTGTTTATCCCTCTTAATACTGGGATTATGGGTTTCTTTTTAAAAATTTATGTAGTAACCAAAAGCAGTGGAATTAGTTTTCTCTTAATTAAAGCAAACAATTTCTAAGTATTGACACAGGAAATCTCTAGACTAGGATGCTTTGTGCTCTAGTCGATTCACATAATCAACAAGACTTGCTGACTGTTGGTGTCACCCAGGCTATAAAAAGGATGAATGACAGGGCTTGGAGTTTGTCACCTTCCATATAAACTTGGATTTGTTTTGTAGCAACCAGGAGTCAAGTCCAGCTCAGCAAAATATGCTGCTTAATATGAAGAGCTGACTGGTTGCTGTTCCCGCCTTGTCTTAAGAGCCAACACATAAATAAAAGAAGAGGAGAGAGAAGTTATATTTGTAACTTTTGGTTAGTGAATTAGGAAACAAAGCCCGGCAGTGAAGGGCCATGAGTGTCTGTGACCTTCACGTGTACAGCGGTAGTCCCTGTGGTTGGAGGTGAAGCTTTTGTAAAACTTGTCTGAGCATACTACAGATGTTACAGAAATGTAAAGGCCAACAATACTTACTGGTGTCCTTAGTGCAACTTTTTTAAAAAAATAGGGGTCAATTGTTTTAAAAGGAATATATTCCAGTAATTTTGCATGTAAAGGAAAGTCTTTGAATTGTCTCCCTTTGAAACTCTCACCAGAAAGAGAAATGCATTTCTCTGAGCCCTTGAGTTGAATTTCTGAAATCTGAAGAGTTGGGGTGTCAAAAACTCTGGCGTCTAAGGAATGAATGGGATCAAGGCGAAAAGGTGTTACTCTCATGAATTCTTTGTGGAAGGTGTGCCGGTTAACTGCTCTTGATAACAAACCACCCTAGAACTTCTTGGCTTAAAATAACAATCCTTCCTTGTGCTGAATTTGAAATCTGGACGAGGCTCAGGGAGGAAGGCTGAGCTCTGGCCTGTGCTGTGTGAACTCAGGGACACCTTCTCTGCCTCCCAGATGGCTTACCCCGCTGCCTGGCGGGCTACAGGCTCTCAGGGGTCACCAGGAGCTGAGGGTGGGGTCCTCACTGTCCTTCCGCATTCACCTCTCCATGTGTCTCTCTCCACAGCTTCTCACAGATTTCCTCATTTCATGGCAATCTGATTCACAAAAAAAGGAACGTCAACAGAAATCAGATCTTCTGTGAATGTGGAAAATCTAAACTAAGTATTGCCCATTCTACAAACAATCCAGTCTTCACACAATAGTATACATTTTGATCTGAAACTCACCAGGCAAACTATTTAAAAAGATAATCATTTGAATAATTTAGGCAGGTGGATCGATTTTCCTTCCATGTATGGAGATTTTTCATTAAGAATTGGAGAACTAGCTAGGAATGTAAAGTGGTGCAGCCACGATGGAAAACAGAATGGAGGTTCCTCAAAAAAATTCAAAAGAGAACTCCCATATGACCCAGAAGTCCCACTTCTGGGTGTTTATTTGAAGGAAACAAAAGTCATTGTCTTGCAAAGATATTTATACCCCCATGTTCATTGCAACATTATTTGCAGTAGCCAAGATAGGGAAACGACCTGTGTTTATCAACAGATAGAAGGATAAAGTAAATGTAGAGTATATACATGTAATGGAATGGTACTCAGCCATGAAAAAGAAAAATCCTGCCACTTGTGACCACCTGGAGTATCTTGAGAGTATTATGCTAAGTGAAATAAGTCAGAGAAAGACAAACACTGTATGAGCTCAATGTTTGTGGAATCCACCAAACCAAACAAGACTCATAGATACAGAGAAGAGATTGGTAGTTGCCAAAGGAAGGGGTTGATGGGTGGGAAAAATGAGTTTATTGTTTAGCACCAAAAAAACAATAATTTTAAGATTATCCATTTAAATGAATTCAAAGTAATTAAATATACACACACACACACTCTCTTGAAAGTCGCTTAGACAGCAAGGAGATCAAACCAGTCAATCCTAAAGGAAATCAATCCTGACTTTTTATTGGAAGGATGAGACTGTAGCTAAAGCTCCGATAATTTGGCCACCTGATGCAAAGAGCTGACTCACTGGAAAAGACCCTGATGCTGGGAAAGATTGAAGGCAGGAGGAGAAGGGGATGACAGAGGATGAGATGCTTGGATGGCATCATCAACTCAATGGACATGAGTTTGAGCAAACTCTGGGAGATAGTGAAGGATAGGGAAGCCTGGCGTGCTGCAGTCCATGGGGTTGCAAAGAGTCAGACATGACTCGGTGACTGAAAAACAACAAATATATATGTAAGTATATATACATAATCATTAATAATGGCTCCATTTAGTAAAAGACCAAATTCCTAATCACGGTTTTCATCAGCCTCTGCGATTTAACTTTCTTCCCAGACCTATCTTACACACTATTTCATAGCCTCCTCCAGCGTCTCAATGTTTATCCTTCTTACCTGGGCCGTTTGTTTTGATTAGAGCCAGCTGTTGACAAGTTCACTACCCTCCCCCAACTCGCCCCACCCACCAACTGGGCTGCAGGCTCCTTGAGAGCAAGGACTTTATTTCAATCCATTTATGTGCTCACAGCCCTCAGCCCAGAGCCACACATGGGGTGGATGCTTGATGCACACTTATTGCAAAGATGAATAATCCAGTATTGCTCCCCTTTCTGACTCAATCAGTGTATCTCCAGCATGGCAGTACTGTTCGAGAGTTGCTCCACAGGGGAGCTAATTAATTCTCTGAAACCGGAAAATGTTTTCAAGTTCCACAACACTTTGGAAGCACTCAAGAACACGAATATGTGCAATAAAGACATTATTACTACTTCCCTGACACATAAATAGTGAGTAATCCCTTTTTAATGTGTTTGTTTTGAACATACTAGATAAATGTGCAGGTGGTAATGCATTGTTGGTTCACTCCTGTTGATGGGCATCTTGTGTGGACTGAATAAGTTGTGGCTTCTTCTAGCTCTGTTGTTTGTTCATTTCTCCAGCTTTCAGAGTTGCTGTTTATACATACTTCCTGCCAGGAAGGTGACTGTGATGTGAGAACCAGCCTTCTGGGGATTCTATGTCTTGACAGGTAGTGGGCACCTATGGAGTTCTAGGAGTGCCCTCTTTTTAAAAAAGTTGTCTTGGAGTGTAGCTGATTTACAGTCAACTACAATTAGTGGTTTATGATCAACTACAACAAACCCAACTAGTGTTGGGTATAGGTGTGCAAGGAAGTGATTCAGTTATACATGTATCTATTCTTCAGATTCTTTTCTCATATCTGTATTATCCCAGAAGGTTGGGCAGAGTTCACTGTGCTATACAGTAGGCCCTTACTGTTTATGCATTCAGTGTCTTATGTATAGTAGTGTGTGTTTGATTATCCCAAGCTCCTGATTTATCCCTCCCGCCCCCATCTTTCCCGTTTTCCCTTAGGTAACCATACGTTTCAACATCTGTAAATCTGTTTCTGTTTTGTAAATCAGTTCATTTGTATCACACTTTACAATGAGATTCCACGTGTGAGTGATATGCCCTTGTAGTCCCCCAGCCATGCAATTACCATAGGAAATGTCATGTGACTTCAAAGCTCAATGACCCAGGAGGGAACCCCTGTTCCAAGCTGGAATTATCAGAATGTTGGACAGGAAAATTGCTAGGAGAGGGTTAGTGAATCATAGAAGCCACGGGCGGGAATGCTGTCTGCCACGTGGAGAAAGCCACACTTCCACGCGACATAAAGCTGCCCCCCAGGGACAGATTTGAGAGGAAGAGCAATTGAGTTCCTGGTTCCAGCAGTTTGGAGGTCCAGCCACAGCTTTTTGTTCATCCTCTCTTCAGTAAATGTGCCTCTTGGCTTCAACGAGCTCAAATTTGGTTTCTGTCACTTGGGACCAAAAAGGATTCCAACCAATGCAGCATCAAAGAGAGATCTGAGAAATGCTTCCCAAAATACACTTGATTAAAGTTGGAGAGAGAACAGTTGGGGATACTTTGATATGAAGCTTCTGTTGTGAGAAGTTAAAAGCCCAGTGAGTAACGTAAATTGAACCCTATTTTTGTAGGCAATAAAGAGAGGACCTGACATGTAGAAACGGGATCCGAATGTCTGTGATTTATTAGAATGGTGGCTTCATGAGGGCAGAGGTTTGGATTCTTTGCCATTTTCTGCAGTGATGAAAATAGAATTCTGCACATACGTAGGGGTTTAATAAATATTTGTTGAGTGACAATGTATTTCTTTGTTGTATTTCTTCCTGGCTCCCAGGAAGAAATAAGAAAAATGACCATGTATTGAACTTACTTTATAAACCAGCCATGGGGCTAAGTATCATCAGATGTCTGATGTAATTTGTTACCCGGCTTTGGCATGGGGATGGGGGGCAACTTCACAACTTCTTTCCTGCTCAGAGATTAAATTGTTCCCTCAGTTTACACACAGATGATATGTGTTGGGGTCAAGATCTGAACCCAGGAGCATCAGTCTCTGAAATGTATGCTGTCTTTACCATCCCACAATCATGTACCAACCTATTTATCTATAGGCAGAAACATCTGCAGTAGACTGAAAGAGGGTAGGAATATTGGATTGAAATATTGCTTCATATATGACTTCAGCCCTAATTATCAAGGGGGTAGTGAGCACAGAATGAGTCCTCATTCTACAGACCTGTTAATGCAGGTCTGCGATCCTGCCTCCCATAGGCATTAATCAGCATCTCCATGGAAATATCATCATCGGGACGGAAGCCCTCCTCCTCCCCCTGCTTTTCCATGAGGGGCTGTCAGAAGATTCTCAGTCCCTGGTCACTGCTGGCCCTCCACCACCTTCCGATGGCATCCGCATCCTCAACCCCACATCTCCCAACTGCAAGCACCTGCTACTCCGTGCCTGGTCCATGGGGAGCAGCCTGGGAGCGCTGGGGACCAACTGCCCCTCCCCCAGTGACTCATGCGGGTGATGGGTAGAAAGTCTACATGACTCCTCTGCTGATATGACGCTAAGGCATGTTCCACACTGTCTCCCGGAGGCCCTCAGCATCACTGTGCCCCAATTACCGACAACACTAACTCACTCAAAAGGGAAGCTTTTACTGGCTTCTTTGTTTCACTTTCCCAGACCTCTAATAAAACTTTCCAGAGAAACTGAACTCTCATCTCTATGTCAAGACTGCTTCTGGGACAATAAGTCCCTAAAGGAGAGGGTCAGATTACCTGACTGATGAATTTAAAGGAGAAACTGGGCACTACCCTTTACCGCCCCTCTTTTGGTGACGGCAAGTCCACAGGCCATGCATATTTATCCTGCCTCCTGCCATGTGTGAGGTCTTGCCCCCAAGGGAAGGTCTTTAACTAACAACTGGATGGATAAATCAGTTTAATTCAAGTGTGATGTATGAGGATACCCTCTAGGTCCTTACGGATCTAAAATCACGTGCTCCAATCAGCTTTGCTAGCAACATAGTGGACATTTAGATTCTGTCTAGAATAGGGCCACATGATTCATAAAAGCCAAAAGGTGGAAGCAACCCAAATATACATCAAGTGAAAAATATAGCAAATATATTGTATCCATGCAATGAAATATTGTTTGGCCATTAAAAGAGATGAAGCAGTGGTACATGCTACAACATGCATGGACCTTGAAAAACATATGGTAAGTGAAAGGATCCAGTCACAGAAGATGGCATATTATATGATCTCATTCATATGCAATGTCCAGGAGAGCTATGGAGACATAAAATAGATTAGTGGTTTCTTAAGGTTAGGACTGTGGTGTTGGAGAAGACTCTTGAGAGTCCCTTGGACTGCAAGCAGATCCAACCAGTCCATTCTGAAGGAGATCAGCCCTGGGTGTTCTTTGGAAGGAATGATGCTAAAGCTGAAACTCCAGTACTTTGGCCATGTCATTCGAAGAGTTGACTCATTGGAAAAGACTCTGATGCTGGGAGGGATTGGGGGCAGGAGGAAGAGGGGACAATAGAGGATGAGATGGCTGGATGGCATCACTGGCTCGATGGATGTGAGTCTGAGTGAACTCTAGAAGATGGTGATGGACAGGGAGGCCTGGAGTGCTGCGACTCATGGGGTCATAAAGAGTCAGACACAACTGAGTAACTGAACTGAACTGAACTGAACTGAACGGCGTGCTGCGATTCATGGGGTCACAAAGAGTCGGACACGACTGAGCGACTGAAGTGAACTGAACAGAACCGAACAGTTCAGTCGCTCAGTCGTGTCTGACTCTTTGTGACCCCATGAATCGCAGCATGCCAGGCCTCTCTGTCCATCACCAACTCCCGGAGTTCACTCAAACTCACATCCATTGAGTCAGTGATGCCATCCAGCCATCTCATCCTCTGTCATCCCCTCTTCCTCCTGCCCCCAATCCCTCCCAGCCATCAGAGTCTTTTCCAATGAGTCAACTCTTCACATGACATGGCCAAAGTATTGGAGTTTCAGCTTTAGCATCATTCCTTCCAAAGAAATCCCAGGGCTGATCTCCTTCAGAATGGACTGGTTGGATCTCCTTGCAGTCCAAGGGACTCTCAAGAGTCTTCTCCAACACCACAGTTCAAAAGCATCAATTCTTCGGCACTCAGCTCTCTTCACAGTCCCAACTCTCACATCCATACATGACCACTGGAAAAACCATAGCCTTGACTAGATGGACCTTTGTTGGCAAAGTAATGTCTTTGCTTTTCAATACGTTATCTAGGTTGGTCATAACTTTCCTTCCAAAGAGTAAGTGTCTTTTAATTTCATGGCTGCAATCACCATCTGCAGTGATTTTGGAACCCAAAAAAAGAAAGTCTGACACTGTTTCCACTGTTTCCCCACCTATTTGCCATGAAGTGATGGGACCAGATACCATGATCTTCGTTTTCTGAATGTTGAGCTTTAAGCCAACTTTTTCACTCTCCTCTTTCACTTTCATCAAGAGGCTTTTTAGTTCCTCTTCACTTTCTGCCATAAGGGTGGTGTCATCTGCATATCTGAGGTTATTGATATTTCTCCTGGCAATCTTGATTCCAGCTTGTGCTTCTTCCAGCCCAGTGTTTCTCATGATGTACTCTGCATATAAGTT
>NW_011494808.1:5018983-5025599 GCF_000754665.1 Bison bison bison
GGCCTTGATGACACCTTTTCCTATTTGGAACCAGTCTGTTGTTCCATGTCCAGTTCTAACTGTTGCTTCCTGACCTGCATACAAATTTCTCAAGAGGCAGGTCAGGTGAAGGTTAGGATGGAGAAAAGTGAAAGCCGCTCAGTTGTGTCCAACTCTTTGTGACCCCACGGACTATACAGTCCATGGCATTCTCTAGGCCAGAATACTGGAGTGGGCAGCTTTTCCTTTCTCTAGGGGATCTTCCCAACCCAGGGATTGAACCCAGGTCTCCTGAATTGCAGGCAGATTCTTTAGGATGGAGGAGGGAAGAGAAAGTGATGGGTAAAGAGTATGAGGTTTCTATTTGAGGTCCTGAAAATGTCCTAGTTAACTAGAGTGTTGGTTGAACATGTTCGTGCTGTGCTTAGTCGCTCAGTCATGTCCTACTCTTTGTGACCCCATGGACTATATAGCCCACTAGTGTCCTCTGTCCATGGGGATTCTCCAGGCAAGAATACTGGAGTGGGTTGCCATGCCCTCCTTCAGGGGATCTTCCCAACCCAGTGATCGAACCCAGGTCTCCTGCATTGCAGGCGGATTCTTTACTGCCTGAGCCACCAGGGATGCCCTGGTTGCCCATATGTGCTAATATGCCATTGAAAGTACACTTTAAAGAGGTGAATTATATGGTATATGAATCACATCTCAAGAAACCTGTCAAAGTTAGGACTACCTGGTGATGCTAAATGCTAAGATTAGGGGAAGCTGGTAAAAGGTCTATGAGAATACTCTGTACTAAACTGGCAACTCTTGCATAAAGGTGAAACTATTGCAAAATAATTTTTAAGTGGGTCTAAATTTGAGAAGAGGGCTTCCCAGTTGGCTCAGTGGTAAAAAATTTGCATGCCAACACAGGGGACACAGGAGACGTGGGTTTGATCCCTGGATTGGGAAGATCCCGTGGAGGAGGAAATGGCAACCCATTCCAGTATTCCTAACTGGAGAATCCCATGAACAGAGGAGCCTGGCAGGCAACAGCCCTTCAGGCCACAGAGAGTTGGACACAACTGAGCAACTGAGCATGCATACACACGAACTTGAGAAGGTCCAAACCTGAGAAGGTTCAAAACCCTCCTGACTCAGTTTTTCTGCTTATGAAGTTAAGTGAAGTGAAAGTCGCTCACTCGTGTCCAACTCTTTGTGACCCCATGGACTACCCAGTCCATGGAATTCTGGACTACCCATCCACGGCCAGAATACTGGAGTGGGTAGCCTTTCCCTTCTCCAGGGGACTTGCCCAACCCAGAGATTGAACACAGGTCTCCCTCATTGCAGGCGGACTCTTTACCAGCTGAGCCACAAGGGGAGCCTTTTCTACTTATAAGAAGCAACACTATTCTAATGGTCATCTCATCAGGTGGCTGTAGGAGTTAATTGAGATAGAGTGTATGACATCAATGTATTTGCAAACAGCCTCTCTCTGAGCAAAATTAAATAGAGACCTGGGTGCATAGGACAGAATCACCATTGTGTCTCAGGTACCCCATCTCTTCCCAAGATTTCCATTATCCTCCATGTCCGCTTGCTAATTTTCTGATATAAGAGTTAGCCTGACAAGATGTGGTCAGAGTTCCAACTGTGAGGTTAATATTTCTTTAGTATTTTATTTATTTATTTGTCTGTGCCAGGTCTGAGTTGCAGCACGTAGGATTTTTAGTTGCAGCGTGTGAGATCTAGTTCCCTAATCCAAGATCACACCCAGGGCCCCTGCATTGAGAGCGCAGAGTCTTAGCTGCTGGACCACCAGGGAAGTCAAGGTTAATATTTTTATAATATGACTGCAGTTCAATAGATGCAATGAGCCAGCTCAGTTTGCAATGCCAGAGATTCGGGGGGGAAAGCAGGGTGACATTGACAATTGATACCCAAGTAGCCATCCTTAGGAATTAGTTGTTCTTGTTTCTCTTGCATCCCATAAAAGCTATTTTTGTCATATTTGGCTTTTATGAAAATGGTATCATTCTGTCAGACCTACACTTGGGTCTCAAGTTGCTGATGCAGGCTTTGTTTTCTTCCTTCTGTAGCTTTTATGGAAGCCAACACAATATTTCCGCTAGTTGGTCTGGAGTCAGTGCTGTATCTAATTATGGGGTTGATTTTCTTCTTTTGTATTCCAGTCTCCTCCACCCACGGGGGGTGTTGGGGATTTGACAAGGAGGCTTTTCCTACCATCCCTGTTCCTTTGCAAGAAGCCAAGGGCATAGGGGAAATGCCCTTCTTGGAGTGCAGCTCGGGTTTCAGGCCTCTCTTCTAAATTTAAGCCACAAAGGAAGTCACAGTCAAGTCATTTAATCCCCCAGGCTTCAGTGTTTTCCTCTGTACCTTGAGAGGATTGGCTTAAGTCATCCGCAAAGTTCCTCTCAGACCTGACATTCTCCAAAACACAAAGCATTTTCCTGAAGTTCACTGACAAGTTAATTGCCAAGCAGCAGAAGAGTGCGGAAATGGTGTTAGAAGCTGAAAGTGAAGTCACTCAGTCGTGTCTGCCTCTTAGCGACCCCATGGACTGCAGCCTACCAGGCTGCTCCATCCATGGGATTTTCCAGGCAAGAGTACTGGAGTGGGGTGCCATTGCCTTCTTGGCTAATATTCTCTCTCATCTGCTGGCGGCGTCTTGAGGGGACCATCCCCGAGAGCACTACCGTGTTCCGCGGGCCGCTCTGAGAAAAGGCTCAGCGAACACAGGAAGAGGGAAGGGCGGAGACAGTGGTTTCTTCCGGTGTGGTCCGGGGTGGTGCCGTTGGACTACGATGCCGATGCCGAGACAGACGGAGAAACCAGAGGCGGGCTGGTCTCCGTGCCTGGAAGATGAGCGTTACATAAGTGCAATTTTACTTTCTGCGTTAATCTTTGCTGAGGTAATTGCCTTCATTCTATTTTCAGCGTGTTGTTGGCAATGCTGCATGGTCTACTGACAGTTGTTCAATAAAAATAGAGATCGTACCCAGGAGGAAGAGTGCAATATTCACACGTGGCCAGTGTTCTGCTTCTGTGAGCGATGGTATTCAATTCCTTCAGAGTCAAACGTGGAGAAGCATTTGCTAGGGAGTTTGACCAGCAATCAAGCCTGAGTTAAGCTGTGGGCTGTGGGGTATGCCTGGCACACACCTTTGTACACGAGAAGCCGGGCAGTGATTCCAGCGAGGGAGATCTTTTCAAAATGAAAGAACCTGAAAGGCATATTCTTCTCTTGCATGTGAATCACCTGATTGAACCAAGTGTACCTCCCTGTGGCTCTCTTAACAGTCCCCACCACACTAACAGGCCCCCTCCACTGCTGGCTTGATTTTGGAACACGGTCATTTCTCACCTGAACCCTGGACTTCTGTTGAAAGGCTCACTCTCTGATTCCTCTCTTCTCAGCACAGCAGCTGGAAATGACCCTAGAACCTGCAAATGTGAGACATACGTGCTCAGAATTCTTCAGTGGTTCAGGATTAAAAATCTTGACTTCCCTGTACAGCCTCCAAGTTCATTATCATTTCTCCTGCCTGTGTCATTAGTCTCGCCCTCTGCCACACCCCCTTCTTCTGGTTCGGTCACGCTTAGCTGCTCAGGGTTCCGTCAAATTCCTTACCCACTGGTGGCCCTCAGTGAGGTCCTGCCGGGCATCTCCATCTCTGTAGCCAGGGTCTCCTTGCTTGTAGGTTTCTGTCACCAACACCCTCCCCAAATTGTCTTTCCTAACTCACAGGAAGACCTAAGGGTTATTTTGGCTCCCCCATTGTCAGTGCTCCATGGAAACTCTTTCAAGGTGGTGATCAACAAACTAGCATGGTCATGGAGAGCACACACGTGATCATCTCAAGGCTGGAGCCATGTGTGAGATGTTTAAGTCCCTAGCATCAAACAGATAAGAGGTGTCCATGCAAACAAGGCAGGAATTAGTAAAAAGGTAAATAAAAGCTCTCTGCTTCTTTTATTAGGAAATTAGCTTACTAAACAAAAGTTTTATGACTTGAATTACAGTATTATTTTCTTTATGTAAACTTTGTTCTGTCTCAGTTCAGTCAGTTCAGTTCAGTCCCTCAGTCATGTCCGACTCTTTGCAACCCCATGGACTACAGCACGCCAGGCCTCCCGGTCTATCACCAACTCCCAGAGTTTACCCAAAGTCATGTCCATTGTGTTGGTGATGCCATCCAACCATCTCATCCTCTGTAGTCCCCTTCTCCTCCCACCTTCAATCTTTCCCAGCATCAGGATCTTTTCAAATTTGTCAGCTCTTTGTATCAGGTGGCCAAAATATTGGAGTTTCAGCTTCAACATCAGTCCTTCCAATGAACACTCAGGACTGATCTCCCTTGTTCTGTCTAGTAAGTACATTATTTCATTGTTGATAAAGTATGACCATGGTGTGTATTTGTTTTTTATTTTAACAGTATAAAATCACACACACACACACACACACACACACACAATTCAGTAAAATGTACATGTAGAGGAAAACAGAGAAACTCCCATTGTATGTTTTTAAATTAAATTTTGAGCTTGGGAAAAAAAGAAAAAGAAAATGGAAAGGGTGTTTGCTAGGCACCTAAGACACGACCAGCTCCGTGCTGGGTTTGGTGCAGTGGGGAGGACACTGAGGGACAGGATGGGGAGGAAGCAGTCTATGACCCACACCTGATGGAATAAAAGAGTGATCAGAGGATGGGCAGAGACATCAATAATGAAAAAACATGCCTAGTGAGAAGTCAGTAAGTGGGAAAGTCCTCCAGTCTTAGGCAGCACTTACTCATGGAATGGAGACCATATTAAGGGGAGTGTTAAAGAAGTAAGAACGTTGGCTCCAAGACTTTTAGGATGGCTCAGCAGGTAAAGAATCTGCCTGCAATGCAGGAGATGTGGGTTCCATCCCTGAGTCAGAAAGATCCTCCTTGGAGGAGGAAATGGCAACCCACTCCAGTATTCTTGCCTGGAGAATCCCATGGTCAAAGGAGCCTGGAGGGCTACAGTCCAAAGGCACACCTGAGCACACTTGCATACTCCATGCACTCCAAATGACTTCAACTCCTTCAGGAACTGAAAAGGCCCTGGAGTCCTGACCTTAAAGCCTCCTGGCATATTTGAAGATGACCTTGATAATTAGGCATCTAGCATACAAAGTAGATCAGAAAAATGCCGATGTTCCAAATCAGAGGAATCCCAGTAATCACTCTTCATGATCTGCAGAGATATTGAAAGAAATTCTTAAGTAGATGATTTTATACCCAGAGTTGGTTCTAGCAAAATTAGTATTCTCTGTAACATCAAAGGTGTTGACTTTTTTTTTTTTTGGCCACCCTGTACAGCCTTGTGGGATCTCTGTCCCCTGGGATCTCAGTTCCCTGACCAGAGATTGAACCTGGGCCATGGCAGTAAAAGCCCAGAATCCTAACCATTAGGACACCAGGGAACTCCCTGAAGACATGGATTTTTAATGGGGAGTGTTGGGAGGGGAGACAGGATAAGTGGTAGAGAGGAAATTATAATGAGATTTGAAGACTGTACGATACTATGGAGTTAACATTTTAATATTAATATCTATCATGAATGATATGAGGAACCTTTACAATTTTTTGAACAAGGTATATCATAGTCACATTTGCATGCTAGAAGTCTCTGACTCTCTATGCAGAGCAGATGAGAGGTGTAAATGGAGGGATGGGGTGGTGAGATCATTTAAGACCGTATTAAATCCTCTAGGTGAGAAACGTTTGGGCTCTGAGTCCAGACAATGGAAGGTAGTGAGGTGTGCACCTAGAGAGGAAGATGGCTCTGGCATCATCTAAGTGACACTTAACA
Organism: Bison bison bison; assembly: GCF_000754665.1. Classification (NCBI taxonomy): domain Eukaryota; kingdom Metazoa; phylum Chordata; class Mammalia; order Artiodactyla; family Bovidae; genus Bison; species Bison bison. Next base: position 5,024,810 of record NW_011494808.1, read on the forward strand.
ATTTCCCTGCCCTGCGCCAACTCAGCAGGGTGTTCCTAGCCCTGCAAGACTTCCTTAGCCAAAAGAACTCTAACCCCTCTGACGAATGTGGTTGGCTGTCCAACAAAATGATCATTCTCCTTCCCACCAGTCTTCTAACAGAGCCTATATCTCACTGTAGAGGCTGAATACTTGCTTTCCCAGAAGGCTTTGCAGTGAAGGATGACATCAGACGTTATTTCAGTCAATGGAAACTAAGTGGATGCTTGTTGCCAAGAATTGTTTTAGTAAAAGCCTTTCTTTGTATGAAAAGAATAAAAAGAGGGATAAATTTATCTTCTACTTCTCATGCCCTTTTTCATGCCTGTGTGTGATGCCTGGAATCCCAGCAGCCATTTTGAGACCTTGAGGGAGAAGCCTGAGGACAAAGCCAGAAGGCTGAGAACAGGTTGAAAAGCACCTGGGTCCATCCTGATGTTGTTTGAGCTTTTAAATCAGCCCTATCATCACCTAACTACCTTTAAACTTTTGTTATATGAGATAATAGAAACTCTTGTTTTGAAAGTTCTTTCAGCTCAAAGGGTGGCAAGTGGACCAACCATATCAACAAAATCCAGAATGTGTTAAAACAGCAGAATCTTGGGCAATACCCCAGAAGTGCTAAATCAGAATCTGCATCTTAACAAGATGACCAGCACCAGTATAAGTCATTCTTAATTGCAAACTGTGTTCTGTTACTCGTGGTTGAAGAATCTAAATTAAGATACTAAATACAGCTTTCATAATCATAATCAATTGCACTTTTTTTCTG
>NW_011494808.1:5025699-5029792 GCF_000754665.1 Bison bison bison
TTCTGTTATTCTACATATGTGCTCTCCCACTGTCACAGGGTGCATTTTATTTTGTCACGTGTATGTCATCCATTTAGAACTATCCATGACAGTCTGATCCATACAACTTCACAAACTCCTTAACAGAAGGCCCTGTGTCCTACTGACCTTTGTCTTTGCCTAGTATTAAGCTCCCTGAATGTTCAAGTGTTTGTTGAATGAAAGAATAAAGGAAGTAATCATTGCTTTGCAATTCCTCTAGCCAACAAAAATTTTAGAACTTCCAACAAGCAGACCTAGTGGCTTCTCAGGTATGCTGATGAGCTGCCTTGGGCTATAATGTATTCTGTTTTCTTATGCGACCACTTTTCCAGGTAGAACCCTGATTGAAAGAGCTCTTCAGGGTTCCAGATGCTCAAATAATATTGGGTCTTCCCCATGTTGGACCACATCACTGCCATCTCTGAAGAGCGTAGTTGTTGGAATAATGAAAGTCATCTCAAGGTTACCCCCATCAAAGTCACCAGATTCAGTCCTCTTGGGACCACTCTGTACCTATGCTGCTTAATTAAAAGTAATCAATGCCAAAAATCAATCCACCATTTAGCATCAAGCCTTGACCACCGACTACAGCCAGGAAGGAAATCCCTGGCCATCTAGAATTCAGGAAAAGCCAAAAAGGGCAGACACATTCAGCTGACGCTGCTTTCCTTAAAAGTTTCTGGCAGTGGCCAAGCTGGGAGAAGCTCAAATGCAGGGATTAAATATAGAAAATTGATTTCTCTTTTTCATTTAATAAAAAGCATCCATAGATTTCATAAAGTAGAAACCCTGCATATAGGTCATCCAAATAGAGAATACACACACACACACACACACACACACACACACACACACACACAAACACACACACGAGACTAGCCTTCAGCCATCTTACAACACATACACAAATATATAATAATGTGATTTGACTTCCTGTTGGAGCCACAGTTTTGCAAATACACCTTCAGAACCCGCGGTGAATCTGTGTGCTGACCTGCTTCCTCAACATTTGGCAAAAAAGCAGAGCCTGCAGGTGTGCTGAGCAAGGCCCAGACCTTGGAGGAAGAGATCCAGTCTGTGGTTCCAACTCCTTACTGCTTAGAGGGAGACACAAGCCCATCTCAGTCTCAATTTACTCAAAAGGGTACCATCCTTTTGATGATGAACACCTCTCAGCCACAAATTTCAGGGTGGATAAGGGAAAATATACAATTATTACCTAGAGCTCTAATTGGGCAAAAAAATAGATGTGATGTAACAAAAGAACCCCCAACAGCACCTGCCATAATTCAATATTGTCAGCTGAAAGCTAATCTTTATTGGACCAAATTACCCAGTAAGAATCACAAGAAACCACATATGGACAGCTGAGGTTACAAGTCCTCAATTGTCCTTTGCAAAACAAGGAAATTGCAGATGATTTTTCAGAAGCTGGGAATGTCTATTAGCAAATTTTGCCTGCTCAAATATTGGCCTACATTGAGAAAATCAGTGCTATAATTGGTGGGGGCATTTTGTTCACTCCCAGAAGAAAACCTTTTATGTTTTTACTAAGATATTTTTGAGACACTGTGCATCTGAAATTCAGCGGAAGTTAATTTTTCAGAAAGACAGAGTTGGTTCACCAAAGTATATGGTTTCCAACCTGGGCTAGCATCTAACTCACACTTATGATGAACACACAGAGCCCTAAGAGGTTGGGTGACTTGCCCAAAGTCACCCCATTAGAGGCAGAACCAGGTCACAGCCTCAGTGAGATTCTTGCTTAGAGCAGTGATGCTCTACTGGTGGCCGTTTTGCTAAGAAAAATTCCACAGTGTCTGAAGACATTTTTGGTTGTCAAGCTAGGAGGAAGGTACTCCATGCACATACTGCCTTCTTGCATTTAGTGTGTAAAGGCCGGGAATGTTGTCAAACATCCTACAGTTCACAGAACAGCTCTCCAACCTGGTATGGTTGAGGTTAGGAACCCAGGGATAGAAGTGACATTCAAGTGTAAAGTCTTGCAGACACACACATACAGCATTCAGAAGAGGATAAAATAGCCATCTGCATTAATTTTAACATGATGAGCAAAACAAGAATGGTCACAGCAGCAGCCCACCCTGATGCTTTCCGTGGCATTTCTCTCTCCCTCGTTTCACTCCCAACATCAGCATATCCTCCTAGCTCCACTTGCCCCTTCTGCTACCAAACAGGCTGCTTCTCGCCAGCTCCACTGACGCCTCCTAGCCTGGCCATCACTGTCTTCCACCTGGGCCATTGCAGTAACCTCCTAAAGTTTTCTCTTCTTCAACTCTCCAGGAGTTCAATCTCTGTCCTATGCACAGTGACCTTCATTGTGTGAAACTGATCCTTACTGGAAAGCTGAGTCTCCACTGGGGCTAATCCCACATCCCAGTGTGCCTTTGGAAATGAGTGGGCATGTTTTTGATAGTCATGACAAGTGAGGCACTGCTAGCCTTTAGTAAGGGGAACAGAGGAAGCCGAATGTTCTCTACTAGAAGGGATTATGAAGAATTGATTGGAGTGGGAGGTTGGGGTCAGCAGATGTTAGATAAAGGATGGATATAGGATGGATAAACAAGGTCCACATGGAGAACTGTGTGCAATATCCTATGATAAACTATAATGGAAAAGAATATAAAAAAGAATATATGTGTATGTATAACTGAATCACTTTGCAGTGCAACAGTAATAAGACAACATTGTAAATCAACTATACTTCAATAAAAATAATAAAATAGAAATAAGTTTTAAAAAGAACTGACTTGCTCGTACTCTTTATCATCCCTGGTAAAACACAGCGGCCTCCCTGTCAACCCCATTCTCCATCTGGCTGTCTGTGCTGCAGTCAGCACCACTGATCCTCCTTAGATCTGCCAATCTTATTGGCATCTCAAGGGTTTGGCACCAGTCATTCCTGGCCTCAAGGCTCTTCCCCCCAAACCCATAGCCTCCCTCTCTCACTTCATCCAGGTTTCAGCTAATTTGTTGTCTGATGAGAAACAGTGTCACAGTCTTATCTAAATTAGCATCCCCTTTGTTCAGGTGAGATGCTATTTTGCTAAATGTTTCTCCTTTTCCTTTATCGACATCTATACCATAGTAAAATATATATTTATCAGTGCACTGTGGCTCCTGTCTCCCCACTAGAAACTGGGCTCCAAGAGGGCAGGGTTTTGTCTGTTTTACTCATCTCTGTATCTTCAGTACATAGAACAGTGCCTGGCCCACTGACTGGTGAGAAATAGATAAATACATGTGTGGCATGTGTTTACTTAGAAAAAAATCCATCCAGAAATGTGAGTATGGTAAGGATCAGTTCAGTCCAGTCACTCAGTTGTGTCCAACTTTTTGCAACCCCATGAACTGCAGCACGCCAGGCCTCCTTGTCCATCACCAACTCCCAGAGCTTACCCAAACTCATGTCCATTGAGTCCGTGACACCATCCAACAATCTCATCCTCTGTCATCCCCTTCTCCTGTCCTCAATCTTTTCCAGCATCAGGGTCTTTTCCAATGAGTCAGCTCTTCACATCAGGTGGCCAAAGTATTGGAGTTTCAGCTTCAACATCAGTCCTTCCAATGAACACCCAGGACTGACCTCTTTTAGTATGGACTGGTTGGATGTTCTTGCAGTCCATGGGACTCTCAAGAGTCTTCTCCAACACCACAGTTCAAAAGCATCAATTCTTCGGCACTCAGCTTTCTTTACAGACCAACTCTCACATCCATACATGACCACTGGAAAAACCATAGCCTTGACTAGATGGATCTCTATTGACAAAGTAATGTCTCTGCTTTTCAATATGCTATCTAGGTTGGTCATAACTTTCCTGTCAAGGAGTAAGTGTCTTTTAATTTTGTGGCTGCAATCACCATCTGCAGTGATTTTGGAACCCAAAAAAATAAAGTCTGACACTGTTTCCACTGTTTCCCCATTTATTTCCCATGAAGTGATGGGACCAGATGCCATGATCTTCGTTTTCTGAATGTTGAGCTTTAGGCCAACTTTTTCAGTCTCCTCTTTCACTTTCATCAAGAGGCTCTTTAGTTCTTCTTTACTTTC
>NW_011494808.1:5029892-5103843 GCF_000754665.1 Bison bison bison
TTGCTTCCTGATCTGCATACAGGTTTCTCAAGAGGCAGGTCAGGTGGTCTGGTATTCCCATCTCTTACAGAATTTTCCACAGTTTGTTGTGATCCACACAGTCAAAGGCTTTGGCATAGTCAATAAAGCAGAAATAGATGTTTTTCTGGAACTATTTTACTTTTTCAATGATCCAGAGGATGTTGGTAAGGATAAAGAGGAAAAAAAGCATAAACTTCCTTTGGACCTGATGGCTGTGTATGGTGACCATAACCTATCTTTGTGAACAGAGTAGTATAAATAGGTCAAAGCTGTTTCTCAATTTCTCTATCCTATTTCTCTAGAACTTCAGAAATCATGGAAGAAAAGAATAACATTCAGTTAGATCTATTCACGTAAGATATGACTACTAGTATTGTTAAGGGATGCAGTCTCATGGACTATTTTGTGTGGATAATCCTAAATGAGTAAACTGAATAGGAAAAGTAAGAAAAATTCCTCCCCATTAACTTGTATAGGACCTGGGTGTCTGGCAAAGCTCCGATTGCCTTGGGCCTAGTTTCAGGCCAAAGAGACAAACGGCTCTCTCAGGGAAAAGTTAGAGCTTGGAGAGACAGCCTTCCAATAGGGCTTTGCCCAGGTAGAGCCTGGCATCTTCTCCCGCCGCACCTGCCTGAGCTACAGATGGCTGCCTACACCAGTTTCCGGCCCCCACACCTGCTTCCGGCCCCGCATCTACTTCTGGCCCCGGCATCTACTTCTGGCCCCCGCATCTACTTCTGGCCAGGGCCGAGGAGCCTCAGGGAGGGAGGCGAGTGTATTGCGAAGAAGGACGCCTGGCGCACCCCTCATCCCTTGGATTTGCTGACCCCACGTGTTTTGGGGCCAGGTACTATTGACCCAGAGCCCCAGCGGGTCCTTTTAGGAACGTGGTGTATTGGGGGCTGCTCTCAGGAGACGGGGCAGGAATCGGAGCTGGAGTCCGGCCTCCAGCAGATCTCAGGGGAAGATCTCTGGAGTACCCTGGGTGGTGTTCCTTTAGGCAAGGGTGCCATCCTCTCATCCCTCTGTCAGTCGGAGCCAGGCTGGGACCTGGGACCCGTGACCCGTTGGTGCAGAGCCTGCAACTGGACAGACATCGCCTCCAGCAACAAAATACTAAGAAACCCTAAGGGACTAAAAGTAACTGCCAGCGTGCTGCAGTTGGGCCAGATTATGAAAAATAAGATACAAAAGACAAAACCACAACTGTCAGTTGTGAAGAGCCAGGAGCGAAGGCACAGTACTGGGCACGCCCCCTGTACTCAATAACATCAAAGGGGTGGGCAGGCACCTAAACCACCCTTCACCCACCCTTATCCACGCCTCATACAGGAACCCTCCCAAACCTTCCCTCTCAGGGAGTGAGCAAGGGCCCCTGTTACTTGTTCTCCTTTCTCCTGCTGCAGCAGAGACCCCAGCAGAGCCTTGTCTGCATTTCTCGTCTTGCCTCTGATCAGTTTCTAGTCATTGGAGAAGACCAAGGACCCTGGTTGGTAACCAGTCTGTCTTGGGCCTCTGCTCAGCAGGATGGAACATGACCTCTGTGGGGTCAGCCGTGACCCCAGTAGTCACTGATCACAGAAGCTGGATGTTCTGTCCTGTGAGGGGACTAGGATGAGGCACCAGCAGCATTTGCTTCTTGTCTGCCTGAGTCCCAGAGGGACATGAATCAGAGCTTTTAAAAGAATTCCCCAGAGCCCTTCCTCTAAGCATCCCTGCTGGCCACAGCATTATTCACAGTGCCCTAAGAATCATGCCAGGTCCCTTGAGTTTCTTCTCAGGGTATTCTGCTGATGTAGGGCAATGTCCACATGGTATTTGCAATGTTGAATAACATCTCCTTCTCTCCTTGAAATGCTCCACGCATCTTCCAGAAAAGCCATATTAACAAGTCTCAGACAGCAGTGGAAGAGGTTATAAAAATAGATGTTAAATCATCTAACTTAAAGATCTTTTTTAAAAGAGTCCCATTTCATCAGCAGCTTTGAATAATAATCAATTGAAACCATTTCAGCAAGTTCTTTAGAAATATTATTGCTACCAACAAGGGCCCTTGGCCTTGCCCGATCACTAGAAATTGATCAGAGGCCAGACAAGAAATTCAGGCAAAGCTTTATTGGGACCCCTGCTACACACATAGGATTGAGAACAAGGAACAGGTTTCCTTGCTTGCTCCCCTGAGGCGGGGAGCTGGTTCCTCACATGGCAGGAGGGTAAGGGTATGTCCAGGGGTTGGGCTGGAGTGGTGGCTTCGGTGGTCTGCTCACCCCTTTGGTGGTGTTGAGTGCAGGGGACATGGATAGTATCCTACTTTTGCCTTCCATCCCCTTCTTTTGCTCCCGGCTCTAGACAAGCAGCATTTGGGTCTTCAGTCTTTTTGTATCTTCTTGTCCATAATTCGGCCCAGCTGCACGTGCATGCAGTTATTTTTAATCCCTTCTAGTTTCTTTGCATCAATACTTTGTTGCTCCAGGAGATGTTTGTCCAGGGTACTAGCACTGAAGCAGAGGGTCCCAGGTCCGAGTCTGTCTCATCACATGCATGTATGTTCTTTTCACTTATTTTCTTTAAATAAAATGAAAGTATCTCTGAGGCAACACGATCTTGCCCAGGGTTCTCAACCTTAGCCCCATTTACATTTGGTATGGAAAACTGGAGGACGGATAACTGGAGGGACAGATAATGTTCTGGGCATTGTAGGATGTTTCCCAACATCCCTTCCCTCTGCCTACTAGAGGTTAGTGGCATCCCTGCCCCACCACCATCCCCTCACGTGGCCGAATGTCCCCTAGACGGCAAAATTGCTCCTGGATGAGAACCGTCAATAACGCTGAAGAAACCCAGATGGGCTTTGGAGTCCTGGTAGGACCAGTGGCTAACTCTGCGGCTTGACCTGGCACGTCCATCCATATGGGTCACCACTCTTGTCTTTCTTCTGGACTAAAGTATTTCCGAAAGCATTCTTATGGGTAAAGGAATGATTGAAGGGCCATTTAATGCCAATTAGGACGGGAGGCACAATTTAACTTCAAAGATCTAAGAAAGATAGAAAAAAAACTAGTTGCTTCTAATTGGAAAAGATGTCACTCTTACTTCTCCCCTTTCAGCTTTTACTAAATATTCTCTGGGGAAAGTATGTTGGAAAGTTAAATAGGCATTTAAAATAACAGTTTCTGAACACTTAAAACATGCAGCAGACACTGTTCTAAGAACTTTATACAGATTATTGACCATCTATCCTCAATGTATAGATGACAATTCGGAAGCAGCGAGTGGTTAACTAATTTCCCCCAAATAGCAGAAAATGATGGGGCTGGAACTTTCACTGAAGTAGTCTATGGTATTGGAAAGTAGGAGAGTCAGGTCAGTTTCTGAAAAGACAGTTGGTGGCTTGGGAAGAGAAATACTCCAAGAGAAACAGCCACAAATAGTTGACAGCCTTTTGTTGGCCTGCCTGTAAAGTCCAGTCCTCAGGGCACAATTCTTCCTTGAATTAAGAGCTTATGCATGCTCAGTCGCTCAGTTGCATCTCTTTGTGACCATGGACTATAGCCCACCAGGCTCCTCTGTCCACGGGATTTCCCAGGCAAGAATACTAGAGTGGGGTGCCATTTCCTTCTCCAGAGGATCTTCCCAAGCCAGGGATCAAACCCATGTCTCACATGTTGTGTTGGCAGGCAGATTCTTTACCAGTGAGCCACCGGGGAAGTGATTTCACATTCTAAATGGTTAAGAAGTTCACAATACTACAATAAATATAGCACTTTACCTTGAACAAAACCTGAAGTTTGCCTGTAGAAATGTGCTTTGGAATCATAATATTTTGTGAGTTATTGTAAAGTGGTAGAAAGAGGGTTTCTGTGAGGTCATTCAGAAAGGTGTAGAACACAAACCCCAGAGAAGGGAATGGCTGCCCACTCCAGTATCCTGCCTGGAGAATCCCATGGACAGAGGAGCCTGGGGGCTACCGTCCATGGGGTCATAAAGGGTCGGGCACGACTGAGCAACCAACATAGCACGCAAAACATTATCGCTCATCATGGTTTCACCCATACATAAACAATAGACTTGCTGGATATAATTTTCCTGTGAACATTCAGAGAAACTGACTCTATCACAGTCAGATATTTATTGCATTAATAGGGCATGAAACAGTATTATGTTGCAATTTCCAGTTAACTAGGTACAAATTGTAGATACAAAACATTAGTCCTGGTACTTTCTTCTATTTATATCAAACACTTTACTGTATAATATGGTTGGATAAAATCATGTCCTGAATGAGTTTATTGTATTTAATTATATTCTAATTAATTAATTAATTTCATATATACCCATTTTCAAAAGATTTAAAAACCAATAAATACATTTACTAGTGAAATTTTAATGAATATCAGATCATTTTGTCACTGATAACTTGGGAAATACTTCTGAACTTGCAGTTACACCAAATTGTATGATTATTAATAATAATTATCACTGCATTGGTGAAAATTCAAAGTGTTGGAGAGTAGCCTCCATATAGTCAAAGGCTTAACAGAAAAAAAAGAAGAAAGAAATGTGCAGCACTAGATGTGATGGGGGTGGCTCGTAACACGTGTGACCTGAGGCGGCTGTTACGTGTGTGAAGCATGTGTGTGCGCATGTGTGAGAGAGAGAAAGAGAGTTCTGATACTCCTGCACGGCTTGGTCCAGCCAGGCGCCGTTTTCAGCATTCACCTAACACTTCTTGTGGATGAAATCACACGTGCACAGACACAAAATTCCTGCTATGCTCAAACTGTTTCTTAATGTATTGATAACACTGGAAACAACTCAAGTTTCAAAATAACTGTCAGAGCAGAACTGACGCCTCACAGGTGTCACAGTGTCAACACATCACACCAGAGAATGTCCAACTATTTTTCTTTGCAAAGTCTTGCTTTCTCCATAGAGTCTGTTGTTGCCACCAACAGCTACTCAACTGCCTCAACAGAAGCCTTGAGAGGATCTCCACTCCTCTCTCACATGCTGTATGGAATTAATCATCAGCACTGGGCCTCGGAGTCACCCTCTCTTCACTGTGGGAACAGCTCACGTGCACGCCCACCACCTCTTGCCAGGACTCTCACGAGTCTCCCACCTGGTTTTCCTGCCTCGGTTCCCATCTCCCTACAATTCACCTTCTGTGTCACAGCAATCTTCCTAGAGCAGGGATTTCTGAGATTGAAGGCGTATGAACTTGGGTAACTTACCTAAACTGTCTAGCCTTCAGCTTCCTCATCTAGAAAACGGGAATGAGAATACATCTTGTGTCATAGGATTGTGATGAGAAGGAAATGTCTAAAGTGCTTTGCCAAGTGTCCACCTTGCAAAGTGTCCATATTGCAGGTGCTCAGAGCATGGTTGTCCTGATCAAGGTCATCATTACAGTTGTCAGTAGCATCATCATCATCATCATGGCCCTCATCAGGACACCGGCATTGCTAGGGAGTTTCCCCACCCTGAAACACTGCACTTGGACTCTTGATGTCATTCACTTTAATTCAATGCAACGTAACACTCTTTGACAGCCGATGGCACCCAAAGCGGTATCAAGGGAAATCTCAGTGAAACCTGAGTAGTACCTCCAAGGCTAACAAAATGTCATATTAGTACCTCCACTTTAAAGTGATTGTCAGGATGGCTATGAATAAAGTGCAAAGGGAGTATTTAAAAAGGAAAATTCTAACAGAGGATTTGGGAGGTCTTTGGAGAGAAGATCAGATTTGACTGGCCCCTGAAGAATGGGAGATGCCTTGAGAGGCAGTAATGATAAATAAGGTCTATTTTAGAGCCATGTGGGGGTTGGATGTGGCTGGAGGAAGAGAGCTCTGTCTGTTGCAGTGAAACATGTGTAGGTGGGTGAGGAGTTGGGTAAGACCTGAGTTACTGATGGGTTGGTGAGGGGTGAGCAGTCTAGAGTCCTATCCATTCTACTTTAAAAGAAAGTTCATATCCATTCATTTGTCTCCACGTACACCATCCAGCCCAGGACACATCACTCCCATGGAACACTGCAAAGGCTTCCTGTGAACCCTTCCTGCTTCTGCTTTTGCCCTTAGCGCCCAGCTCCCATGCTTTTCTGTGTTGGTCAAAGTAGAAATCGTGCTATCGACTCCCTCGTTGCTCTTATAATAAACTTAAACACTTTTCTCTGGCCTGCACAACTTCCCTCCATCTTGCCTTCACTGTAACACACCTGCCTTACCACACCTCCCATCCTGGCCCTATGACTGTGTCCCTGGAACAGGAGAAGGTTGTCACTTCCTCTGTGCTTTATCTTTGCTTTTCTTTTGGCCAAATGAAATTCTTCCCTCTTTCTTTGTATGGTTACCTCCTCATCATTCAAAACTCAACACAGCGCTTCCTAGATAGCTCAGTGGTAAAGAATCCACCTGTTGGTTCAGTAGACACAAGTTCAATTCCTGATTCAGGAAGGTCCCACATGCCGAGGGGCAACGAAGCCCATGCACCACAACTCCTGAGCCTGTGCCCTAGGGCCTGGGAGCCCCAGCTTCTGAAGTCTGAGTGCCTTGAGCATGTGCTCCACACAAGAGAAGCCAGCGCACTGAGAAGCCAGCACATGGCAGCAAAGAGTAGCCCCAGCTCGCTGCACCTAGAGAAAAGCCCACACAGTAAGGAAAACCCAGCACAACCGAATGCCAATCAATAAAGACATACATAAAATTATATATAAAAAAGACTCAACACAATGACTCTTTTTCAGAGAAACTCTTCCCAACAAACCTATTCAAAAGACACCACCCTAACCACAATCTCGAATGTCACCTTGGCTAACCTGTCCACGGATCCATCACCGTCTATGTTGTCCAGGCACAAGCTCCCCCCATCCAGTTGCCTGTTGTATCTGCGGTGCCCAAGATACGACCCATGCAGAGTACAGTCATCCCTTCAAATCCACCAGTTCTGTATCCGTGGATTCAACCAAGCACACATCAAAAACATTCAGAAAAAAAATTCCAGGAAGTTCCAAAAAAGAATAACTTGAATTTGCCACATGTAGGAAATGATTTACAGAGGTTTGCGCTGTATTGTCAGAAAAGGCAACGGGACCCCACTCCAGTACTCTTGCCTGGAAAATCCCATGGATGGAGGAGCCTGGTAGGCTACAGTCCATGGGGTCGCTAGGAGTCAGACATGACTGAGCGACTTCACTTTCACTTTTCACTTTCATGCATTGGAGAAAGAAATGGCAACCCACTCCAGTGCTCTTGCCTGGAGAATCCCAGGGATGGGAGAGCCTGGTGGGCTGCCGTCTGTGGGGTCGCACAGAGTCAGACATGACTGAAGCAACTTAGCAGCAGCAGTAGCGCTGTATTGTTGGCTGCTATAAGTAGCATAGAGATGATTTAAAGTGGCCAGGAGAATGGGCGTAGGTTAGTATAAGGGACTTGGACATCCAAGGACTTTGGACCCTGTGGAGGGCCTGGACCCAATCCCCTTTGGATGCTGGGGGGAAACTACGTGCTGAGAGGTTCTAGGATCAGGACAGGCTAGCCAGACGGATAGGAGAGGCCCCACATGACTGACTGAGAAGTCCAGGCTTTGCCCTGTGACGGTGGGGGCTTTCTGAGTAGGCGTGTTTTATCTTCCTTCTCAGCTTCTTCTCAACCTACTTCAGTCCCACGGATCTAAATTTCAAGGCTCAGCTCGGACCCCACCTTATCATGGTGATGAACCTTGGTCACATCAGCTGATGGACTCTCTCCTCTTTCTCTTCTGCATCCTGAGGTCATTTTTATTATTTACGTCTTTTCTGGCACCATTGCATGTTGCAGAGAGTTGCTGAGTATCTGTCCATCTGTCGATGTTTATCATCTCAGATAGACTTCTAGCTCCTTGAAGAACTCTAGGTACGATCCATGTCCTGTAGCTCCTAGCATGTCTCTTGTGGGTTTGAGGTGTTCCCATGTTTTCCAAACCAATTGCAACCAGGACCGCCTTGTGATAATGAATCCCCAGGGGTAATGGTGTTAAATTGACCTAGCGGGCCACCTGCCCCCATCCTAGTGAGCCTCCAGCCTGGGAGCAGCCCAAGCTGGAGCTGGTAGAGCCCGCTCTCATCAGTCCTGCGTCCTCCCATCTTACACCATCGTGAAGCAAAGGAAACCCAGCCTGGAGCAGCTGAGCCACCAGAAACGTCAGCACCATGCTTCGTTCAGTGAAATCACTCCCAGCCTGACTCAACCCCAAAGCGTTTCTGAAAATGTGTTTGGCATCAGCAACTGAAATTCCGGTCTCTGGGATGTGCCTGCCACACGGATGTATCTTGCAAACAGCATTCAGGAGAGACCAACTCAAGACAGGCTGTTTATCCCAGGAACCTGGGGGATGCTCTGTCTGGGTCACGTAGGTCAGGCAGGGTCAGGCTGTCCTGTCTCCAGACCATGGAGGGATGGATCCAGGGCAGGGTGGCCTTAGCAAGGATGCAGAGGCCAAGGACGGGGGGTCAGGGTCCAAGGGCAATGTCCTCGCCCAGAACTTGCTCACAACTGCTTTCCAATACAGCAGAAGCTGTGTGGCTGAGAGCTGGCAAAATCACTAATCTCTGGTTCCTAGAGGAACTGGACTCAGTGGACATGAACTTGGGCAAACTCTGAGAGACGGTGGAAGACAGAGGAGCCTGGCGTGCTGCAGCCCATGAACACGATGAAGCCACGGAACAACACAGCGACAACTAGTTGCTAACCAGGGTAAACCAGTGCTTAGACCATGAGTAACCAGGCCCTGAAGTGTGACGGGAAGAGAGGCCTGGGCCACATTTCCCCCTCCTGCTGGAGACAGAATGTGGTTGTCATCCCGTGACAGACAGGGGCTTTGTAGGTACACCCACCCAGCGTCACTGTCCTGGCTGAGATGATTCTGTGCTGTGTACTCCAGAGTCTGCGGAGGGCTGAGCCCCAGGAGTCGGCCCAGGACCCCGGCAGATGATGACACAGCCTCTGTGAGCGGCTCTCCCCTCCCCACCCCAACCCCCCAACCTTGCTTCCAGCCATCACCTTTCCAGTAAACCATCTGAACTCCATCTCTCTCGCTCCACAGAGCTGAAGGATAGAATCTGGCCCCCAAAACTTTTTTTTTAAGTTTTGGGTTTGCTGCGTCTCCTTTGTGGTGCTCAGACTTCTCTTGTCTGGAGCATAGGCTCCAGGGCGCTTGGGATCCCTCATTGCCCCCATGGAATATGGGGTCTTAGTACCCGGATCAGGGATGGAACCCACATCCCCTGCATTGGAAGGCAGATTCTTAACCACTGGACCACCAGGGAGGTCCCAGCAGAGGCAGAGGGGGCGTTTCAGACATTTATTGGTGTCTTCACAAGAGGCAGGTTCTCTGCCTGCCACTTGCCCTGTCTGCCTGCATGGCAACGCTCACCCCTGCGGTGAGGCGGCTTCAGCCCTGCTCAGACCGAATGCTCCTGAAGCAATTCCCAACTGCATGGGAGGCAGCCAGTGGACAAGTGAACCCTTCACCCCTCAGAGACACAGCTTTCAGGCGCATCTGGCCCACTTTCCCGAGGGCTCCCCCAGATCCGCGTCCCCTGTGCGCGCAGCGGTAGCCTGACCTCAGGGCACACCTGGGCACTGCCTTCCCTCCCCACCCTGGAGCCTCTGGACCCCTGCCAGCGCCTCCTGAGACCACACACGGTCCACATCCAAATTCTTGCCACAGGAGCTGCTTCTGGGGGAGGCCGGCACGGGACCACGTATGCATTTCACTGGATGCCAGCAGGGAACCGCTGAGTCCAGTAATGGAGTGATGATCATGATCACTTACTCTTCCAAGGGTTTTATGTGTGTGAGCTCACCTCATTCTCAGGTTACCATAACGATCTGAGTGTTATTATCTCTATCACATCAGAGATGAGGAAAGCAAGACATACACTATCTTATCCTTGGTCAGCCACCTGGTTACAGAGGAACCAGGATTCTAGGCAAACGGCCTGGGCACAAGAATCGGTGCTCATTTTCATACAAAGAATCAAGGTTCAGAGAAGTTAATTAACTTGCCAAAGGTCACACAGATGGTAAGTGACAAGCCGGAGATCAGAACCCCACGTCTGTCTGCAGCTATTGCACGTTGTCTGCTATAATTAACAAAATTCCCCTGGAGCTCTCTGAATGCATTCAGCCTGGTTCTCTGAAGGGTCAAGGCTGGACATGTCATCTAGAGCCCCATTCAGAGGTGGTCAGCATCACTCCACCACACAATCCCGTGCTGAGAGGGAAACAAGCCTATAGGGTAGAACAGAAGGAACCTCTGAGCCACCGTGTAGCCCATCCCTGTCTGTGCTCCCATCTGGATGTTTTTCAAAATGTGAAATTCCTTAACAAGAAAAAAAGGAAAGATTTTGCTTTTAAAGTTTCTGATCCTTGATCCTACCAGCAAAAATGCTGTTTGATGAATTTATTGTTCTTCAGAAGAGCGGGGAGACAGAGTAAGGTTTGGGCTTTAAGAAAACATCAAAGCCTTCTTTGAAGAACATCAAAGGGCTTCAGCATCCTTCTCTGTATCTCCTCTAAATCACTGACCACATCTGTAAGAAGAAAGCACTTGAGAGTCATAGCACACTGGCACGGGGTGTTATGGCCCTTCTCAGCTCTGTGAATTTAGGCAAACCACTTCACCACTCTGAGCCTGGCTTTTCACAAAATGAGGGTCATAATAGTGAAACGGAGGCAGACCCTATGGGGCCTTCCCAGGATAGACCCTCATATCCTCTGCCTGCCTCTTATTTGTAGAAAAGCTGCAGTCTCCTAGGCCTCTGCTGAGTCACAAAAGCCTGGCTCAAGAATTAATGAATGATCAGCTGGTCATAAAAAAATAGCACTTGGGCATCAATAGAATTGAGGACAGTTTAAACTATAGATCAGACATATAGCAGTCACAGAATTGTTAGTTCCTCCCTGAAGGACATGGATAACAGTGTCTGATACACACTCCTGAGTTGTTTCACAGACACGAAAATCCATGCAGATGAAAGAAGCTGACTGCATGATGACTATGAGCACACAGCCCGAAGACCTACTGGAGCCTGAAGTTGATGATAATTTAACCCCCTGTGACACTGCCCTGCAACCTCACTGTCAACCAGTCAGGGAATTGATCACATACCCTGTGACTTTCCTCCCTCCCCCAGCCTTTAAAAAACCTTGCCTGAAACCCATGGGGTGGGCGAGAGGGGATCTTGAGAAGCCGCCCATACTCCTTTCTCGACTCCTGTAGTAAACACCACACTCTCCTTCTTCACACCCCATGTCAGTAGGTTGCCTTCCCTGCATGTGGGTGAGCAGACCCAAATGGGGTTGTGTCACAACAGTGCTGGCTATGCCAGCCTAAGGTGGGATCATGACGGGGCAGGACCTACAAAAGATGTTGCAAGTACTAAGATGCTAGGGAATTGCAACATTGCAAAGCATGTTGTATGTATCTACTTGTAATTCTGGTTTCCCTAGTGGCCCAGAGGGCAGAGAATCTGCCTGCACTGAGGGAGACCAAGGTTCTGCCAATACTAATATAACGAATATTCAGGGAGTACATATGAAGTACCAAACAATGTTCTAGGCTCTGACGACAGGGAGTAAATAAAACAATTCCTCACCACACATCCTGGTATGGACAAAAGAAGCAAAAATTTAATTTGTTAGAGGTGGTAAGTCCTGAGGGGAAAGAAAAGAAGGGAATTGGACGGCCAGTTCCAATTTTAGATAGAGTGGCTAGTAAAGACCTCCCTGAGAAGGTGTCATTTGGATAAAAACTTGAGCTGAGAATTCAGACCTTGAAGGAATAATTCAAAGTGGTCAGGCAGCCTGGGGTTTCAAGAAACACACTTTGGTAAATGCTAACTGGTGACCAGCCAAGCTCACCTTGGCAACAAGCAGAGTCTGGGTCAACAGAAAGAAAAGTGGCCTCAGCTGGCCCTGATTCTGAGACTTGCTATTGTAACTTACGGGGGTCTAGGATGTGTGTGCATGCTGAGTCGCTTCAGTCGTGTCCAATTCAGTGTGACCCCATGGACTATAGCCTGCCAGGCTCCTCTGTCCATGGAATTCTCCACGCAAGACTACTGGAATGGGTTTCCATGTCCTTCTCCAGGGGATCTTCCCAACCCAGGGATTGGACCCAGGTCTCCTGCATTGCAGGCAGATTTTTTACTGCTGAGCCACCAGGAAAGCCTGGGGTTCAGGACCCACTCCCCCAAATATTATATCTCCAGCTGAAGGACTTTTTTTTAACAGCAGAAGCCAAAATATCACTCTGACTCCACCCCTCACCCTTCTTCTGGGAAAGCAGGAGATAAATCTGCCCTGTGGAAGGTGCCCCCTGAACCAGAAAGGAGGCCGGCATTCTCATCCCCTGAGACAGGGGATCAGGGGCAGAGACAGCTGCACAAACAAACCTCGTACAACTCACCCTTTTCCTCCTAGTTCCCTCGTCGCTTCCTACTCCTAGCCCGAACCTTCTTGCAGGTCTTTACAAATGTATTACTTCTTTGTCTTCCCGCTCTAGTTATTCCTCCAGGTCTCCCTTGCCTGTGAAGGCTCCTGTGTACATGTAGACATTCAAGCAAATGTGTATGCTTTTCTCCTAATCTGTCTTTGTGAACTTAGCTTTCACACCCAGCCAGGGACCCTAAGAGAAGGGAGGAAAATGATCTCTTCCCTTACATAAGCCACTTGCATATCTGGAACCCCAGTTTGAGAAAATTGAGAAAATGACCGAAAAATCTGGCATGAAACTGGCAGCCCGAGAGACCCCTTCTGCAAAACTGGCCACCATCGCAGACTCTTGAACTTCTGTTAGGGCTGAGATCACCGCATGGAGCAGAGGGGCTTGTGGAGCTGGCGAATCTCTCCAGTACTGTCTACACAGGGAAGCTGTGTGCTTTCTAGCAAGCTCCTCCTGACCTGAGAAAGCAGGCAGCATCCCCAGTGCTTTGGAACTGTGATCAGCTCTGAAGCCCCCCACGGCATCACAGAGCCACGAGGAGGGCCGCGTGTCAGTATGTCAGGGTGTCAGAGCATCAGGGTGTCAGAAGCGACCCCAAATGGTGAAGCTGGTCCAGATCGCATCTGGGACCCTGGAGGGTCACTTGGATGCAGAGCCTTCGTCTGCAGGAGCTCTGCTGGCCTGCATTTTGCACGTGGACATCAGGAAGCAGAGCCTTGGCAATGTTATGTGGCAGCCTGTATGGGAGGGGAGTTTGGGGGAGAAAGGATACGTGTATATGTATGGCTGAGTCCCTTTGCTGTTCACCTGAAACTATCACAACATTGTTAATCGGTTATACTCCAGTACAAAATAAAAAGTGTAAATTAAAACAAAAAAAAGAGGCAGAGTCTTGAGCAGAAGTCCTAGGTGAAGCCTTCAGCCTGAGTTTGACTTTAAGTGTTGGGCACACATTGCTATGCTCAGCTTTCTTTTGAAGCAAGAAGAGGAGGTTGGAAGGGCCTCAGCTGCTCTGGGGTGCGTCCTTGGGGTTCAGAGATGAGATAAGAGACTCACAGTCTGAGAGCAGGACCAGGCTTCTCGCCCCACGCATGTCTCTCCAGAAACCTCCAGCCAGAAGGCTTCAGGGTTTCTCTCTGTACCCTGGGGACTCATATCCTCATCTCTGATGAAAATTTTTCTTGAGGATAAACCATTTGTGTTGTAAGTAATCATTATGTTACTTAAAATGGGTTCTTTTCCTAATCAGTTAAGTGCAGACACAAAATAACTCAAGACCTGTAAGAAAGAGAGAGACATTTGTTACACTTGCGGATCGTAGAGAGGGGTGCACAGCTCACCACTCAGAGGCCACACGGGATGAAGGACGGATTTGGGGCAGCACCAGAGAGCAGCTTCCCTGGAGGCTCAGACAGTAAAGAATCCGCCTGCAAGGCAGGAGACCCGGGTCAAGAAGATCCCCTGGAGGAGGGCATGGCAACCCTCTCCAGTATTCTTGCCCAGAGAACCCCATGGACAGAGGAGCCTGGTGGGTTACAGTCTATGGGATCACAGAGTCGGACACGACTGAGTACCTTTCACTTCACTTCAGTGAGCAGCAGCTTGAAGCACAATCTTAGTTCCTTGACCAGGGATCAAACCTGGTTACAGCAGTGAGAACGCCATATCCCAACTGCTAGACCACGAGGGCCAGAGTCTAGAGTCTTGGCCCCAGCTCTTGTCTGCACTGGAAAAAAAAAATTGTCAAGGAGACAGCAAGTACACAGGAAAGTAAGGTGTTTATCAGAAAAGAATGTGGACAGATGCGTGGCTGAGCTCAGACAGGTGTGCCTCGGGGAAGTTTAAGTCATTTATACAAGGCAGTCTTTGTTTCCCTCTGGCCAACCGTCTTACTTTTTCTTTGACTCAGGGCCCTCCTCTCTGTGCATATGCATCCTTTAGCAAGATGGATTTCTGCCCAAGGGCCTTTGGGAAGTTATTAATGGCAAAACTTACTGTGGTCTGGAGTCCGCTCCCTTTTTGACCCCCAGGGAGTCTTTCTTTCTGTGCAGGTGCAGTGGAGGTCTCCCCACCCCCAAGGATGGGAAATATGTGACCTCGTGCTGCTTTACCCTCTCAGAGCTCAGCCCCTCTACATCCTTGCCATTGTTGTTAATGTTGTGTAGTCTCTAAGTCGTGCCTGACTCCTTGGGTGTGACTCCATGGACTGTAGCCCGCCAGGCTCCTCTGTCCCTGGGATTCTCCAAGCAAGAATACTGGAGTGGGTTGCCACGCCCTCCTCCAGGGGATCTTCCTGACCCAGGGATCCAACCTGTGTCTCACGTCTCCTGCATTGGCAAGTGGGTTCTTTACCTCTGTGCCACCAGGGAAGCCCTTACTGTTATCTTAAAGCATCCACAGGAGACAAAGCCCAGTGATTTACTCCTGTTGCTGTTGTTATTTCTACTTCAGAGTATAACCAGGAGGCTGGTTGTAACTGTCTACACTGGCACCCATCTCTGCCTGGCTCAGGACTGGGGAGCCGACTCCACCAAACAGAAGGGAAGCCGAGAGAGAGTGAGGACCCGGAGCAACTGCCTGTCCAGGAGCTCAGGGAGGAGAGCAGGAGACAAGGACAGGAGGGGGTGTCCCTGGTGTATCTGAATGACACCAGGTCACAGCAGGGGAGGGCAAGAAGGCGAACTCGTGGCAGGGACCCACCTTCTAACACCTCCATACCCGGTCGCCTGGGAGAGGTGTTCACAGCCTGCTTAAGGAGGTGTGGAAGTGCCAGGAAAATAGGAGCAATCTCCTTAACAATTTCCAACACAACATCCTTAAGGAGAAGACGTTGTTCACATCTCCGTGAGCCAGACCTCCCACCAGGACAGGGCCATCAAGCAGAAACCTTCCAGGTCCTGCTGGCAAGCTAAAAATCTCTCCATGTGGATTTATATTTCATGCATAAATGAATCAGGCCCTGGGGGCCCCTTCTGGGTCACCACACAATCACTATTTTTACCAGCCTTCTGTCCATCTCATCTGTACTGCTCATTGGATTCTTGCTAGTCAATCTGTTTTCTCCAATCTAGAAACTATTTTCATGTCAAAGGTAGATTAAGGAGATGTTTTTAAATTTTTAAAATTAAAAAAAAATATGTAGATTAATATCCGGTGCTTCTTTAAGTTAGTTATGAATTAATGAGCACTGAACTGTCATTGACACTAGGCAAGCCCAGTATTAAGTGTACCGCTTACCTCTTTCCCCACTTAATTATATCTCTGTGAGGTCAGAATTATGAGAGAAAGTGGATATTTTAAATGAGGAACCTGGGGCTCTGAGAGGTAAAGAGCCCACAGAGTCACACAGCCAGAAAGGAGCCACGCCAGCCCCAGTGTGCTGATTTTTGACTCCCTGATCTAGCTGCAAAGCTGTACTAGTTAACTGTTTCTGCATGAACGTTACTCCCAAACTCAGCAGCTTAAGATAACAAACCTTGATGACCTCATTCACCTTCTCAGGACGAGGGGCCAGGGAGACTCAGCTGGGTGGTTCTGGTGGACGGGGTCTCCCTAGACGTTGCGGTCAGGAGGTTTCCTGGGGCTGTGGTCGCCCGCTCCTTCCCTGGATTAGAAGATCCCAGCCCACTCACCCGGTGCCGGTGGCAGTTTCACCCTCACCACGTGGGCCTGCCTGCGGGGCCGCTGACAAGGTGACACCTGGCTTCCTCTGAGTGAACCGTCCAAGGGAGAAGTTGGCCAAGACGAAAGCTCTAGGGTGTGTCTGAGTGAATCTCAGAACTGACAGGCACTTCTTCTGTTAAGATGCGATTGGTCTCGGAGATCAGCCCCTGTGGAACATGAGGACACGGGCCAGCTGTGGGCTCATGGGAAGCCACGGATGTGGAACTTCATTGTTGTTTCTTGGGCTAAGTTGTGTCTGATTCTTTGCGACCCCATGGACAGAGGAGCCTGGCTGGCTACAGGAGCCCACCAGGCTCCTCTGTCCATGGGATTTTCCAGGCAAAAACACTGGAGTGGGTTGCCATTTCCTTTCTCCAGGGATCTTCCCCACCCAGAGATCAAACCCAAGGCTCCCACCTTGTAGCCTGCATTGCAGGTGGATTCTTTACCATTGAGCCATGGGGAAGCCTGTGGGACTTCATCACCCGCCAGCATTTGATGTCAGCACCTGAAAGGGACCCGACAGCCCCAGTGATTCCAGGAAACAGGAAGGGAGGCGTGCTATCTAAAATTCTCTCTTTTAACATCATTCAGATTGCCTCAGGTAACATGTGATACGTGGACGGCAGCTAACTCTTCTTAGGACACACACACTTTTTTTTTTTTACTGAGATCCTTGATGAGTTATAATTTACATATCATAAAACTCACTCATTTACATGCATAATTCAATGTTTCTTTTGCAGTTCATTACACTTACGGAGTTTTGTCACCGGCGCCACAGTTCAGTTTTAGAAAATTCCATGCCCACCCCAGCTCCAAAAGTACCCATTTGTGGTCAGTGCTGTTCCTGTGCTCAACCCCAGGGTGATCTACTTTCTGTTGCTTGGAGTTGCCTTTTCCTAACTCAGATGGTTCAGAATCCACCTGCAGTGTAGGAGCCGCAGGTTTGATCCCTGGGTCAGGAAGATCCCCCGGAGGAGGGCACGGCAACCCACTCCGGTATTCTTGCCTGGAGAACCCCATGGACAGAGGAGCCTGGTGGGCTACAGTCCATGGGGTCACAAAGATTTGGACATGACTGAGTGACTAACACACATGCAACATACAAATAGATGGAGTCATGTAACATATATTCTTTCCCACCTGACTCTTTTTTTTACTCAGCATAGTATTTTTGACCCTTAAATACTTTCAATCTCTTTCCAGCTATATTACTTTATTTTTATTGGAGTATAGTTGGTGTACAATGTTGTCTTAGTTTCAGGTATACAGCAGAGCAATTCAGTTATACAGAAACATACATCCACTCTTTTTCAGATTCTTTCCCCATATAGCTTATTACAGAATATTGAGTTGGATTCCCTGTGTTATACAGTAGGTCCTTGTTGATTATCTGTCTTGTATATAGTAGGTGTGTATCTGTTAATCTCAAACTCCTAACTTATTCCTCTCCCTACCACGTTTCCCCTTTGGTAACCCTAATTTTATTTTTAAAATCTGTGACTCTGTTTCTCTCTTTTAAATAAGTTCATTTGTATCACTCACCCATTTTTGACCAGAGACAGAAAGAAATAGAGAGCTTGCTTTTCCAGATTCCCTGGACACAGACTCACCATCAGATTTTGTACAGTTTTTCTCATAACATGGAGGACACAATCCAGCTCAGGAACTAAGAAAATGCGATGGTGAAGGAGAGGGATGAATGAACCGTAATGGCAATACACGTTTGTCTGCAAAGGCTCCGAGCCTACTGTCTCTGGGCTGTAAAGGGAAACCAGCAGGTTTCTGAAGAGTGTGAAAGCCTTTGAGCACATCTGGCAAACTTCTCACCTAGGAGGATGGAGGTGAAGGTGGAAAGGAAACAGGCCTGGTGATGCGGAATCTTGTGATGAGGCCGTCACCACAGGTCTCCAAAGGGGCCCTCAGAGCCACCAGTGGTAAGGGTGCCCCAATTAGGGGAACCCTTTAGGAGTGAGAGGAAGATCTTTTAAAGGTTTGGGGGAAGAAAAGTTACCCTTGGAGGACATCTTTCTGGCTATATGATGAGGGCCAAATTGATGGGACTGGGACTGTTGGCCAGAAGACCAGGTAGAACTGCCACAGCCCAGGTCACAGGTGACACTGCCCAGGTGACGGGTGATGCAGCCCAGGTAACAAGTGACACTGCCCAGGTGACGGGTGATGCAGCCCAGGTAACAGGTGACACTGCCCAGGTGACAGGTAACACAGTCCAGGTGACAGGTGACACTGCCCAGGTGATGGGTGATGCAGCCGAAGTAACAGGTGACACTGCCCAGGTGACAGGTGATGCAGGTCTGACTGTGACCCACTGTGGAGGCATGGAGGAGAGACATCGCTGATAAAATATTCAGGGAACAGAGATCATACTTGAGACTGACTTCAAAAAAAGAATCTAAAATGCCTTCCAAAGGTTCAACTTGGGGATTTCCCTGGTGGTCCTGTGGTTAGACTCACACTTCCAACACAGGTGGTGTGGGTTCAATCCTTGGTTGGGGAACTAAGATTCTGCATGCCATACATCAGGGTCAAAAAACAAAGCATTAAGAAAGAAAGGTTCAGCTTGAGTAAGGGAAAAACAATGGCACCACAGAGACAGGAATCTCCAGGTGATGTTTCCACTTCTCTCCTCTGAGCATGTCTAGGCCTCCTCTCCTAGGCTCCTCCTCTGATACTGAGGTTTCTCTGACCTTCAGGATGCCCCACAAGGCCGGGGAAGAGTTCACGATCCAAACCCCTCACCCTGCCCTGGAAGGTCCCACACCACCACTGGACTGCTCTCTGCCCACTTCACGGCTACTGAACAGCTGAGAACCGGCCAGAGGGAAACCTACCCAGGAGGAAAGCACCTTCACAATTCATCCAGAGAATCCCAGGAATCCAGGCAGGGCTTTTAGGAGCTCGTCAATTCTGTTTTTCTAGCTGGTAGCTAAAGGGTGTAGACAGAGAAGCTAAGGGCATGCCTTTCCATCTCAAATCATTTCTTTTTAAAATTATTTATTTATTTTTGGCTGTGCTGGGGCTTCATTGCGTCACCCGCGCTTTCTCTAGCTCAGGCCAGCGGACGCTACTCTCTACTTGTGGCTCACGGGGTTCTCATTGTTGCAGAGCATGGGCTCTAGGGTGCACGGGCTTCAGTACTTAAGGCTCCCAGGCTCTGGAGCGCAGGCTCAGTAGTTGTCATCCATAGGCTTAGTTGCTCCATGGTACGTGGGATCTTCTTGGACTAGGGATCAAACCCGTGTCCCTTGCGTTGGCATGCAGATTCTTTACCACAAAGCCATCAGGGAAGGCCTTAGGTCATTTCTTAGTGCTGTGGGAGGAGCATTTTCCTTGACCTTAGGCTGTACTACTTCACTGCTGCTTCAGACCCAAGTCTTTAATTGCTACAGAGGGATCCCTGCCCTTGTCCCAAGGGGTTGGTGGTCTTCACAGCAATTTGCTATCCCAGAAGTGACTCTATCCATCTTACTCTCTCTGATCCACATGAACATCACAGCTGGCAGCCACAGCAGAAAGTGGCTAATGAACTAGCTCACACCACGGTGTAAATGGCTTTGAATAGGTTTAGCTGTCTCACATGAAGCAAAAAAATTAATCCAAAGAAATGAATATATTATGCGGAGTTTCAGATCCACAGGACTTTAGTTTGAAATGGAAAATACATCTTTTTCTTTTCTGTGTGTGTGTGTGTGCTCAGTTGCTTCAGTCGTGTTCAATTTTGTGACCCCATGGATTATAGCTCCTCTGTCCATGAAATTTCCCAGGCAAGAACAGGAGTGGTTGCCATGCCTTCCCCCAGGAGATCTTTCCTGCCCAGGGATCAAACCCATGTCTTCTGAGTCTACCGCATTGCTGGTGGATTCTTTACCACAAGTCACTGGGGAAGCCCTTCCTTTCTGTTTGTGTGTGCTAAATCACTTCAGTAGTGTCCGACTCTGTGTGACCCTATGGACTTCGGCCTGTCAGGTTCCTCTGTCCATAGGATTTTCCAGGTAAAAATACTGAAGTGGGTTGCCATGCCCTCCTCCACGGGATTTTCCAGACTCAGGGATCGAACCTGTGTCTCTTATGTTTCCTGTATTGGCAGGAGGGTTCTTTACCAGGAGCACCACCTGGGAAATCCTCCTTTCCGTAAGGCTACTCTAAATCAACAGAAACCAAGGCATCAAGTTCCATTGATTGGCTAAGAGATGGTCTATACAAGATACTCCCAAATGGATCACAGGCAGTGCATTTTTAAGACCAACCATAGGGCCAATAAGTCCTGAGGTAAAACCCTCTCCTATTTCAGAGAATGATCACATCCATATCAGAATGAAAACTTCTCATTTGGTGATGCTTTACATTGAATGCACACTGCAGATAGTGGCAAAAATAAATGGAAGCTTTGTGAAAGAGCAAAATATTTTATGTAACTTTGTTAGTGGTGGACTAGTGATGTAATTTGACATTTTATAAGGAAATCCAAACATATTAACTGAATAGGAAGATGGAAGGGAACTGGAGAAAGTGACAAACTTTTAGGAATGAGAAGGGACTTATGGAGTTCACTATTTTGAGAAAACAGTGGTTTTTCTTTCTCTCAGTTTAAAATATGTCAATTTCCTTTGAGTCGGTCCCTGTTGACAAATTTTCTGCTTGAACATTTCCTACTTGTTGATTCAATTTTGAACTTTTCCTACTTGAAAATATTGCACAGAGTGTTTCTAATTAGGTTTAAAATACTTCTTAGTTCTGAAATGGAAGGCCATTAGATGTTGAAAATTGTAGCTATTCAGAACCCAATAGGTCAACAAGTAGACCTGTTCCCTTTAACTTTTGGAAGGAGAGTAGCTTAAACATATAGCTGTGTTATAGTCCTCGACATGGAAGAATATAATTTAATGATATGGGCTAAAGAACACTTTTTTCCCCACCAAGTTATGTTTTTCTGGCTCAGAATTACCTTCCTTGACATAGAACTTGTTTTTTTCAGTCAAATCATAGACTCCTAAGACAAAAAGGAGCTTACACATATATCTATCCCATGGCAGGGCTTCTCAGGTGGCTCAGATGGTAAAGAATCCACCTGCAATGCAGGAGACCCAGGTTCAGTCCCTGGGTCAGGAAGATCCCCTGGAGGAGGAAATGGCAACTCACTCCAGTATTCTTGCCAGGAAAATTCCATGGACAGAGGAGCCTGGTGGGCTATGGTCCATTGAGTCACAAAGAGTCGGATACGACTGAGCGACTAACACACTCTCAAAGATCCAGAGAGCACTGCCCTTTCAACTCACAATTTTTTCATTAGCTTACACAGGTGCACAAAACAGATGTTCTCTGAAGGCAGGGGGTTTACGTCCGATGTTCTGTTCACTAAAGTGCCTGGTACAGTGTGAAGCACAGTAGAAATTCCACAATCATTCATTGACCCATTAAGTTTAAATGCTAAATCCTCATTTTTGAGAGAAAAGAGTACACACCACAGATGCCAAAAAACAGGTGTATCACACCAACATCCTAGGCCACAGAATAAGTTTCACTTTATACCAGTTATAGTCACTGAGTTCTTGCGTTGGTTCTTATAAGCATCATAGCTGATGCGTTGCCTCAGAACTCATGGGCTGAGAGGGTCACTTGCAGCCCACACCCCAGGGAAAAATACATTGTTGTCTAGGTCCAGGGTGTGGCAGCCAGAAAGTACAAAGCAGTGGGCTGCCCTGGGTTGCTGCAGGATCCAAGGGGCTAGCTCCCGAGTCTCTGCTCACACCCCATCTGGCCTGATTCCACTGTGGCTGGAGAAACCTTGAAGAAGAGCAGGAAGCTCGCTGTTCTTTCCATGGAGTGGCTGGTAGGACAACCTTGCCTTCAATCCCCTCTCCTCATTCAACCTAAACCTCATCCTTGCTTAGACAAGCTCTCTTCTCCTCACTATAGAAGAAAGGGAAAATTCATGTTGTATGGGTAGAGAGGAAAGCAATTTAAATACTGCATGAGGCCTCATTTTACAAGTTAAATCTCTTATAGTTGAGTCAAGTGATGCTTGAATTTGACTACTTAGAAGCTGGGTGTCAATGGTAGTGAGTTTTGTTTCCAAGTCCATGGTTCAAACCCTTGGCTGTTTATCAAGGTCACGGGAAGTGGAGGGGTGCTTTTGATGATACTAAGGTCTGCACCCATGCAACTGCAGATAATGAGTTTACTCAGGCATGTGGGGCTCAGGCATGTGCATTTCTTTAGAAAAGATCCCCAGAGAATTTTGATGAGCATTCAGAGTTGGAAACCATCATTTCAAGATAGCACCATGGGGACAGTGCTTAACTGCTCAGTTGTGTCTGACTCTTTGCAACTCTGTGGACTGTAGCCTGCCAGGCTCCTCTGTCCATGGGGATTCTCCAAGCAAGGATTATTGGAGTGGGTTGCCATTCCCTTCTCCAGGGGATTTTCCCAACCCAGGGATCAAACCTGTATCTCCTGCATTGCAGGCAGGTTCTTTACCATCTGAGCCACCAGGGAAACCCGTGGGGCTTGGACACTGAACAGAGAAAGTACACAGAGCAGAACAAACAAAAGAGTAGGGTTGGGCCAAAATGGAGACATAGTAGGAAATGTTTTGAGAATCCAACAAAGGAAATTACCCTTGGTAGAGGGAGGCACTGTTGGAATTCGGTCAGAAGGATGCCTTGATAGCACCTGGAGCAAGAGGCAGGCTGAGTGGGCTGAGAGGGCTGCAGAGATAATTGGAACAGGTATCATTACAGGACTTTGGGCAATGAGATCCCATTTTGGATGGGAAAATTTCCTTAAAATTTTTTTATTATAGTTGATCCAAAATGTTGTGTTCATTTCAGGCATACAGCAAAGTGAATTATCTACACATATACACATGTCCACTCTTTTCTAGACTTTTTTTCCATATAGGTCATTACAGAGTACTGAGTAGAATTCCCTGTGCTATACAGCATGTCCTTGTTATTTAACTATTTTATATATAGTAGTGTGTAAAAAGTTGGCTTAAAGCTCAACATTCAGAAAACTAAGATCATGGCATCTGGTCCCATCACTTAATGGCAAATAGATGGGGAAACAGTGGAAACAGTGGCTGACTTTATTTTTCTGGGCTCCAAAATCACTGCAGATGGTGACTGCAGCCAGGAAATTAAAAGACGCTTACTCCTTGGAAGGAAAGTTATGACCAACCTAGATAGCATATTAAAAAGCAGAGACATTACTTTGCCAACAAAGGTCTGTGTAGTCAAGGCTATGGTTTTTCCAGTGGTCATGTATGGATGTGAGAGTTGGACTATAAAGAAAGCTGAGCACAGAAGAATTGATGCTTTTGAAGTGTGGTGTTGGAGAAGACTCTTGAGAGTCCCTTGGACTTCAAGGAGATCCAACCAGTCCATCCTAAAGGAGATCAATCCGGCTGTTCATTGGAAGGACTGATGTTGAAGCTGAAACTCCAGTCCTTTGGCCACCTGATGGGAGAGCTGACTCATTGGAAAAGACCCTGATGCTGGGAAAGATTGAAGGCAGGAGGAGAAGGGGACGAAAGAGGATGAAATGGTTGGATGGCACCCCCGATTCAATGGACATGGGTTTGGGTGGACTCCGGGAGTTGGTGATGGACAGGGAGGCCTGGCATGCTGTGGTTCATGGGGTTGCAAAGAGTCAGACATGACTGAGTAACTGAACTGAACTGAAGTGTGTATATGTCAATCCCAATCTCCCAATTTATCACTTTTCCCCACATCCCATAAATTTGATTTAGAAATCTGTTAATCTGCTTCTGCTTTGTAAATAAGTTAATCTTTACCATTTTTTTTAAGATTTCATATATAAGCAATATCATATGATATTTGTCTTTCTCTGTCTGCCTTAGGTTCACTCAGTATGACAATCTCTAGGCTGGACGGGGAAAAGTACAAAAATCAGTCTTTGGGGATGGCAAACATTGAAGAATGAGTCAGAGAAGATGCACCATTTCCAGGCCAAGGAAGGTGTAGACATGACAGCGATGTTGGAAAGATACACCAACGTTTGCTTCTAAAGCCTTGAGTTCGAAGCCATTCTAAGCTATCTAAATAAAAACTCCCGGTTGGTAGTTGAAGAAAAGAGATTGGAGTCTGAATGAAAGACAGCTTGAGATTTGGATTAAGAAAACATCTAAAGAAGAGCATGGTGATGGGGGTGATGGATTCTCTAAGACAGAAAACCCAAGAAAAACGGAGCCAAGAGCCTCAGGCTCTCGGGCAGCCTCAACAGAGGGAGCCGTAGCAGTGAGCTGCTTCCTGCATGGTTTTATTGAGATTGAAATCTCAGCCTTTCACCCAGAGCAACTCCGCTTCATGCGATCAGTTCAAAATCTTCCATTCAGAATGAAATGCCATCTATACACTTTCCTGATGTTGACCAATTAGCTCTAACCAGACGTTTTGTCAGACAGAAAAGAAAATGTATACATAACAAGGACAGACACCTTTGAAAACTGTGACCTTTCAATTTTCATATTTTATTCATCTTTTTTAGCAGAGAAGGTTAAATGCATTGTTATTCAAACTGTATTACTAATTCATTCAATTCACAGGAAAGACTTTGACACTTAGTAGTTCTAAGGATTTTAAGCATTTTATTTAATTTTTAATTAACCAATTAATATTTTTTCTCCAGAGCTCCTTTTTATTTCAGGCTGTAAAATAATGGAGCAATCCAGGAATGGTTAACAGAGGATCTATGTGTGATGGCATTCAACAGGAAATTATACAAAATAATAATTAGCCTGGGTCTGCACATGGCTCAGCTGTCCTGTGATCAATTTTCCTAGCTGAAAAGTAGGACAGCAATAGCTACCTGGCAGAATATTAAGTATAAATTAGTATGCATCTTTCTGATGGCATATACAATAACCAATGTTAGTCAAAAATATGAAAGGTCCTGAGGAAAGACTCATGCTATAGAGTTAAGTGAACACAGGAAGCCACGTTTATCTGCAATATGAGTCCAATTTTGTAAAGTACCAAATATTTTATGCACAAGGGCACTCATCAGGACAAATCATACTTAAAAGATTGTGCTATCATTTCTTCTTTTTTTAAAGTTTTCTGCAAAGAGCTCGCATTACACTTGAATCCCTGGCCCTGCTCACAGCGCCCCTTGTCTTGCTGTGTCTCACCGTGCGCACTGTTCCCTGAACCCGTGGTAGGCAAGGCAGGAGCTGAGAGGCTGGAAGATGCGAGGAGCCCTAGGAACTGCAGACATGTTTATTCTCTCCTGGCTGGCACAACGTAGCAGCAGACATAACATAACACAACATAAGGGCACACAGCCTTCCGGGGTTTTCCGGGTGAAGCCCGTATATACCTACAGAGCAAAAGCAGCTGGGGCCAAGCGAGTACCTTGTGAGGCGCACGCGCAGTGCTTATATGTGCGCTCAGCTGCATTGTAATCATCGTTCACAAAGCGCGGGGCGAAAGGGACAGGCCGCGGGGAGAGAGCATGACACCGCCATCTTGGCTGGTTTGCTTTTTTCCTACGACACGATAAACAGAAAAAAGACAAGTTTTATAAAGCCCATTTTTCAGGGCTCTTGTGAGGGTAAACGATAATTGTACCAAAAGAAAGTATCTGTTAGAGTGCATGACACAGAATATGTGGCTTAGTTGCTGAGTCGTGTCAGAAGCCCATATGATCATTTAAAAACCAAGAAAACGTTAGGGACTTTCATGGTGGTTCCGTGGTTAAGACTCTGTGCTTTCAAAGCACAGGGGAAAGGTTTTGATCCCTGGTTGGGGAGTTAAGATCCCACATGCTGCGTGGCTTAGATGGTAACCAATCTGCCTGCAATGCAGGAGATTCAAATTCAGTCCCTGGGTCAGCAAGATCCCCTGGAGAAGGAAATGGCTCCCTACTCCAGTATCCTCACCTGGAGAATCCCATGGACAGAGGAGCCTGGTGGGCTACAGTCCATGGAGTCACAAAGAGTGGGACCCAACTGAGTGACTAACATTCACTTTCATGCTGCGTGGAGTGGCCTAAAAATAGATAAACAAAAACGAAGAAACTGTTATTAAACATTACTGAGTACTTAACTATATTTCAGACAGGGCACATAGCACTTTACTTTTTTTTTTCTTTTAATTTTCATACTAGTCTTCTGTGATAGGTACTGGCCGTACCATAATTGTAGAGATGTGGCAAGTTCACTGAGAATAAAATCCAGTTCCTTCTTTTACTTTAATTTCAGAAAGGGAACATCGTTTTATTAATGGCTTCTTCAGCGAAACGATGGTTAAATTTGATGTCAAAGAGCAGGCCTCTGTCAGCAGGCCCTGTGGGGGAAATCAGAGGGGCCCAGGAAGCTTTCCGTGTGGCCTGCAAAGTCAGATTTCCCTCCATCTCGGAAATGCAGTTATCTGTTCCAACAAAGGAAAGCCAGAGACGCCTATCGGCCTGCAAAGACCTCAGATCCCAGGGATGAGAACAGAATCGGAGGCTGCTTCTTAGACAGCTCTGCCTCGAGCCACGCGACAACAGCAACGAAACAGGATGGACCCGAGATGAGCACAGCCTGAGGAATAAAGGACAGAAGATTCGTGCTGGGCAGGATGGCGTTACTGCGTTTTATCTGTTTCACTAGCAGTAAAGCTGACACCCTTCCCGTGTTTCTTTGTGGTGGCAGTTGACGTCCTGTGTTCTCTTGAAGCATTTAGGACTTAATTAAAATAGCCTAAATAGCCATCGTCTGTCAAGCTTATAATTCTCCTCGAAAATCTCTCTGTTCACTCCTTCATGAATTTCATTATAAGAAAATCAAAGAGAAAAGCTCTGGAAACTGTCACCAGGAAAATAAATGGGGAAAGGAGTGGAGAAGGGAGGAGGGGGCAGCGTCTGCGTTAGTTTGAACGGCAGCAAAGCCATTCATATTTTCAGCTTGCTTCTTTTCAGATGACGGAGTGCTCCAGCAGCTGTCTGCAGACAGCACTAAGTCTGTTTATTCTCCTGCCGCTCCTGTGACTGTTCTTGTTGGCAGGAGAGGACGGGAGGAGGAGAGAGAACTCCGCCTTTTCCTATTGCTGCCCCGACCCCAAAGGGCAGGAAGGCTTGTAAGCTCTTTGAACTGTGCTCCGTTTCATCTGATGGAGGCTCCTGAGTGGTCCTCTGTGGGCCAGCAAAAGGCCTGTGTCTAAGACAGAGCACAGTCAGGATCCAGAAACTGTGGATACTGGAATTCCCACTGGTGGCTTTATATGTGTCGCTTTCATCCCTTTTCAGTATTAAAAAAGCTGAGAGTTAAAATGGCCTGCTTGTATTGATTTTAACATTATTCCTAGCTTCATTTTGGGGTACTTTCCTAAAGTTTACCTACCTTTCCCCTCACTTTTCCTGATTTACATTCTCTTGTGGCATTTTATGCATTATTGTGAGTTATCTTAAGTTATTTTTAGAAAAGAGTGAGATATTTTTAAAAGTTTAAAATATTGCTTTTGTGGGCAATATGTGTGTGTGTGTGTTGGGTGGGGGTGGGGGCAGTGGTCCACTCAATATTTGGAAAGAAGGTTGTTCTCTAGGATTAAAAATTTGCAACGAGACACGAATCTCACTTTCAGTGGGATCATAGTTATTCACTGAATTTTTGGCATTGAATATAGATTCAACGGAGAAGGCAATGGCACCCCACTGCAGTACTCTTGCCTGGAAAATCCCATGGACGGAGGACGCTGGTGGGCCGCAGTCCGTAGGGTGGCTAAGAGTTGGACACGACTGAGCGACCTCACTTTCACTTTTCACTTTCATGCATTGGAGAAAGAAATGGCAACCCACTCCAGTGTTCTTGCCTGGAGAATCCCAGGGACGGGGGAGCCTGGTGGGCTGCCGTCTATGGGGTCGCACAGAGTCGGACACGACTGAAGCGACTTAGCAGCAGCAGCATGGATTCAATATAATCACGGCACTTAGGTAAAAGATGTTTAACACCAAACACTGATCCTGCCAATGAGCTGAAGATGTCTAGTTTCTCTGTCTCTTTGGTTGAATCCCAGTCTGTGTTTATCAATGCATTTGAAAATGTACCCTGGGAGGCTTTGCAATGGCCAGACCATGGCCTTCCCTTGGTCTGTCTTTGGCTGGATTTCCACGCATCCTGAGACAACGTTCTGACTGTAATTAGTTCATTTTGGAGTCGACCCTTAGAGCACCAGAAGGGAAGAAGAGGGGTAAGTCAAAGAAGGGAGGAGGCCTCTGTGGTCACTTGAGCTTCAATCCCCTTGGAAGGCTCTCAAAGACCTTGTGGGGTTGCCTCGGAGCTGTCCCCCCGACAGTACTTATTCTCATGACTTTCCTAGGTGGCTGAAGATTGCTCCCAGGGGATTAACTGCACAGGACATGGTTCAGGCTGAGTAAATTTCTTTGGCCAAAGAAAGCTTTCAGGCACAGAGTTGCTGATGCTGGCTGTAGAAGCTCTTGGGGTGCATGGGAATAGTGACCTCCGACAAGATCTGGGGGTGGGCATTGACTATAGAAAGCTTCAGTGATGCCTGAGTAGAAACTGCATTCTTTAAAAAAAAAAAATTATTTGTTATGGGTCTTAGCTGTGGCACGAGGGATCTTTCTTGCAGCGCACAGACTCTCTAGTTGTGGCTCAGGCTCAGTAGTCGCAAAGCACAAGCTTAGTTGCTCTGCATGCGGAATCTTAGTTCCGTGACCAAGGATTGAACCTGGGTCCCCTGCATTGCAAGGCAGATTAACCACTGGATGACCAGGGAAGTCTGGAGACTGCGCCCTTGCTTTCCACGCATCTGCCTTCTGCGGCTGCCCTATTTATTCACTGCGTTCATTGATTTTGATCCTGATTGTCACATTCAACTTTATGAGATTGATCCATGTTAAATCACTCAAGAACACTGAGGGGTCTTAGAGTAGTAAGAATACTTTTTTAAAAAGATTTTAAGAGAAAAAGCACTGAAACTGTGATCACGGCAGATAGCACAATTTTATCAACCCTCCTTCCATGTTAGAATTGTTTTCATTTGAACTATACATGGTGACTGGGGAGGCTCGGTAACCCGGCTCAGGGCTGCTAACAGGGCTTCTAACAGGCTTCTAGCACAAGAATAGTAATTCAAAGAGAGTAGCAGGCATAGGCAGCCAAAGGCAAAATAAACCCTGAAAACCAAAACAAAAACCTGAAAATGGAAAAGGAATGCATGAATGGTAAAAAGGGACTGGAGGAGGTCTAGATGGAATACAGCCAGTGTCAGCTATGCAGATTCATTATGCTTCAAATAAACATGTATAGGCTCCTTTGTCAGTCACTTACCAAAAGAAGCTGTAGTTGATGCAGACAGGAAAACTGAGGGCATAAAACGATGGTGATCATGAGCTTGGTGCTTTCTGCAAAGCTCAAGCAGTATTCACATGTAATGCTACATGTGAAATACTCTAAAGAATTGAAAGCGTGGTGTGGTAGCCAGATTCCAACACGGTCCCCAGTGACCCCCTCTTCTGCTCTTTTACGCCCTTACTTAGGCTGTTCTGCTGAATAGAGTTGGCCTGTGAATCCAAGCAGATCCTGCAGAAAGGATGGGGTATCGCTTATGAGATTAGGTCACAAAAATCACTGTCGCTTCCATCTTGTTCTTGGAGACAACACACTCTTGAGGAAATCAGATATGGTGTCATGGGAGGAACACACGCAGTTGAGCAGCTGAGCGGTGACTCGTTTGCTAAGGAACCACGGCCTTTACCAAGAGCCAAAGGCATTCACATATTGGTGAGGAGGGAGCTACTTGAGGAGTGGATCTTCCAGTACCAGCCAGAGCTTTCTTCTGAGCAGTTCTGGCTGACATCTTGACTATAATATTTGATAAGAGACCCTGAAGCCAAATAAGGCCTCTGTATCCCAACACCAAGGTAAATCTCAGAGACAAAGTTTTGGGTGAAATAGAAAATACTTTACCTCTTTGACAGGCCAAGAGGGCCACAGTGGGCTAATTCCCTCAAAACTGCCTTGGAGGGTGCAGTGAGGAGTCACAGTGTTCAAGGAGCAGGGCTCGATCAGCTCACACACATTCTTCTGATTGGTTCAATTCAGAGCAGTCACTCAGTTGTGTCTGAC
The DNA here is from genome assembly GCF_000754665.1 of Bison bison bison. Lineage (NCBI taxonomy): Eukaryota > Metazoa > Chordata > Mammalia > Artiodactyla > Bovidae > Bison > Bison bison. The sequence continues at coordinate 5,060,182 of NW_011494808.1, forward strand.
TCTTCACGACCCCAAGAATTGCAGCACGCCAGGCCTCCCTGTCCATCACCAACTCCAGGAGCTTTCTCAAACTCATGTCCATCAAGTTGGTGATGTCATCCAACCATCTCATCCTCTGTCATCCCCTTCTCCTCCCGCCTTCAATCTTTCCCAGCATCAGGGTCTTTTCAAATGAGTCGGCTCTCTGCATCGTGGTCAAAGTATTGGAGTTTCAGCTTCAACATCAGTCCTTCCAATGAATATTCAGTACTGAATATTCATCTGATTGGTTGGTGATGAGGTAATTGGGAGTCAGCATCATCAACCTTCTGATTCCAACTGATTTGGGTCTACATGTTTGTGGGCAGCATACAGGTAAAACTTTTCCCCCTGATGGGGGTTTCTGTATCTGCAAAACAGCTCGAAGACAATGTTGCGTGTGTCCCTTGAGGGGGAGCCAAGGCCCTGCCCCAAGGCTGCACCGTTCTTTCTTCCCTGTTCCTCCCTTGTCTCTACATTCCTGCCCTCCCCTGATTAGCAGGAGTCTGAACCTGCCCCTTGGAGCTCATGGAGGTCATGGAGGCTGGATGAAGCCTGTTTTCTACAACCAAGAAATGGGGCAGGACTTCCCTGGTGGTCCAGCGGTTAAGACTCCACACTCCCAACGAAGGGGGTCTGGGTCTGATCTCTGGTCAGGGAACCAGGCACCACATGCCACGACTAAAGACCCCACATGCCACAGTGAAGATCAAAGATCCTACATGCTGCAACTAAGACCTGGCACAGCCAATAAAATAAAATAACTGCTGAAAGAAATGGGGGACATAGAAAGGCTTTCTTGCCCAGTAGCCCCACAGGGTCCTGCTAGTTTTCAACCACGGGACAGCCAGACAGCTCAGCTGTGCCACTTTGGAAGTTCTGTTCCACAGAAACTGTATGAGACAAGAAATGTTGTTTTAAGCTGCTAAATTAGGGGGTCCATTTTTAAGGAGCAATAGATAACTAACACACGTGGTAAACCACCTACAGATATATATAATTCCCAGAAGAATTTGTCCTTTCCATATATATATCTCCCAAGGGGAAGTCTACTGTTTTGAAGCATGAATACCTTCCCTTATCTCTTCCTTCCTTCCTTCTTCTCTCCCTTCCTCCCTCCCTCTCTTTCCTTCATCGTGGACCAGGAAATGAGCCAGGTACCTGAGTATATTGTCCCAGTTCTCTAGAGGCTTCATCTGAGGCCTACAGATTTCCTGAAAATCCCTGGGCTTGCCTCAGGTTTATCAGCTTCTGCTCTCAGTATTCATGGAGAATACAAAGCTGATTGGAAAAGCTATTTGCACATCTAGCTAAAAGCCTGAGCAAAAATGAAAAATGTTAAAACGAAGGCAGGCTCTCTAACCAAATACACTTAAACACATGATTCTGTCAAAAACCAGTAAATCTGTCTCAAAAATGATGCCCCCACACTGACCTAATGGCACCAGGGAAAAGCTAAGTCACTGCCGTGTATCAGGTGTCCGGTATCTTTTTTTTTTTTTTTTTCCTTTTTGACAAGGCTGTTCAGTTTTGACTTTGTACATGTTTTCAGAAACAGTAACTCCCTCGTGGATGGAGGTAATTGTGTGCAGTACCCAACACGCTCTCTGTTCAGAGTCTACTCCACACAAACAGGCACTTAGTGCCTTTTATTTGGATGAGGATCCAGCTGCAATATTATGGAAACTCACGAGCGCAGTCCAATATGCGAATCCAGAAGCTCTGATGCTCTCTTTCCCAGAAGAATTTGTTCTTTTCAAAAACAGTGTTAGTGGTGAAGCCATAAAAACACTAATCTGTCTAGTTTTTTTATTTTTTCAACTTATATACTTCTTTTATTTCCCACTTCAGGGAATGTAGTACTGGAACTGAGCTCAAATGTCCTGCTTTGGGCCTTCCCAGGTGGCTCAGTGGTAAACAATCTGCCTACAAGACCGGAGACAGGGATTCAATCCCTAGATAGGAAAGGTTCCTTGGAGAAGGAAATGGAAACCCACTCCAGTATTCTTGCCCGGAAAATCTCATGGACAGAGAAGCCTGGTGAGCTACAGTCCATGGGGTTGCAAAGAATCAGACACAACCGAGCAACTGAGCACTGACACACGCTAATCACTAGTGATCGTCAACCATCCTGTGTGACTTTTTTGCCATCTGTATATCTTTAAATCTCTCACCCATTTTTTTGACTGTCTTGTTTTGTTATTATTTAGACAGTCGATTATATATTCTGCTTGAAAGTCCTTTAATAGATGCATGATTTGTAGAAACATATCTTTTTATTCTTAAGAATGACATCCAGAGAGATAATCCTTACTTGCAATGAAATCCAGTTTATACATTTCTTTTACAGATTATGATGTTGGTGCATATAAGAAATCTTTGCCTAACCTAAAGTCACAGAGAATTTTTTCAGTGTTTCTTTTATTTGTTCTATAGCTTTAGGTTTTACATTTAGTCTAACTTTTAGTCTATCACCTCCTTGAGTTATTTTTGTGTATGGTTTAAAATAGAAATCAAGGCGCTTTTTTGGGGGGACATCAATTTTGGTTTGCATTTTTGAATGTTAAAATTTTCAGGTCCTTTTATCGAAGAACATAACCTCTCCCTGCTGTATTGCCTTTGCACCTTAATCAAAAATCAGTATATCCTATATGTGCAAGTCTACTTCAGGACACTATGTTTTGCCCCACTGATCTGTCTAAATTTATGCCAGCATCATACTGTCTTGAAATCATGTACTACAACCTATCTAAATTTGTCATATTTTGTCAAAGTTGTTTTTAGCTAATTTAGGTCCTTTGCATTTTCAAGCAACAATTTGAATCAGCTTGCCAATTCCTATTAAGTGTCTTCTGGGTGACTGAATGACTGAGCACACACATTTGGATTTTATTTGGTATAACACTGAATGGATAGATAAATTTGAGGGGAAATGACATCTTACACATATTAAGTCTTCTAGTCCTCAATAAAGGTACATCTCTCCATTTGCTTAATCCATCTTCTTTTTTCTTGCAGCAACATTTGTAGCTTTCTATGTACAGGTCTTACATATTTTATATCACACTTATCCCTATTTTTTATAGTGATGGCATTGCAAATTGTATTATCAAACTTCAGCTCCAGGTAGTTTATCAGCAGTATTTATTAAATATATGGTATACTGGTCTTTGTTTTAGTATGCTGATCTTTGATCCTACAATTTGCTAAATTTATCCCTTGGGTCTAGGAACATTTTTGTATATTCTTTGAGATTTTCTTCAGAATTAATTATGTTGAAAGTGAAAATGAAAGTGTTAGTCACTAAGTCGTGTCCGACTCCCCATGGACTCACCAGGCTCCTCTGTGTTTGGAAGTCTCCAGGCAAGAATACTAGAGTGGGTTGTCATTCCCTTCTCCAGGGGATCTTCCCAATCCAGGGATTGAACCTGGGTCTCCTGCATGGCAGGCAGATTTTTACCACCTGAGCCACCTTATGTGTGTATAAAGACCGTTTTTCATCTTCCATTTCAATCAGGATGCCTTTAAATTTTAAAAATAGTAATTTTAGATTTACAGAAGAGTTTCAAGGATTACACAAAATTTTACTTGGTGTTCCTATAAAGTTGACATCTTACATTTGTGATGCCTTTATCAAAAATAAGAAGTTACCTTCAACACAATACTATCAACCAAACTAGATATTATTGCAAAATGTTTCTCTTACTTTTTGATAATTGTCCTTGTTGAGGAGTCTACTGTCCCTGGCACTAATATCGCCATTCTTATAATTTGTGTTTTGTACAATATATGCTTTCTATTCTCAATTTTTACCTGTGTGAATGAGTATATTTTAAATACATTTTATATAGAAAATATACAGCTGAGTTTTGCTTCTTAGCTTAATCTGATAATCTCTGGCTTTATCTGAACTGTTAGGTGACTACACTGTTATCTACATTAAAATGTAGATTAAAGGGTCAAAAGTTGAGTTTACACCCAGCATTTTACTATATTTTCTCTTTGTTCCATCTGTTTCTTCCAAGTCTTTCATTCTTTTGAATTAATGCTTATATTTAGTAGTCCCTTTCTGTTGGTTTATTAGCTACATGTCATTTTAAAAAATGATTTAATTGTTGCTAAGAGTTTAAAATGTAGAATGCATTTCTTTTGCTAATAGAGCTCCCTATATATAATAGTGTGTTATCTCACTTATGAGACCCATACCTCAGTGAACCCAATCCTGTCACCCCTCCAGTACTTTAATAGTTCTCATAGTTTTACGCATATACATACTATAATCCCACAGCATGCTGCTATTGGGCTTCCCTGGTGGCTGCTCAGTGGTAAAGAACCCACCTGCCAAAGCAGGAGATGCAGGTTCAATCCCTGGATTGGGAAGATCCCCTGGAGAAGGAAACGGCAATCTACTCCAGTATTCTTGGTTGGGAAATTCCATGGACAGAGGAGCCTGGAGGGCTTCAGTTCATGGGGTCAAAAAGAGTCCAAAAGAACTTAGCAGCTCAACAACAACATGTTGCTATTAATTGCTACTATTTTTGATTTAACCAATTTTTTTTTTTTAAGGAGAACTTCAACTTATTGAAGATTTGTGTGGATAAAAACTTCTAGGATCTACAAAAATCATCAGGATCATTCATAACTTGTAACCAAATATCTTAAAGATAGTAACAATTAGGTCATCATCTTTGGATTTAACCACATATTTGCTATTTTATTATATCCTTTTATTGATTAGAGTTTCTATCTAATATCATTTTATCATCAGCCAAACATCTTTTAGTATTTCTTTTAGTGAGGGTTTACTGATAAATTAACTCGGTTTACTTTGACCTAAAAAAATATTTATTTTGGCTTTATTTTTGAAGTGTATTTTCCCTTAACACAGAATCCTAGGTTGACAGATTTTTTTCCCTTCCTTTAAACAGAGTAAAGAAGTTGTTTCATTATCTTGGCTCTTGCATTATTTATGATGAAAAGTATGCATTTATTTTTATCTTTTTTTCCCTTTGTATATAATGTACTCTTTCTCTCATAGGTGTGCGTTTAAGATTTTCTCTTTATCTTTTATTTCAGCAATTTGATTATGATGTGCTTTGGTATAATTTACTGTGTATTTATTCTAGTTGGTGTTTATTGAGGTCATGGATCTGTGGGGTTTACTTTTCAACACATTTGAAAACTTGTTAGCTTTGGTCATTCTTCAGATATTTTTGGTGTTTCTTTCTTCTTTCTGGGACTTAAGTTACTTATACGTAAACCACTTGATAATGTCACAAAGACCTATGTGGTCCTGTTCATTTATTTCAAGTATTTCTCCCTCTGAACTTCAGTTTGGATCATTTCTACTGCTCTGTCTTCAAGTTCCATTGACGTTTATGGTCAGCATCCAGCCTGCAGTTAAGTCCATACAGTGAAACTTTCATTTCAGAAATTGTAATATTCAGCTCTAGAAGCTTAATTTGGTTCTTTTTTCATATTTCTATTTCTCTTTTCAATATGATCACAATTCCTTTAGCTTTTGGGGCATATTTGTAATAAATATCTACTCTTCCTGTGTGCTAATTCCATCCACAGGTGTATCCAATGATAGCAAGCATCTTTTAAGCAAAACAAAGTCAGTATATGAGGCAGAAACAGACTAGTAGTTTGTAGTGAGAACCCTGATGTCAACACGCCAGGCTGGACCACTGACATGCAATTTCCAAGCAGATAATGTTTTCCTGTGTATCTGTGCCATTGACTGTCACATGAATATGAGTCGAAAGGGCCCTCTCTGGTTGGAGTTTCTTTTATTCTGATTTTAAATACAAATATTTATTCCCCATCCCCCTTGCTCAAGTAGTTTTTTATTTAACTGTGACTGCTGCTGCTGCTAAGTCGCTGCAGTCGTGTCCGACTCTGTGAGACCCCATAGACGGCAACCCACCAGGCTCCCCCGTCCCTGGGATTCTCCAGGCAAGAACACTGGAGTGGGTTGCCATTTCCTTCTCCAATGCATGAAACTGAAAGTGAAGTTTTTCAGTCATGTCTGACCCTTAGCGACCCCATGGACTGAAGCCTACTGTGACTAGAAGGTCAAAATTTTAGTCACTAAGGATTAAGTTAAAAGAAAAAAAAAAGTCAAAATTTCTCTCGGGCATTAGGTTTAGAAAGTGCCCTCCACTCCCCTCCTGCCCGGGCACAACTTATCTTACAGACCAACCATGAGCTCAGTGTTGAACTTGTTCATGGCTTGAAGGTGCACCCTCTGATGCGATGAAGATGAGACCTGGAACCTGTGATGAGGACTGAGGTGGGTCGAAGTTCATCTGGGAGGTGATTCCTGGAAGCAAGAAGAATGAGGAGCTGGGAAGAGGGAGACAGAGAAGTTACCAAAGGCCATTGGAGTAAGGTGCTTGTCTAGATCTGTGCCCTGGGGTTCGGTCTCGCCAGGGTACCTCTGAAGCACTGAAGCCAAGTCCAGGCTCTGTACCCCAACCCCAAGGTCAATCTCAGAGACAGACTTTGGGGTGAAGTAGGAGGAAATAGCTTCACTGCTTTGCCAAGCACAGGGGGCCTCAGCAGGCTAATGCCCGCGAGACTGTCCCACCCTGGAGGACGTACTGCGTTGTACAGAAAGGCTTCAGAGAGGATGTGATCAGCTCTCGGACAGTCTTCTGACGGGTAGGTGGTGAGGGGATCAGACGTCAGTATCATCGACCTTCTGGCTCCTACCGGGCTGGGGGCTCCCTGCTTGTGGGCAGCATGCAGTTAACGTCACCTCCTGGTGGCAGTTTTCGTTCTGCTAAAGAGCTCGAAGATATTGCTGAGTATCCGTTGAGGGGGACCAGGGCCTGGCCACTCGGCTTCTCACCTGCTCCTTCCTTGTCTCTGCCTCCCCTTCCTTCCCTGATTTGAGCCTGCCCCTTGGAGCTCAGGGAAGGCCGTGGAGGCTGAAGGAAGTCCGTTTCCCCCCAGAAATGGGGGACATGCCCAGGAACCCCACAGGGTCCTGCTCAGTTTCAGCCTCCCGTGGCGCGTGCCTTAGATTTTCCGGTTTGAAGGACTACCAAGCGTAGGTAGCGTTTTCTGTCAACTCTCTTGCTCCATTAATTGAGGGTTGACTACAGGGCAGTAAATCCTGTTAATCCTGGCCTGGATCACTAGCTAAGAGGGCTTCCTTGCATCTAGAAAGCCCAGAGGCAGAAAAACAGGGGGACAGTATCAGCGGCCAGTGCGTGAGTCCACGGCTACTCAGCTCAGTGGTGGCTGTGACACGGGCTATATGAAACAGCTGCCGTAAATTATGTGTTTGCGTTATTTTTTAAATGCAGGATTCCTCGTTAAGAGTGAGCTTCCTCCTGATGAGTGTGTTTCTTTCCAGTGAGATGGAGCATCTCTGAGTAGAAGCATTTTTCCATTTTTCTAAAGACAGATGAGGATGAAATTTCATCTCTCTCCGGACACAGTGCCATCTGGACTTGGGATTAATGACCATAAAGATAAGACCTTTAAGCACTAATCCCAATGTAATTGGAAATTCAAAAATATAAACATGTGTACACATTCAGGGGCTAAATTCCTTTTATGAGAAATCTGGAGGGACCGTGTTAAATATGAGCTTGTGAGCAGACAAAACAGGTGCCATTAACAGCCTACATTTTGAGAACTGCCATACCTGGGTACAAGAGGCTGTACTAGAAATTCCTCCATGCTTAAATCAGGGGAACTTCATCATTTTATTTTAATGGCTTTAATTAATACACAATAAACTGCATGTGCTTAGGCTATGCAGTTTGATCAATTTTAACGTATAAAGACACCCATGAAAACTGTCACCATAATCAAAATAGTGAACAGATCGATCAGCCCCCAATATCCTTATACTTTTTCGTAGATCTTTTTCCACCCCTCCTTCTTGCCAGGCAACCACTAATCTATCATTTTCTGTCATTGTAGATAAGTTTGCATCTTAGACAAATGTATATAAATAGATTCATGCAGTATGTACTCTCGTCTGGCTTTTTAAAACATGCTGTAATTATTTTGAGATTAATTCATGTTGCCTTTTTTGTATCAATAATTTTTCTTATTTTTAGGGCTGAATATTTTCCATTGTATCAATACAGTATAATTTGTTATTGGTTCAGCTACTGATGGGAATTTCAGTTTATGGCAATTGCAAGTAAAGATGCTCTAAACATTAATATTCAATACTTTGTGTGAACATATGATCTCATTTCTCTTGGGTAAGAGAGAAATGGCTGGATCACATGGTATGCATCTTAAGAAAATGCCAGATTGTTTTCCAAAGTCGTATCATTTTACATTCTCACCAGCAGTGTATGAGCATTCCAGATGCTTGATGGCATTGCCAACACTTGGTGTGCTCAGAGTTTTTACTGTAAGTGGGTGTGTGGTGACATCTCTTTGTAGTTTTAATCTGCTTTTCCCTGAGGACAAATAATGCTGAGTATATTTTCATTGCTTTCTATATGTCTTCTTTGGTAAAGAGTCTGTTCAAAACTTTTGCTTATTGTTTTATAGCCTTTTTTTTTCTTATTATATTGGGTTTTGAGAGTTCTTTTTATATTCTGGATACACGTTCTTTATAAGTATCTTATTTTCAAATATTTTCTCCCCAGCTATGTTTTGTCCTTTCATTTGTAATGTAGTGACTTCTGCAAAGTTCTAAAATTTGATGAAGTTCTATTTTTTTCTGTAATGAATTCATACTTTGCCTATGCCTAACCCTAGATCACAAAGGTTCTCTTCTATATTCTTTACTAGCATTTTGCAGTTTTAGGTTTTATGTTTAGGTATATAATGAATGTTGAATTTTTTTAGTGTGGTACAATTTATGACTCAAAGCTCATTTTTCCGCCGTAACAAGGAAAGTATGGAACAGTGGCAGGAGAAGAATAAGCAATTGAAACCTCAGGCCAGTGACCATTGGTCTCCTTGAAGAATGGGAGACTACTCTTCTCCACTACAGTCTGACATGCTTTGGAGTTGTCGAATCCAATCTTAACCCAATCTGGAAAAATAGGTATAGCAGATTGGAGCCCTCCCTGAGCTCGCTCCTATTTAACTCATGTTGCCCAGCTAGGAGTCACCTCTTTGGCCACCTCCCACCTCAGCACACTCTGCATCCCATCTCGCTGATGTCACAGTCTCGTCTACTCAGCATTGCAGGAGCAGCCTGGAGTGAGGAGACAACACTCCAGGGCAACCTTCAGCAAAGCAGACTGAGCATCCACGGACAAGGGCTCCAGGCTCACGTCTTCCCGATGAGCGATTCTGGGAGGCATCTGCACTCTTCTCAGGAGGCCATGGAACCACTGGGCTGCTGCCTTCTCCTCCTTCCTTATTCGATCACCTCACTGCCTCATTGTTGCTTCCTGGGATTATCTGCCAAAGAAAACACTCGCACCCAGGTCCTTATCTTGGACTCTGCTCTCAGGGAAACTCAATCCAAGACAGTAGTTAGGTTTATACTCTTAAAATCACTCAGGACAAATAATCTTCCTAATTCATCAAACTCACAAGTGCTGAATCTGGGATTTGAACACAGATCTATCTGCTCTGGGGACCTGGGGCCATTCCTCAGGACCAACCTCCCATCCATCAGCATAGAATTTTGCACCAAGGAGGAAAGCATCTTGCCTTTACACCAGCAGGAACTTTTCATTGTGACACTGTTGCCATGGGAATGCCGCGCTGGATTGTGACACTTATCATCTCTCTCTCACTTTCTATTGTAAAGTGAGTACTTGGGATTCCAAGCCATGAATATGTGTCCACCAATTGTTAATCTGTAAACTAACCTGCCAACCAGCTTCAGAGCAGAACTGGTACTCTGGCCAGCAGAACTGTTGTTCCCTTTGTTTTTGAAAATACAAAGGGAAGGAAGTGATGAGACAGTCATCGATGATTAAAAGAGGTCATTTACTTTCCATGCCTTGTGGCTTTTGGTCCAAAGGCAGAAAGTGAAAAAGAATGGGATCTGCCCTTGCAAGGGATGAAATCTACTAATGATCTCCCATGTTTCCCAGTCTCATGCAGCATTTTTCAGCTAATGCTTTGAAAATATTTTCTGAAGCCAGTCTGAGTTTTTACCTGTGGGAGAGAAATATCCTGTCGGTAAATACCAACATTATGGCCACTGCATGTATTTAAAGACAGAGTGCAGGGTGCCTCACGGAGTTCCGTCAATTGCGTGTAACGGTTTTCAGAAGTCCTCATTCTTCTGGAAGCTACCAACGGACATGCACATTCAGGCCTTCAGTGGAACTAAAGGGGAATTCATAGAAACCAGAACTGCACGAAGGCAACTGAAAAATTGAGCTTCCCAGGTAGCTCTGGGATAAAAATTCTGCCTGCCAATGCAGGAGACTCTGGGTCAATGCCTGTGTCGGGAAGATCCCCTGGAGAAGGAAGGGGCAACCCACTCCAGTATTGTTGCCTGGGAAATCCCATGGACAGAGGAGCCTAGCGGGCTGCAGTCCCTGGGGTCGCAAAGCATCGGACATGACTGAAACGAGCACAAGCAGGAACAGCAAATTTTAAACAAACTTGTTTGTGCAAATTGGCCCACCCTGGCTGCAGACCTGTCCCTTCATGACAACTCAATTTCAGGAAGCAGCTGCCCATGCAAACTATGTTATTGAATTGGATGAACATCTATTTTCTATTAACTTTAATGAAAAGATTACCTTTAATCGCAATGTGCCAATGTGTTACTATCCATCAAGGCTCTAGTTTAATAGACTTGTTCTGCTGTAATCATGTGTGAGCATCTTCTTTCAAGGAAGGAGCCATATCTCAGTGACTGTTTTTAAAGAGCATTTGAAACAATACCCTGAGAAAATCATACGCTAACAATCCTTATGAAAGGTAATGTTTCTACAATCTGCTTTGTTCAGAAAAAAGTAAACCCAAGAGTAAAGTACTGTTACCAATATCTTGATATCATGGGTTCTGTGATTATTCCATATATCCAGTATTTTTCCCTGTAGAGGATTATATATCCTTGCCTTGTTGCTAGCAGGTTTGCAATATTCCTGGATTCACTGATACTACTGGGTCTCATCACCTGGGCCCCCAAAGATCTAGCAGAATCCTCAGACTTTTCAATTTTTCATAAAAAATGATGTCTGCCAGTGAGAAAGCCCCTCAACAAAGAAGGCAAGAAACCTACAACACAAATACCCAAGATACAGCATCTTGTTACTAATCCCCACGTTCTGCAACACAAATGTGAGTGGATTGCTCTGCAAAAATGAGTGCTAAGAAAAATAATGAAGAGGCTGCAGAATATGCTAACTTTTTGGCCAAGGGAATGAAGGAAGCCAAAGAAAAATGCTTTGGCCCATGAAACGTGAGCAGAAGTGACAGGCGCATTTTCCAGGTGAAATTTTAAGAGCCATCTGAGCTGCTGTCATTTCCTCTTTTCCCTCTTCTGCAAAGCTAGCAGTGTCTCAAAGAGTGCCTGTTCCTTCCATCTGGGTTCCAGAAGGATGACAACTTAGAGCAGAGCTTCAGCTCATCTGAGACAGCTTGTAGGATGTGGGAGTTATTTGTTTCACCTGTGTAACCCGGCCCACACTTGTAACTGAGCCGGACCCTAAGGACCTTCACAGAACAGATCCCAACCCATGCCCTCCACCTGCCTTTTGGGCACAGAAAAACGTTAGTCAAAGAGTAACTTTAATCAGAGAAGTAAGAAATACAGAAAGAAAGGAAAACAGTCAAGCAGGACAAAATAAAGGTACTTTTAGTCATTAAAAAAGTCAAGGACCTTTAGTTCTTCCTATTCTGAGCCCTGGCCTTTGAACTGCTTTGCAAATATTCAAACTCCCACCAGGTGGAGAAGCGCACTGCACATTGCCCACAAGCATGCGGACCCCAGGCCGGTTGGAACCAGAAGGCTGATGATGCTGACTCCCCATTACCTCACCACCAGTCAATCAGAAGAACATCCACAGGCTGATCACACCCTGCTCCTTAAACACGATAAGACTACTCACTACCCGCTCCAGGGCAGGACACACAGTCTTGAGGGTGGTAAGCTGTGACCCCTTTTGTTGACAAAACAATAGAGCTCTTTCTGTCGACTTCACCCAAAACTCTGTCTCCGAGATTTTATCCATCACCTGAGTACAGAAGCTGGATTTCAGCAACACACACTGCTACACCCATAATAATAAAATGTATCCATTCCCTTGGAGAGGTCCCAGCTCTTTAAGCCGCCTTGGCTGGTGGCCCAGCTATAGGAGCAAAGTTGGACCTTCCAGCCGCATCAGACGTCACATAGAACAAGGATAAACCACTTTTGCTGTGGTCGGTCCCAATTTTTGCCCCACAGAATTGTGAGCTTGCAAAATGGTTGCTGTGCGAGGCATTTAAGTTTGGGGTTGTTCATCATGCAATGATAGGTAACCATGGGATATGATGGTTGTCCGAGGAGTCCCTGACTCCAGGTAATTTCTGTCGTTTCTACTTTTTGCGGTCCTATCCTTGGTTTTGGTTTGTTTTATTGGGATATAGTTGCTTACAACGCTGTGTTAGTTTCTGCTGTACAACGAGGTGAAGCAACTATGTTTATACGTACATCGCCTCCCTTCTGAGCGTCCCTGACTTCCCTGGCGGCTCAGACAGTAAAGCGTCTGCCTACAATGCGGGAGACCCAGTTTCAATCCCTGGGTGGGGAAGATCCCCTGGAGAAGGAAATGGCACCCCACTCCAGTATTCTTGCCTGGAGAATCCCATGGACGGAGGAGCCTGGTAGGCTGCAGTCCATGGGGTCGCAAAGAGTCAGACACGACTGAGCGACTTCGCTTTCCCTCCCCCTCCATCCCACCCCTCTAGGTCACCACAGAGCACTGAGCTGAGCTCCCTGTGCTTTAAAGAGGCTTCCCTCTATCTATTTTATACGTGGTAGTGTTGCCTTTGTTTTGATAAAATGGCTATCAGCCTAAAACATCACACTTTTCCAGAAGGCACTGCTGTCAAATTCTGATATAATGCATCCTATTTTTAAATTTCTTTAAATTAGAATTTAAGGATTAAGAAAACAGAGCATGGGAAAACTGAAACACACTGTTTAAATGCCAGATATAATGACAAACTGCCATGACTTTTTTTAATAATTGTTTTTCTCATCTGAAAAGCACATTTTTGCCCTCAAAATATTTGAAGACTTGGGAGTTTAACATTTCACTGTTGTATCCCTGAAAAGTTTTAAAATATTCACAATTTCTCTTGGATGATAAACTATAAATTGTGTCTTCTGGTTTGGAAGAAAATCACTTGAGCACAAATGAGACATTTGAAAATGTCTCTGGTTTTATTTTAAATTCTTTAGAAAGAAATCCCGTGACACTTCGTATGTGATAAAGAAAGACTATTAAAAGGGTTAATTTCAAAATTCCAGATTTCTTTCATTCCAAGTAATAGTGATGAATGATGTATTAACAGATCAATGTTTTTCTTTGACAAATTGCATAGATGTCTGAATGTTACAGCTTTATCCTGCTTATATTTTGTCAAATTTTTGATAATATAATACAATTAATGAAGAACTGACATATTGACAATATTTTCAGTTTACTCATATGGCAATAGCTACTAATGTGCTTAGTTTGTTGAGGGCTTACATAGCCAGGCATCATAACTGAAAAGTCTTATATTCTTGTCTCAATTCTTACAACAAACTATAGGTGAGTATTACTAGCTCTATCTCACAGATAAGAAGACTATAGTTCAGAAAAATTGAGTCATTTACCCATGGTCACAAAGCCAGTCACAGGTGGAATCAAGATTTGAGTATAGAACTCTAATTACAAAAAAAAAAAAAAAAAGCACACACACAAAATCCCCCACATCACACAACCTGTATTTTAGCTAATAAGCTGACATTCCAGAAAGTTGAGTGCTGTCCTAACCCTTCTTTAAAGGAACATAAAATTTCTTAGATCATTGTACTTGCCTCTGCTGCATCCAACAGAATAACTTTATCCATAAACCTCTAAGTCAAAAGATGAACCTCCCCATTGAAGTACAAAGCTCTCATCACTTGCCTCTTCAAAGGCTGTGACAAATCCATGACATTCTCCATCCTTGTAGAGGTGTGATCACATTCACTCCGATTTGCTTCAGGTAATTTTTTAAACTGTATTTTATTTACTCTGATCACAGAAGTACACATGATAGAAAACTAAATTGAGGACAGAAATATCAACACATCGCTGGCAGTTTAAACTTCCTGAAATCTATTGTCAGGGCTTGGTGTTTACATCCTTCTACATACAGATCAGAGGTTTGATATATGTTTAATTAAAATCAAATTGCATTATACACACTTTTCTGAAACTTGCTTTTTCACTTCATAGAGCTCTTCCTGGTATAAGGATCTTATTTGCAGGGCAGCAACAGAGACACAAACATGAAGAACAGACTTTTGGACACAGAGGGAACCATATGTAACATAGCCAGTGGGAATTTGCTGTATGAAGCCTGGAACGCAAATCCAGTGGATGGGAAGGGATGGGCGCTTCAAGAGGAAGGGGGAATATATACCTATGGCTGATTCATGTTGATGTATGGCAGAAACCAACACAAAATTGTAAAGTAATTATCCTCCAATTAAAAATAAATTTTAAAAATAGATTTCTTCCTTCTCTCCACAATCCTTTTATTTCATTTGCTTCAATTCTTACTCCACAATAATATCCTCTGTTTCTTCACTCTCTTTCTAGAACAGCCTCTCCAATGCCTTTATTTAAAGGGAATGAGGTGTGAGCCTTAAGTTTTCTGTGCCTCCTCCCCAAGCCAGCTCTCCTCCCCAACCTCACAGACCAATGGTGCTGGAGTTGGCTGACTTCATTCAGCCCGTGTTCCACAGGGATGCTTCCAGACCCGCACTAATGATGCCCGGGACAGACCTCAGCTCCGGGAACTCAGCACCCTCCTGCCACAACTGTACCTAGCTCCTCATCACCGCCATTCGCCACGACTCCCCGTTGAATCAAAGCTGAGATAGCTCACGCCAACTCACAGCATCGTTTTGGGAAACTCCCACATCACTTCTGTCCGTTACCCTCTGTGCTTTCCCCCAATCCAGTTTATCTTCTCGCGTTAACCATTTTAATCACGTGCTTGTCAATTTTCTCTGTACCTGCCAGCATTTGGTGAGCACAGCTATACTCCCTCTCAGTGTCTAAGGCAAGTTCCCACAGAGTGGGAAACCACCCAGCTCATTAACTTGTTCTGGGCAAGACTGGGTAAGGTCTTGGGAGTCGCTGTTACAACCCAGGAATTTACTCTGAGATTTTGAGCAAATGAATAACATGACTTGATTCTTTTAATGGTTGCTCTGTGAAGAGTAGAATTTAGAAAAAAAAAAAACTTGCATTGAAATGGGGACCCTAGTTAAGAAGTATTTGCCTCATGTGGGGCTTCACTTCCCTATACTGAGAACAAAGAAAAGCTGACATGGAGATTTTTCAGTCCATTCAAGGGCCTGTTAACTTAGAAAGGAGTAAATGAATGCCACAGGTCTCCAAGCTAGCTGAGCAGCCAGCAAAGTTGATTGCATAGGACTCACAGGAGAGGGAATGGGCATAGTCCTTTGAAAATCCAATTTACCTTAGAAGAATTATGCCCATTTCTATATTTTCAGAAATACACTGAAAAGAAAAAATTTAAAGTTCAGAAAAAAGATTTATTTAATAGACATTGATTGCTGTACTACTTACAATATTTTTAAAAAGTGAGGAGTAAGTAGTCTAATATTTAAAAAGTAAAAAAAAAATGGTGAAATAAAGGTATGCAATGATATGTATCAATTAAAGTCATATTTTCAAGACATTTCCAGTAGATGGAGAAATATATATGTTTCTTGGGGTTTTTTTTTACATCAGACTTTTTTTTATTGAAGTATAGTTGCTTTACAATATTGAACTAGATTCAGGTGTAGAGCACTGGGATTCGGTATTTTTACAGATTATACTCCATTAAAAGTTATTATAATGGCTATCGTTCCCTGTGCTGTGCAATATTTCCTTTTGCTTATCTGTTTCTTTAAAATTTGAGTACAGTTGCTTCACGATGTTGTGGCGGTCTCTGCTGTACAGCAGAGTCAATCAGTTGCACGTACGCCCTCTGTTTTCGATTTCCTTCCCATTTATTTCGGTCACCGCAGAGCGCTGAGCAGGGTCTCCCGCGCTGCGCTCTAGGTTCTCACTGGTCATCTACTTCATACGCAGCGGTGTCTACACGCCAGTCCCAGTCTCCCAGCTCCTCCCTCCCTCACCAGCATGGCGTCCATGCGCTCACTCTCTATGTCGCTAGAGAAATAACGTATGTCAGAGACCAAGGTGACAATATCTTATTATAAAGTTGTATATTAATGTGAACATGACTGTGTAAAAAAATAAACAATCAAAAGCTGAAAATGCTTTAACATAACAGTAGCTTCTACATCATGATGAGATTTTTCTTTTCCTCTTTGTAAGTTTCTGTATTTCCTATGTATTTTACAAACATGCACTGCTTTTCTGTCAGAGAAAGTCAGCCGTCTATACACATCACATTTTCATATGAAACTCAAACGTTATTAATAAAGATATGAAACAAGAAATGCTATGATCCATTTTGAGAGAGGACAGTTTTTCAAAATGATCTGGAGGCAACCATTCTGTAAAGGGGACCAAAACAATGGCAAAGATATAATAAATATCATTTCCTCTTTTATTTTAGTTCTATAGGGAAGGTCCAGGAAATAATTTATATCTGGAATCACAGTTTCCCTCAAAACCACCATGTAAAGACTTGTGTTTAATGAATGTACTTTTAATCTCTGTTAGCCTAAATAAGGAGAAGGCAATGGCACCCCACTCCAGTCCTTCTGGAAAATCCCATGGATGGAGGAGCCTGGTGGGCTGCAGTCCATGGGGTCGCTAAGCGTCGGACACGACTAAGCTACTTCACTTTCACTCTTCACTTTCATGCATTGGAGAAGGAAATGGCAACCCACTCCAGTGTTCTTGCCTGGAGAATCCCAGGGACCGGGGAGCCTGGTGGGCTGCCGTCTATGGGGTCGCACAGAGTCGGACACGACCGAAGTGACTTAGCAGCAGCAGCAGCCTAAATAAACCATTATGATTCAAATTCAAAATTAATCCTTAATGGTGTTAACAATTATAAACCTTCGTTCTAAAACCTGGCTTGGTGTTTAATGAATCATCACAATCACCTTGTAAACCATCTAAAATCTGTGTGGAAGTGAAAGTCGCTCAGCTGTGTCTGACTCTTTGGGACCCCATGGACTGTATAGCCCACCAAGCTCCTTCGTCCATGGAATTCTCCAGAACCCACGGGACTGCATTGCCGTTCCCTTCTCCAAGGGATCCCTGACCCAGGGACTGAATCCTGGTTTCCTGCATTGCAGGCAGATTCTCTTCTGTTTGAACCTCCAGGGAAGCCCACACAGAAGTAAAGATTCACGGGTCCTTGACTGATAACAGCACTAGCTTTCCTCACCACTGGAATTTGATTATCTGCTAATACACGATGATCGGAAGGGCCCGCACCGAAGTTAATGATGAAATTCAACTTTTCAGTAGTTCTGTGTCTCCTGTAAGCATGAAAACAGAAGTATTTGGCTCACAAAAGAGTACAATAAGGTTACACTTCTTTATCCAGCCCCAAATCTGTTCTAGCTGAAGTCCTGTATGCCAAAGAAAATAATCTTATTTTGATTTGGAGCTCCTTCCAAAGGAGAAAAATAATTGCCAAGAAAATGTAAAGGAAGAGAAAACAAAACAATGGCATCTTAAATGAAGCATGACATGCTGTCTCTGGCCTCTGTACCCTGACGCTGAATTAAATCTCGGAAACTAGAGTTTTGGGTGAATTGCTCCCTTGCTTTGCAGGCAAAGGGGACACAGTGAGCCAATGCCCTCAAGGCTGTGTGTGCTGACCTGGAGGGGGTAGTGATGGTTCGAAGAGGGCGTGATCAGCTCACGGGGATTCTTCTAATTGACAGGGTGCGGCAACTGACTCGCAACCAATTCTGACAAGTAGCTGTCATTTATGAACTTCCATCACCAATCTTTTTAAAACTGCTTTTTAAACCTTACTTTGGCATAGAATTGATTTACAATGCCATGGTAGCTTCAGGTGTACAGCTAGTGATTCAGTTATTCATATAGCTATTCTTTTTCAGATTCTTTTTCCATGTGGGTTATTACAGAATATGGAGTATAGTTCCCTGGCTATGCTGGTTCTTGTTAGTTGTCTATTTTACATATAGTAATGTCTACATGTTAATCCCAACCTTCTAATTTATCCCTCTCCCCCACCCTTTTCCCTTTGGTAACCATAAGTTTGTTTTCTTCGTCTCTGAGTCTGTTCCTATGTTGTGAATAAGTCCACTTGTATCACATTTTTTTTTTTTTTTAAGATACCACATGTAAGTAGCATCCAGTGACATTTGTCTTTCTCTAAAAAACTAAAAACAGACCTACCATTTGATCCAACAATCCTGCTCCTGGGCATATATCTGGAGGAAACCATGCTTTGAAAAGACGCATGCACCTCAGTGTTCACTGCAGTGCTATTTACAATAACCAAGACGTGGAAGCAGCCTGAATGTCCATTAACAGAAGAATGGTGCATATATAGAGAAGTGTGCTATAGATAGAAAGAAGATGTACATATACGCACTGGAATATTACTCAGTCATGAAAATGAATGAAATAATGCCATTTGCAGCAACATTAATGGACCTAGAGATTATCGTACCAAGTGAAGTCAGTCAGATATCACCAGTCTTTTATTTAATCAATTTGTCTCAAGAGTGACTAAGCATTTTTCTCTTACTAAGGTACTGAAAGTGAAAGTGAAAGTGTTAGTCACTCAGTCGTGTCCAGCTCTTTGCCACCCCATGGACTGTAGCCCACCAGGCTCCTCTGTCCATGGGATTCTCCAGGCAAGAATACTGGAGTAGGGAGCCATTCCCTTCTCCAGGGGCTCTTCCTGAATCAGGGATTGAACCTGGGTCTCCTACATTACAGGCAGATTCTTTATTGTCTGAGCCACTAGGGAAGCCCCACTAAGGTATTCAGTTCAGTTCAGTTCAGTCGCTCAGTCGTGTCTGACTCTTTACGACCCCATGAATCGCAGCACGCCAGGCCTCCCTGTCCATCACCAACTCCCGGAGTTCACTCAGACTCAGGTCCATCGAGTCAGTGATGACATCCAGCCGTCTCATCCTCTGTCGTCCCCTTTTCCTCCTGCCCCCAATCCCTCCCTGCTGCTGCTGCTGCTGCTAAGTCACTTCAGTCGTGTCCGACTCTGTGTAACCCCATAGACGGCAGCCCACCAGGCCTCCCCGTCCCCGGGATTCTCCAGGCAAGAACACTGGAGTGGGTTGCCATTTCCTTCTCCAATGCAAGAAAGTAAAAAGTGAAAGTAAAGTTGCTCAGTCGTGTCCGACTCTAGTGACCCCATGGACTGCAGCCTACCAGGCTCCTCCGTCCATGGAATTCTCCAGGCAAAAGTACTGGAGTGGGTGCCATTGCTTTCTCCAATCCCTCCCTAGAGGAGGTTAAATTTCACAACAAAACACCAAAAATGTAAGAAAAGAATATAATAGAAGATGAAAACTCCTGTACACTGTCAACAATTTTTTTTGAGTTGCTGATCTTCAGAATTACATTTTTGAAGAATGGCAGCCAAGCAACAGCAAAGTATAAATTATCTCATCATTCACTTCACCATTAGTTTATGAGAGGTAACCACGTTATGCTTAAAACCCATTCTATTTCTAAAAAGTACACAAGATTAATTTCTAATAAAATGATTTTAACTCCAAAGTGCATATGATGTTTCATATCATATAGTGAATGAATAAATACATAATTGTTTTATCTGCTTGTTTATTTGCCACTAAAACACAACCTCATCTGTGTATTCAGTCATGTCTGACTCTTTGCAAACCCATGGACTATATAGCCAACCAGGTTCCTCTGTCCATGGCATTTTTCAGGCAAGAATATTGATTGGGCTGCCATTTCCTCCTCCAGGGGATCTTCCCAACCAGAGATCTGCATCTCCTGCTTTGGCAGATGGGTTCTTTCCCACTGCACCACCTAGAACACACTGCATACTTGCCTCCAATCTGAAATGTGTCTTGAAGCCTATTGGAACGCATACGATCTGATATCCTGGCTGCTTCTGAAGGTAACGTGGACCAGGACTACGTGTGTGTGTGTGTGTGTGTGTGTGTGTGTGTGTGTATAAAATGCAAAAGCAAAAGCTTTACAATTGCTTTCTGTCAGACTCCATAGCTTTAGCAGACACTGCTGTATGAATGGGTGATATGTATCCCATTTATCAAATAGCTTCAATTTAGCAAGCAATGAATTGAAAAACTCCCTTACATGCTGCAGTGCCATCATATCGTGGATTACTCTGAGGGGAGAAGGGAAGTGTCAGGGCTCCAGAGGGGGATTCTGCAGGTAACATTCCACTTGAAACTTCTGCTCGCCCCAGAAGTCAGTAAACTCTCCAACGTCAATCAACGAGCGTTTGTCATTCGCAGAAGGTGAGTGGAGGAAATCAGCTTTAAAATGCCCTTCATGCTTCTCTCCATCATGCAGATCAAAAACTCACAGTCCACCGGCACCTTCTGATTTGTGCCCCTCAGTTTCCTACCACGCATAAATATTTCTCACCAATTCTGAACAAAAGCCAGGAGTCGAGTTCCTCAGGGAAGGACATACACCCACTGCACTTCAGGTCTAGCTCTTCAGGTCACAGTTTATCTTTCTTGGCCCAATAATTGGTCCAATTAAGAATGTCAGTTATGAGAGCTCATAGAAACAAATTCATGGATCACCAACTATCGGAAACTGGAAGAAACCTCAGGAATTACCTACACCTCACTTTACAGTGTGGGATATGGAGAACTGAAGTGGATTTTGCCATCATGCTGTTGTGGATCCGTCCCATTAGAGGTAAGCTCCACACTGGTGCCTCAGAGAGGTCCTTTACCTCAAGTCATTGCTTCCCAAAACACCGTGGTCACTATTGCCCAGAGATAAGCCAGTGTCTGCCCTTCTTTATCGTTTTGCTGGAAGGAACTCTAGGAAAGGTGCTATAGAACGTCCTTGTTGTGTTTAGTCAAATGAGACTTATAGAGGATCACATGTATTTATTCTATTTCAAAGGGAAGACTGACAGTTTTGGAGAGGGAGGCAACTGAATGACAACAATAATAGGTGGCTCTGTGGTTTCTCCGCCGTCTTAAAAGGCAGAGTGGGCCTGGGTCCAAGGTAAGAATCTTTTCAATGTTACAGCCTCTATTAATATAATTTGGAGAAGGAAATGGCAACCCATTCCAGTATTCTGGCCTGGAGAATCCCATGGACAGAAGAGCCTGGCAAGCTACAGTCCATGGGGTCACAAAGAGTCTG
The DNA here is from genome assembly GCF_000754665.1 of Bison bison bison. Classification (NCBI taxonomy): domain Eukaryota; kingdom Metazoa; phylum Chordata; class Mammalia; order Artiodactyla; family Bovidae; genus Bison; species Bison bison. Next base: position 5,081,664 of record NW_011494808.1, read on the forward strand.
ACATGACTGAGTGACTAACAACAACATTAATATAATTAGTCAAAGTAATGGTTTACAAATTAAACACGATTCTCCAATAAGCTCAGTCAGATGATCTTGTTTTTCTAACTTACTTATAAACACGATCTCTAAGTCATATAGGGCTTAGGCTTCCCTTGTAGCTCAGTTGGTAAAGAATCTGCCTGCAGTGGAGGAAACACAGATTCAATCCCCGGGTTGGGAAGATCCCCTGGAGAAGGAAATGGCAACCCCCTCCAGTATCCTTGCCTGGAAAACCTCATGGACAGAGGAGCCTGATGGGCTGCAGTCCATGGGGTCGCAAAGAGTCGGGCATGACTGAGCGACTAACACTTACTTACTTACTAAGTCATATAGAGTGAAGTAACTCAGAAGGAGGAAAACAAATATTGCATATTAACACATATATGGAACCTAGAAAAATGGTACAGATGAACCTATTGCAGGGCAAGAATAGGGATGCAGACACCGAGAAGAGACTTGTGGACTCCATGGGGTATTCGGAAAGGGAGGGGTGGGATGAACTGCAGAGGTTGGAGTTGACATGTACCCCTTCCCATTATAAACTAGATAGCTGTGGGACGCTGCTGTACGGCACAGGGAGCTCAGCCTGGTGCTCAATGGAGGGGCGGGATGGCGGGCTCGTGGGGGAGGAGGGTCGCTCAAGAAGAAGGGGACATATTCGTGCATATGGCTGATTCACTTCTTTGTACAGCAGAAACTAATACAACATTATAAAGCAACTACACCCTGATTTTTAAAAAAGAAACATTAATGTGACCAATTGTGTTCACAAGATTATAACAGCACTGAATTTTTCAATATGATTATATCTGCAAGGAAGTTTCAGTAAGTTAGAAGGAAAGTCTGATATGGCACATCTTGCCCCAGATGTAGGGTTGATGATCTCCAATTATTTACTTTAGCTGAGTTTGAGAGAAGACATTTATCTGCTGATAGCTAAAATAAATGGAAATTCTAAAATAAAGCCATTAGGCATTGCTTTCAGAAATATAACCTTCAATGTGGAAGAAAATGTTCCATGAGGGAAAGCAAATAAAAAGCACAATAATATCCTTGGATTAACGTGCTGGTAGGAGAGAATAGTACAGAAATATCCTTTTTTAAAAAACATATAACTTGTTAAATCCCCTCTCAAGTTAATGCTTAATAGGGAACTGGGGATGTATTGAAGTGTGAGATATTTTTTTTTCCTTTATCTCTTTTTCAAAATCATGTGAATTACTCACTTGACACACACGATAGACTGGGCTTTGGGAAAACCAACTAACAAAAATTACTGACACCAGAAAATTGAGAGATTAAGCATGAGTGTGAAACAACTTATTATTCATTTTTCCACCATATGGTTAAATTATTTCATTTTCCCTTTAAAAATGGCAAAAGAATCAGTCTTATTGGGTTCAGAATAAAATAATTCAATGTCTTTCCAACAATGTGGCGAGTAAGTGATTAAATAGTGAGTGATGCTGCTGCTGGATGAGTCATAAAAAGGAAAGTTCTAAATTGTCTAACCAGTTCTTTGCCCTTCAGCAAAAGCCCAATTCAACAAATCTTTACTGAAATCCTGCCACGGTAAGAGTAACTGTCCTAAATCCTGGGGCAGATTCAGAAAACGTGGCCCCCGGTCTTGAGAAATTCACATTCCTCTCGAGTAGTAGATTATGAACAGAATCCCAGGCAATTTAGTTCTGTGCTCAAGGTCAACAGCACAGTGATCTTTAAAAAACATCATCTTCAATGTATTTCTGAGGATCTCTCAAAGTTGGCAAATCTTCTTGACGTATTTTCAATAATGTGACAGAAACAGACGATGTGGTAACAGGAGGGTAATTTTTTCCTTGCTTTAGAGAAGGAAAAAAATACTGTAACAATCAGTACAAAGCACAGAAAAAGAGAAACAGCTGAAACATACAAATCAGGAGATGGGAAATAACCACAGATGAAGAAGATTTGTCTATTGAAAGATAACATCAAACTCTCCCTGAGAGGGATAATTTCTAAGAAAATATGAGTGGCAAAAGGAGAAAACTAAAATATACCCATCAAAGTAGAAGACGTGAGGAAGGCTGTCAAAACTGCATCCACTCTTCCTCCACCTCCAGAATGCGGCCAATTCTCTCAAAATTCCAAAGAACGTGGTCTAAGGCATTTAGTATCATGGAAATGTGCTTGTAATAAGTCTCAGTTTGTCAAAATAAAAGTAACTTTCAATGACTGCATCCCTGGAATATTGGAAATTTGTTTGGTATATACAGTTACTTTAACTGAATTAGCTCAGACATTCTTTTACAGATGAAAGCAAATTTCTTTTCCAAAATTTTATGGGCTAGACCCAAATCCCCATAAATATTTAATAAAACTTCCATTTTTTGAAATGTAAAAAAAAAAAAAAATCCAAAGAACGGTTGGCACTGGGTCCTCAAAGAGACACAATGTCTCTTACCTAATCCCCAGCGCAGCACCTGGCATATATTAAGGTTTAATCCAGGTGTGATCAGAAGAAGTTAGAAACAGCATTTGCTATTGAAAATATTTCACAGAAAAAAGAGAAGCTAGCATAACTCTGATAGAAAAAGCTAAGAGGATTAGCAAGCAAGAAAACTGTTGACTTACTATCTTACTTATCAATATAAAGCCTAAGGTTTTTGATCAAACATGAGCAAATCAATCCCAGGGTCTATGAAAAGGAAAATGTTCCATGACAAAGTAGAGTTTCTATTTTCAGTGAAAGACTAGTTCAGTATTAGGAGCTTTATTTATACAAATGAACTTACAAATGACTTAAGCCTCCTGTGATCATTTCAACATGTTAATGTTTTTGATAATGAATGTTATCCATATCTGGCAAAAACTCTTCAAAAGATAAGGAAAACTAATAGCCGATCCCTTCTCCAGGGGATCTTCCTGACCCAGGTATCAAACCAGGGTCTCCTGCCTTGCAGGTAGATTCTTTACCAGCTGAGCTACTAGGGCAGCCACATAGTGAATTAAAATAAATTAGAATGAGGATGGGTATTTTTAATTTTTATTATCTAACACTATTCTAGAAACCCCCATTGTGATCTGGCAAAACAAAATGAAAACTATAAATATTGAAAATGAGCAAAGTATCATTATTTGCTTATGATTTGATTATTTAGTTGGGAAAAACAAGATAATCAATAGAAAATGTTTGCAAATTAAAAACAAGTGTTTGGTAAAGTGCTAACCACAGAAATAAACTGATACCATAGGTTAATATATATATTAATAATCAACTCAACTAATAAGCTAACAAAGCTAGCTAAAAAAATCAGCTAATCGTTTTTTAAAAATTTGTCATGCACTTCTTTTGTTACCTTTATGTGCTTGTTTTCTTTTTAGGCTGCAGTGGGTCTTCATTGCAGCATGTGGGCCTTTTCTATTTGCAGCACACAGGCTTCTTTTGTTGTGGACCATGGGCTTCATGGTGGCGCATCAAGTGGGATCTTAGTGCCCCAGCCAGGGATCGAACCCTTGTCCCCACATTGGCAGGTGGATCTTAACCACTGGACCACCAGGGAAGTCCCTTGACCAATTATTTTAATAAATAATTATCATATCAGTTCAGTTCAGTCACTCAGTCATGTCTGACTCTTTGCCACCCCATGGACGGCAGCACACCAGGCTTCCCTGTCCATCACCAACTCCCAGAGTTTACTCAAACCATGTCCATCGAGTTGGTGATGCCATCCAACCATCTCATCCTCTGTCGTCCCCTTCTCCCGCCTTCAATCTTTCCCAGCATCAGGGTCTTTTCCAATGAGTCAGTGCTTCACATCAGGTGGCCAAAGTATTGGAGTTACAGCTTCAGCATATACCATATGCATACCATTGCTATGCTAATGCTAAGTCACTTCAGTCGAGTCCGACTCTGTGCGACCCCATAGACGGCAGCCCACCGGTTCCACCGTCCCTGGGATTCTCCAGGCAGGAACACTGGAGTGGGTTGCCATTTCCTTCTCCAGTGCATGAAAGTGAAAAGTGAAAGTGAAGTCACTCAGTCGTGTCCAACTCTTCACGACCCCATGGACTGCAGCCTACCAGGCTCCTCTGTCCATGGATTTTCCAGGCAAGAGTACTGGAGTGGGGTGCCATTGCCTTCTCCGATGCATACCATTAGCATATATCATAATAAATAAAGTAACATCACCAAAATAATTCAATTCAATTACCAGCAATGGTGCAACATACATCAGGACTGAATTCATAAGGTTTGGGAAGAATAACTATGCATATGAAAATAACACAACATTCCACTGAAGAATATAGACGATGACTTGAATACTGGAAATACTAATTTGCTAAAAATAAAAAGGTAAAACATTTAAAACCAATGTGGGAAAGATTTTATTTTTCTAATTTCTAAAAATAATTTCATTTATTTATGTATATGTTAGTTTTGGCTGTGCTGGGCTTTGCTGCTGTGTGGGCCTTTCCTGGTTGTAGTGAGCAGGGGCTATTCTCTAGGCGTGGAGCACGGTCTTCTCATTGCAGTGGCTTCTGATTGTGGAACACGCTCCAGGGTGCAAGGCATTCAGTAGTTGCGGCTCACAAGATCTAGAGCACAGACTCAGCTCTTGTGGCACAAGGGCTTAGCTGCTCTGAGTCATATGGGATCTTCCTGGACCAGGGATCGAACCAGTGTCTCCTGTGTGGGTAGGTGGATTCTTTACCACTGAGGAAGCCTGGAAAGATGTTTTAATAGATTTTCTACATGTAATAATTTTCACACAGCAGAAGAAATGAGACTAATGAGGCAAGTAAAAAGTAATTTATAAGGTGATAATAGCAAATAGCCAACAAAATTATTGAAAAAAATTTAGTCTTACTTGCAGTTAAATAAATGTTAATAAAATGGATATTATTTTTACAGGTCAATAAGCTATGCAACCATGAAATTAAAAGATGCTTACTCCTTGGAAGGAAAGTTATGACCAACCTAGATAGCATACTGAAAAGCAGAGACATTACTTTGCCAACAAAGGTCTGTCTAGTCAAGGCTATGGTTTTTCCAGTGGTCATGTATGGATGTGAGAGTTGGACTGTGAAGAAAGCTGAGCGCCTAAGAATTGATGCTTTTGAACTGTGGTGTTGGAGAAGACTCTTGAGAGTCCCTTGGACTGCAAGGAGATCCAACCAGTCCATTCTAAAGGAGATCAGTCCTGGGTGTCCATTGGAAGGACTGATGCTGAAGCTGAAACTCTAATACTTTGGCCACCTCATGTGAAGAGCTGACTCATTGGAAAAGACTCTGATGCTGGGAGGGACTGAGGGCAGCAGGAGAAGGGGACGACAGAGGATGAGATGGCTGGATGGCATCACCGACTCGATGGACATGAGTTTGAGTGAACTCTGGGAGTTGCTGATGGACAGGGAGACCTGGCGTGCTGTAATTCATGGGGTCGCAAAGAGTCGGACACAACTGAGTGACTGAACTGAACTGAAGTTATTAATGATTAAAAATAATACTGCAATTAATCATTTGGGAGTTTTGGGATTATGCATTTTCATATATACCTGAGAATATATATTGGCACAGCCTTTGGAAAGGCACTTTTTAAACACACTTTAAAACTGAATATATATGTCAGCTTTAACCTAGAAATTAAAATCTGGGTGTATATCCTGAAGAAAATAAACCACATCTTCTTTATCCATTTATATGTTGATGAACACAGTATATTTTCATTTCTTGGCTTTTGTGAATAACGCTGCCATGAACATTGTGACGAAGACATCTTCAAGACAGTGACTTCATTTCCTTTAACTATATCCCCACAAGTGGAATTGCTGGATCATATGGTAATTCTAATGCTTCCCCGGTGGCTCAGCAGTGAAGAATCTGCCTGCAATGCAGGAGATGTAGGAGACACAGGTTTGATCCCTGGGTTGGGAAGATCCCCTGGAGGAGGAGATGGCAACCTACTCCAATATTCTTGCTGAAAAAATCCCGTGGACACAGGAGATTGGCAGGCTGCAGTCCATGAGGTCGCAAAGAATCAGACATGACTAAGGACACATGCATTACGGTAATTGTATTTTTTAATTTTTTGAGAAGCCTCCATACGGTTTCCCCTAATTCCACAACAGTGCATGAGGATCTGTTTCCTCCGCGTCCTTCGAGCATTTGTTACCTCGTGTCTTTCTGATGGTAGCCACTCTAACAGGTGTGGGGTGACATTTCCTTGTGGTTTTAATTTCCATTTCCCTAATTATCAGTAATGCTGAGCGTCTTTTATGTGCCTGTTGGTCATTTGTATATCTTCCTTGAAAAATGTCTATTCAGGTCCTTTGCCCATTTTTTAAAAATTAAATTAAGTGTATTTTTGCTGTTGAGTTTTATGAGTTCCTAACATATTTTAAGTATTAACTACTTTTCAGATATATGGCTTGAAATTTTTTTTCCCCAATTCATAGGTTGTCTTTTCACTTTGTTGACGATTTCTTTTGCTGTGCAGAAGCTTTTTAGCTTGATGTCATCCTACTTATTTATTTTATATTTTGTTGCTTATGCTTTAGGGATGATTTCCAAAAATATAATTACCAAGACCCATGTGTAGAAGCTTTCTAGGATTTTCATGTTTTCAAATCTTACGTTTACGCCTTTACTCCATTTGGAGCTAATTTTTGGGAGTAAGGGAAGATAGTGGTCACTTCATTCTTTTACATGCTTTCCTCGCACTGTGTGTTGAAGAGACTGTCTTTTCTCCATTGAGTTTTCTGGGCTTTTCCTTGTCAAATATGAGTTCATCATATATACTTGAAATTTTTTCTGGGCTCTTGATTCTGTTCCGTTGATCTATTTGTTTTTACGCCAGTACCACACTGCTTTAACTACTATGGCTTCATAGGTTAGCTCAAAACTCAGGAAATGTGCTGCCTCTGCTTTGTTCTTTTTCCTCAGCACTTCTTTGGCTTTGGAGAGCATTTGGTCTTTAGTGATTCTGTCACTGTTTTTAAAAGAGAAACCAAATTTTAATATAAATATCCATCAATAAAGGACTCCGCTATAGTATTTATGTACAATGAAATTCTCTGCTGCTATTAAACATGGTGATGCATGTTTATAGTTATTGAAATCAAAAGATGTCTATGAATAGAGGTGAAGCAAAAGGACTAAAGAAAACTGGAAACAAGTCACAAAATCTTTGTAAAGAAACAATTTCTATATAACTGAAACACTTTCATGTAAAAGCAAGTTCTGGAAGGATGTAGTCAGAATATTCTTAGTCAGATGCTGGGTCTTTAGCCTCTTCTATATCTCGTCCTATGTTTTCTGAATTTTCCACAGTGAGCATATATGCTATTTTTAAGCTTGTATTTTTAGAGCAGCTTTAGGTGCACAGAAAAATTGAGGGAAAGGTACAGAGGTTTCCCATGTATTCCCTATTCCAACACATGCAAAGCCTGTTCCATTTTCCATATATATATGTTTTTAATATGGAAAAAGAATGAAGGCTTTAGAAGAAATGTGTTATATGTGGGGGTCAGGGGAGCGCTGAGAAGGTGATATGACTGCATGCATTGCTCACTGCAGAGAGAAAGCTGTCCACGGAATGGACACCTATGGTTCTAGAGCAGTTACAATTGTTTTCTGGGTAAGTCATATATCCTTGATGAACATTTACGTGGTTGAATTTGAAAATGAATAAACCCAATGCCAACTTTTCTCTCTAGAGCATGTGTGCTCTGCCGGCACCACTGTACACAAGACATCCTTAGGCGGCTGGGGTGAAGCTGGCCCATCCGGAAAGCACCTTAGGCGGCTGGGGTGAAGCTGGCCCATCCGGAAAGCAGACAATAGACCTTCCCTTGTTTAAAAAGCCAGGGTGAGAATATAAGTTAGCAAGGTCATTTGGGGAATCTGGCAGTGCTTATTAAAGCTAAATAAACACACATCCTTTGACTCAGTGATTTCACTCCTAGATTTATGCCCAATAGGAATAAATGTTAACATATTCATCCAAAGACCAGTACAAAAGTGGTCATGGCTGCGTCATGGTAAGAGTGAAGAACTGGAAGCAACCACAAAGTCCATCAAAAAAACACAGTGATATATTCACACAGCAGAACACTAAACACTGGAAAGGAACAAACTAGTGCCAAGTGCAACAAAGCAGAGGAATCTCCCGTAATTCTGAGAGAAAGAAACCAGTCTTTGAAACATCATTAATATTTAGCTCCATTTACGTCAGTTCAAAAACAGGAAAAAGCAATCAACAGTAATAGAAGTCAAAATAATATTTGGTTTAGGGATGAACTTATTTTCTAGAAATATCTTGATCTGGGTGGGGATCATGTGGGTAGGCTACTTCTGTTGCTAAGTCGCTTCAGTCATGTCCGACTCTGTGTGACCCCATAGACAGCAGCCCACCAGGCTCCCCCGTCCCTGGGATTCTCCAGGCAAGAATACTGGAGTGGGTTGCCATTTCCTTCTCCAATGCATGAAAGTGAAAAGTCAAAGTGAAGTCTCTCAGTCGTGTCTGACTCTTAGCGACCCCATGGACTGCAGCCTACCAGGCTCCTCCGTCCATGGGATTTTCCAGGCAAGAGTACTGGAGTGGGGTGCCATTACCTTAAACTTGGTGGCTCAGTGGTAAAGCATCTGCCTGCAATGCAGGAAATGCAGGAGATGCAGGTTCGATCCTTGAGTTGGGAAGAGCCCCTGGAGGAGGAAACAGCAACCCACTCCAGTGTTATTGCCTGGAGAATCCCAAGGACAGAGGAGCCTGGCGGGCTACAGTCCATGGGGTCACAAAGAGTCGGACACGACTGAGCACACACCACCACCACTGAGCTATAGATAAATACTTGTGCGTTGGTTTCTATAAAATTACCCCTCAATTAAAAAGTTTTCTTTTTTAAAGTAACTATTAATAAAAAGGTAAACTTTCCAGGAAGAAAAGTATCAGGTCAGCACACTAAGTGAAACCTGTTTCAGGGTTTTACACAGTCAGCACATTTTCAGGCAGTGGGAAGATTATCGTATCGTCTGAGCACATCTAATGATTACAACTGACCGGGAGTCATTTATAGAAATTGTTCATAAATTTTTAAACATACTGTCTGGATACATTTCTAGAGAGCTTTTAATAACTTCCCAATAGAGGTCCTCTGCTGTGCTTCTCTGAGCTCAGGCTCTGGACATTGAAGCAACTGAAACATTCAGTGCAGGTTAACTAATCTTAGTAACAAAGAAATCCATTGCTTTTGGCCTTTTGTCTTATTTGATATTCCTTTATTTTAGGCCCATCATATTCATTTCGCTCAAACGAGCTCTGAACATGGAATTCCTGCCGGACTCTTCGATATGCCTGCCACTCTGATCTTGCCAAACTCTCTCCACCCGAGGGCTCTGAGTCAGGCCTCTGCTGACAAATTGGCTTGATGTTTTATCTGTTAGAGGAGGAGGAGGAGAATTTGTCAAGGGCGAACTGTAAAAAATGTCACGATCAGTTCTCATAATTTTAAGAACCTTTAAAATGATTTCATTCTATCATTTCTCTACTGAAATATTTTGCTTTCCAGAGAGTCTTCTGGGTGGCAAAAAATGCAAGCTCTGGACTATAAAGTTGCCAAAGTGCATAGCGTAGTTACAAGGTCCTGCATTCTGCTTTTATGCGTATAGTTTATTTTTATCTAACACTGCCAGGAGCTTCCGAAAGAGCCCTGCTCCCCTGAGGGACGGGGACAACTCAGACCTGCTCGTTAATGAAGGGCCTGAGTCTTCTGATTCAATACCTTCCTCTCAGCATTAACTTGAGGTCATTCCAAGTTGAACCCTTTATCAGGTCGCTGAGACCTGAAAATGGTCTTATTTGTTTCGCAGGGTGCGGGGGAGACCATGACTGTTCAGATAAGATGGCTATGCTTTCATCTTTCCTCTCCCTTCCATCTCCTTTTTCCCAGGATGGTATTTGGTATCTGGGGCGTGAGCTGAGAGGGGTCGCCGGTACAACATCTGGAGAGGGGAGTGGTCCCTGAAGTGCTGGGCATCTTTGCTTCCTCGGGTCTCTTTCTGAGCAGACAGCCCCTCGCTGGTGGCTTGTGTGATGGATATTCAGGTGCCATTCACACCTAAAGTTGACAGTAGATCTCTCCCATCTGGGTCAAAGCTCAGTGTTTCCTGGTGGTCTCAACCTCTCTTCTGTTCTTTTTTAAAAAATTTTATTTAAGTATAGTTGATTTACAGGCTTCCCTGCTGGCTCAGTTGGTAAAGAATCTGCCTGCAAGGTGGGAGATCTGGGTTTGATCCCTGGGTTAGGAAGATCCTCTGGAGGAGGGCATGGCAACCCACTCCAATATTCTTGCCTGGAGAATCCCCATGGACAGAGGAGCCTGGCGGGCTATAGTCCACAGGGTCACCAAAGAGTCAGACACAACTGAGTGACTAAGCACGCATGCACGCAGATAGCTGACTCACAATGTGGTATCCGTTTCTTGTGTACAGCATAGAGGTTCAGTTCAGTTCAGTTCAGTCGCTCAGTCGTGTCCCACTCCTTGCAATCCCATGAATCGCAGCACGCCAGGCCTCCCTGTCCATCACCAACTTCCAGAGTTCACTCAAACTCACGTCCATCGAGTCGGTGATGCCATCCAGTCATCTCATCCTCTCGCCGTCCCCCTTCTCCCTCCTGCCCCCCAATCCCTCCCAGCATCAGAGCCTTTTCCAGTGAGTCAACTCTTCGCATGAGGTGGCCAAAGTACTGGAGTTTCAGCTCTAGCATCATTCCTTCCAAAGAACAGTTATACATATACAATTGTCCATTCTCTTTTTCAGATTTTCTTCCCATATAGACTATTATAGAATATTGAGTTCCCTGTGCTATACAGTAGATCCTTATTTGTTATGTTTTATATGTAGCAGTATGTATATGTTAATCCCAAGTTCCTAATTTATCCCCCCCAAACATTTCCCCCTTGGAACCGTAAGTTTGCTTTTGAAGTCTGTGAGTCTGTTTCTGTTTTGTAAATAAGCTCATTTGTGTCATCTTTTTTTAGTTTCCACACATAAGTGATATCACATGATATTTGTTTTGCCTGGCTTTCTTCAAATACTCACTTCTCCAGGCTTCCCTGGTGTCTCAGAGGGTCTGCCTGCAGTGCAGGAGACCCGGGTTCGATCCCTGGGTCGGGAAGATCCCCTGGAGAAGGAAATGGCAACCCACTCCAGTATTCTTGCCTGAAGAACCCCATGGACAGAGGAGCCTGGTGGGCTACAGTCCACGGAGTCGCAAAGAGTCGGATGCGACTGAGCGACTTCACACTCACTTACACTTACTTCACTTAATATGATAATCTCTAGGACCATTCATGTTGCTGCAAATGGCATTCTTTCTTTCTTTCTTTTTTTAATGACTGAGTAACCTTTCATTGTATTTATACCACATCTTCTTTATCAGTCTGATCGATGCTTTGTTTAGTTGCTAAGTCATGTCTGGCTCTTTTTGTGACCCCATGGACTGTAGCGCGCCAGGCTCTTCTGTCCATGGGACTTCCCAGGCAAAAATACTGGAGAGGGTTGCCCTTTCCTTCTCCATGGGATCTTCATGACACAGGGGTCAAAACCTTGTCTCCTGCATTGGTGGGCAGATTCTTTACCACTGAGCCACCGGGAAAGCCCCTGATGGCTACTAGAGGGCATGTATTTTTCCCTTCCCGAGTTCCCTCAGGGCTCACCACCCCACTGTTGGCAGTGCCTACAACAGCAGATGACTGTGCGTCCTTTGCTTACTGATATGGCAGGCAATGTTGTATTTCTCACTTATCTCCTCTTGTATGTAACATTCTCCTACCCTCAGCAACAAGCCAAACAGCACATCTGCCATAAGGAGGCAGGGTATTTCCTTTACATACCATTTTTTTAAACTTTTTATTTTGTATTGGGGTATAGCCAATTGACAACGTTGTGACAGCTTCAGGTGAGCAGTAAAAGGACTCAGCCACACATACACACGTACGCACATGTGTACACATTATAGGAAATCTGGATGGAAAAATGCTCAAGGTGTTTGGAAAATTCTGTTTTTCTAATGAAAGCCTAGTTTTAAAGATAATTGTCTTTCTGAAGCACCATATTTTGGTCCAACTAAAGACGAACTCTGTCTTTCAGAAGATCAAGATGAACTTTCTGTTTGCATTCCTGATATAACAGCCCACCTCTCTGCTTTCTGAGCCCACTTCTCCACAGTAGCAGGCGGGAAAGGATATGGTCATGGAACTACAAAGTACATAGGTCATGAATATTTTTGCTAAATTTCCCTTGTAATGGATCGTGTTCATGGAGATCCTCATTCTAGTTCTTTCTTTGAGGACTGGTGGCTAAAGAGCTCAAATTACAGAACATGTTGCCTATTATAAAGCAGAAAGCAAATCTATCCCTAGTGCTAAAACAGTATTTAAATTACTTAATTACACATTATGGAACCAAAATCCCCATATACTGTAATTATTTTCAAATACTCACTTTCCTGCCAATAGCTATATTTTGCCAGGCTGTGAAGACAAAGCAAATTGGCAAGCTGATGGGAAACCTGTCATTGGCAGCACAGAAAATCTTTCTGTTGCCAGTTCCAGAAGCAGGTGCCTGGGATTTGATAAGACGAGAGAGGAGAATTTATCTGTTGCTATGATTCAGGAATGTCATAGAAAACAACTTTCTGCTGCTTTCATGTTCATGACCGTAAATCTCTGCCGGTGAAATGTTTAGAGAGGTGTGCTATCTCAGAGGGTGGTATGGCTACCACCATACCACAACTCTCCAAATTTGGAGGAAAAAATATGGCTTGGCCACACTCTCCCTGCAATCTGCTTCAAGCTGAAGCCACTAGAAATGTATCTCAGGGGGCTCCGAGGAGCTCCGGTTCTTTATGTCTCAGCACAGAAAGAATCCAATGAGAGGCAAAGTGATAACTAAGAAATGATTTATTAGAACAGGACACTTGCGGATGCTTGTGAGGTTTACAGGCAGGCAAGATGGTGCCACCACAAGAACTTAGTGAGCTGCAGTTTTATAATCAGTGGAAAAATGGGGAGGGGGAGAAGACCACCTTCGTCCTCATTCTTAAGTAGACATCACCCTTCCATCACCAGCTCTTTCTCCAAGTCAGGGGGAGTTTTCTTGTCCCTAAATGGTCAAGACGGGACTGTCATGGGGCAATGGAAATGAGCAAAAAGGCAGTAACATACAGAGACTTGGGTTCGCTCCCTGGGTTGGGAAGATCCCCTGGAGAATGAAATGGCAACCCACTCCAGTATTCTCGCCTGGAGGATCCCACGGACAGCGGAGCCTGGTGGGCTACAGTCCATGGGGTCACAAAGCATCAGACATGACTGGGTGACTTTCACTTTCACGTGCTAAAAGGCAGTAAATCATCTCAAGTTTCAGCACAATATTACTCTTTTCTTATATTTTTGTTGTTAGTGTGCAGAGAGCATATCCTAGGAATCACTAACTTGCTGAGCTCACTTGGCAGGATGCGGGTCTCGTCCCGCCATCGTTTCATTGTTTGGGGACATGCTCCATGCTTCTGTTGCTAAGCAAGCTTGCTTGGCTTTGTGGTTAAGCAAACCTGCTTGCTTGAGTGATTATTAACTTATAGGGTCTCCCATGCTTTTTTCTCTACTTAAATCCTCTAGCGGGATTAACTATTTAACCTCCTACTTTGTCCCTTTGCGCTGTCCCTATCAAGTGCAGCAAAGAACCTAGCAAAATGCCCAGAGAGCTGTGTGTGTGTGTGTGCCTCTGTGTAGGTATGTATGTATGTATGTATGTATAAGGCGGGAGGGGATTCAAAACCACACATTCAGAGAAGCTATTTCTTAGACTCGTATAGGGCCTATCTCCTATCTCCTAGAGTCCTTGCTAAACACCCAACATATGTATCCCCAAATACTCCCCACATCTTTTGGGCTGCTCCATAAAATAAATAACCTACAAGAATAAAAGTATTTGGCTTTGAGGGTCTTACGGTACAGAATGTTTAGACGCCTTCTCCTCTCATAACCAAGATTTTTATTGCCAAAAATCCTGCATGTAGAAACTCAGGCAAATGCACATGACTATTTACAAGATCTGGCTCTGTTTCTTACATTTCTGTGCATATAGGGATGTCCTCTGCCCCTTCAGGAAGCCCCTGCCCCCTAATTATTAACTTCTTCATGTACTACGATTTAAATCATGAACAAGACATCTCCAAGATACACATGGGGCCTATAGGAAGGCTGAAAGCCAATCAGGACACAGACGTGGAGATGCTCTGCGGGGCAGGGACTGTCTTTAGGATCCTTGTACTCGAAGTCAAGGTGGGGGGAATCGCTTTGCTACACGTGGAGGTTTCGCTCTACAAATCTGCAGAAGTCCATTCGTGAACACCTAGTCACAGCATACTACCTTGTAGGGAGAATTGAGTGAAGTCCCTAAAACGAGGTTCTTGTGAAGCTAAAGCTTCCTAAGTGATGCCTGTACTTACCCCATCCTAATTGAAGCTAGTTTGAACACTTCCACATAATATGCCTGGGAAGAGTTGTAAGTACAAACCAGCTTTTAATTAAGAGGAAAAGAACCTACGTGTGCTTGGCTGATTGCTGTTCTTTTAGTTTTCTTAGAGTATGTCGTATCAGCATTTAAATGGCTTCCAACTAGTAAGTACTTCTTTCAAGGCCACAGAGACTGAAATTAAGATAAACACATATTAACAGAGTGGGAAGAATAATAAAAGCAAATAATTGTCCTGGTTTAGGATGCATATTGTGAGTGATTCTAAATGCATGGAAATGCAGTTATTACACCAGCGTGGAGGAGCATGGGCCTATTTTATTGAAGTAATTAAATACTCTTATTAAGTTTTGGGGACCTTGGATCATTTTAGGCAATTGAAAATTGGAGGGGAAATGTTGAGCGGGTCTAATGCATGACGAACAACTGGACTTCTTGACATCAGTGTACACAGCTTCTGAGTCTCAGGACCCATTTGCTATAGAAAATGCATGACCTATTGAGTTTGGGGCTGGCGTGCTGAAGTTCAAAGAGATGGCATCAAAGCCAATGTTTCCCTGAAATTGCCGTGTGGTTGTAGTTACCATGTTAACAACAGCAACAGCAGTAATACTAGTGGAGCCTTACTGAATACCTAGTACATGTCAAGCATTATTGTAGGTAGTTCATAGGCTTTAACTCATTTGAACTTGACCACAAGTTCTGTATCACGTGGTTAGAAGCATTCTGGTATCATTCTGACCATGATAACACTCCCTTCTGATCCCCAAATCAGAGGCGTTCACTCATCCCTGGACACGACACGGGCCCTCTTCCTGTAACACCATCTCATGTGCAAGCATCCACTTTGGTTCACGCTTCTCTGGCTCCCGCAGTAGGAGAACACAGGCTGACTGAGACCTTCTTCATCGCACTGCTTAGATCGCTTGTGATGATTCCCCCTTCACATACTTGTAGAATAGGAGCTGAGTAACTTAAGGCATGAGAGTGTTAGTCACTCAACTCTGTCTGACTCTTTGTGACCTCATGGACCGTAGCCCGCC
Organism: Bison bison bison; assembly: GCF_000754665.1. Classification (NCBI taxonomy): domain Eukaryota; kingdom Metazoa; phylum Chordata; class Mammalia; order Artiodactyla; family Bovidae; genus Bison; species Bison bison. Next base: position 5,097,267 of record NW_011494808.1, read on the forward strand.
AAGCTCCTCTGTCCATGGGATTTTCCAGGGAAGAATACTGGAGTGGGTAGTCATTCTCTTCTCCAGGGTATCTTCCTTACCCAGGGATCAAACCTGGGTCTTCTGAATTACAGACAGATTCTTTACCTTCTGAGCCACTATGGAAGCCTCAGTGAGGAAATATTATGTTAGCTATTTTTTTTCTCTCAAATACTATTTCAGGATTAGTTTTCAATATTCTTTTTGATGAAAATTCAGAATCTCTGTTTATAAAACAAGATGTAACTTTGATACCAATTTGTAAAAATGTTTTATATATATATATATGTATATGTATATGCTGCTGCTGCTGCTAAGTTGCTTCAGTTGTGTCCGACTCTGTGTGACCCCATAGACAGCAGCCCATCAGGCTCCACCGTCCCTGGGATTCTCCAGGCAAGAACACTGGAGTGGGTTGCCATTTCCTTCTCCAATGCATGAAAGTGAAAAGTGAAAGTGAAGTTGCTCAGTCGTGTCCAACTCTTACTGACCCCATGGACTGCAGCCTACCAGACTCCTCCGTCCATGGGATTTTCCAGGCAGGAGTACTGGAGTGGGGTGCCATCGCCTTCTCCAATATATGTATATACATATACATATAAAGAAGAAATAGATCAGAATATATAACCACGTTAAGAGGGATCATCTCTGGGAGGGAAGATGATTAATACTCTTTTCTGCCTGTCTATTTTTCTGAAACAAAATGTTACAAGGCTATAATAATTGTCAACTGTTAAAAGACTTTTTGATTTGAATATAATTCTGTACATGCGTGCTTAGTCACTCAGTCGTGTCTGATTCTCTGAGGCCCCATGAACTGCAGCCCACCAGGCTCCTTTGTGGAATTCTCCAGGCAATAATATTGAAGCAGATTGCCGTTCCCTTCTCCAGGGGATCTTCCTGACCCAGGGATTGAACCTTCATCTCTGTGTCTCCAGCATTAGGAGGAGGATGCTTTACCACTGAGCCGCCCGGGAAGCCTGTTTATAATCATGGTTTTGTTCGATTACTTTTGCTGAATATTGACTAGCAAGCAGAATAAGTAGGAAAAAACCTGACAAGCAAAAAGTATTTCAAAAAAATTTCTAAGTGGGTAGTTTATCCTTTGGAAAGGATTCTCCCATTTCTGTCTTTCACAAAGATATATTCCGCAACTTGCCTCCAAAACTAAGGTTTGGAAATATTAGAACTCTTTGGCAATCCACATATAGAATCTTGCTAAGTGATACCAGGCCAGGGCCAAAGCAAGAACAGAAGCTTTCTTGAATACCTTTACTCTAAGGCACACTATGAAATTCTGGCTCCATGAATTGGAGTTACTCAAAATAACCTTGTTCTGAACAATTTGGAGAAGTCAGGATTCTTTAAAACCATCCTTGTCAGGGTTCTTATTGATCAAAGAGTTTCCTGCCCCTCAAAGCCACGTGGCTGCCATGAAGAAAACTTTTCTAACAGAAATCAGCTAAAGTCTGTGCAGAGCTATTTAAGGGTCAGCTGATGCCAAAATAGCAAATTCTGAAGCAGGTTTTGAATCCATAGAAATTAGAAGAGCTTTCTATCTTGTTCCTATAGTCAAGTAAAACTTACTCTTTCTTCTTTATGGCTGCAGTAGCAACTCTTTGCTTAGTTACCTCATGTTGGTGGTTTAGTGGTTAAGTCATGTCTGACTCTTTTTGACCCCATGGACTGTAGCCCGCCAGGCTCCCCTATTCATGGGATTCTCCAGGCAAAAATACTGGAGTGGGTTGCCATTCCCTTCTCCAGGAGATCTTCCTGGCCCAGGAATCAAACCTGGGTCTCTTGTATTGCAGGCAGATTCTTTACGGACTGAGTTACGAGGGAAGTTTCATAAAAGATTTCATAAAAAGTGAAATATTTTAGTTACTTCATAAAAGATTTCAACTGTCCACATAATTAACAATGGATAAGATGACAATTACAGTAGAAATATAACCTGAAAGATGAAACAATTTGTCATAGAACAATTTTCTATTTGGTGCAACTAGCCAGGTAGGTAATGCTTAAATTAAACCACAGATACTTGGTGAATCTGACTTCATCAGATTGGAACTTCTGTTATTCCCCATCTTCTGATTAAGGTTTATTTAATTTTTACATCACCACCAAGATTCCTATAATTTTACTTACTTATTCTACTTGATCATGAATGGTCAAAACTCTCCTTTTCAGTGGAGTTGAAGAGCAGAAAGTGCCTTGGTATTTGTATCTTCAACATAAATACATCTAAATAGTAGAATCTAAAGATTCTTCAAATAGTTTGTTAATGCTAAAAGAATGAAGGAAAACATATACAATATTTTTAAAATTCATTTTTACTTCATTATACAAATGATGGATGTTCATTGTAGAAAAAGCTGAACAAACAGAAGCAAAATTGGACATAAAAGCTTCTCATATTTCCACTACGTTGAACTTACCGCTGTTAGCATCCGGTGTATATACGCTTTTAGATTTTTCCCCATTTTGTAGCTAGATTATGAAAAAATAATTTTATGCTACAATCTGTTTTTTCCTTCTCTGCAACACAGAAAAATTGTCTATATTATAAATGTAATCCTACATTTTTATCCTTAAAGTCTGTTTAACATTCTATTATTTGATAGTAGCAAAACTAAATAATCCCTTATTTTTTGGAGACTGAATACTTTCAACTATTTATTATTATTATAATGCATAATAATGGTGAATATCTTTTCACTAAATTCCCAATCATTTCCTTCTGTTACCTGCTTATAAATATGATTTTTTGCTCAAAAGGTGTACACATTTTAAAACTTTTGTGATTTATTGCCAGGTTACCATTCAAAAGAATAACACTATTTTTTTCTCAACACTGTTTACTCTGAGAGCTATTTATTTAAACCTTCTGCAACACTTAGTATTATCACTCTTAACATTTACATATCATAGTATAAAAATAACAATGAAGTATTTTAAATTTCTTTATTAGTGAAGTTGAAATTTTTCATTTATTTGTAATTAAATTGTATGTATTATTTTGTCAAATGACTTTCCTACTGTTATTTTTTAATTATGGCAACTTGATTCATATTTATTTTGAAGTGGTTTTGTATTTGGGGCTTACCAGATGGCTTGGTGGTAAAGGATCCACCTGCCACTGCAGGAGATGAGGGTTTGATCCCTGGGTCAGCAAAATCCCCTGGAGAAGGAAACATCAACCCACTACACTCCAGTGTTCTTGCCTGGAAAACCCCATGGACAAAGGAGCCTGGCGGATTACAGTCCATGGAATCACAAAAGAGTCGGACACAACTTAGCAATTAAGCAACAACAATTGCTGATATATATTTAGGATATGAATACCTTTCTTGCCATAAATAAAACTACTACTTTTCCAAATTTTCATTTGTTTTGAATCTTATTAGTGTTTTTACATATCACTTTTTAAAGTTCTTAAACACCAAACTAACTCAAAAAATTGCTAACATGAGGTTATTCCTATAAGTATTAAGCTGGATAATACCAAAGTCTAACTTGACCTTTTTCTCCTAAAGTGGAAAAACTCTAACATCACCCTGAAAGATTTATATCTGGTCCTTTCCTTTACAACTTGAAAAAAGAATAGCAACAATCATAGTGTTTGACCCTGTAATTCAAGCTGTTATCAGTAAGACAAGAAGATTTCTCTAAATTGTATTTTGTCTCAGATTTCTTCAAAGGATACTTGCAGTATTGATGAATCTAGCCAACATGTGAGATTCATGGTAGCAGTTTTAAATCCAGCCTCCAATGTAGAAGCAAGAAGAATTCTGACAAGACATTGATTTGCAGACATCTGGCTAATGACAATGGCTTAGAATCGTGTCTACTTTCTGTTAAAAACAGAAGCTCTTGAGTATAGGTATGAACAAGATGCAATTTAAGCGTGGCGTCTTCTAACAGACTTGGAATTCTTGATGTATTCAGCAAGCAGTGCCATTTAGCCCTGAGAGAGCGAAGCCCACCGTGTGGTCCAGTCTCTCTCAGAGACTGCACGTGCATCTGTAACACAGAGCAACTTTCTCTCCTAGGATAGTACATCGCGTGCACAGTGCCTGGGGTCTCTGTTGCTCTTCAGCATGATGTTCACAAAAATATACTCCAGTCACCTCCTCTCGATTACCATCAGGGAAAAGAAAAATGAGGCCAAATGGACACATACTCTGAGAGTTACACTGATATTGGCCTATGTTTATTTTTGTGGGGGCAAAAGTGATCAGAGAACCTTTAGGGTATCCATGTGGTCTCATTGTTCAAATGTGCATATGCATAAAGAAATATCTTGCACATCATTCGTGGAGGTACGGGCTTCCTTCGTGGCTCAGATGGTAAAGAATCCGCCTGCAATACAGGGGACCTGGGTTCGATCCCTGGGTTAGGAAGATCCCCTGGAGAAGGGAAAGGCTGCCCACTCCAGTGTTCTGGCCTGTCCATGGGGCTGCAAAGAGTCAGACACAACTGAGCCACTTTCACTTTCGTGTGGACTTACGGACTTCCATTTGAAGTCCATCTATAGGTCCCTAAAGAGATTAGACCTTTCTGTTCTACAAAATGTGATTTCTTATACTTACCTGAGGGTCCGAGAAGCAACAGGAAATGAGCGCAATTCACCAGGAGACCCGCAGTCTAGTTCCAAACGTTAGACAGTGATATGAACTATGTCTCTCGTGACTTTGCCAATAGAATGCCTTCCTCTTAAAAAACAAAACACTTTCAAAGACCGGAATGGACAGCTGGTCCGTTTTGTTGCAGAACAGCTGACAAGCCCTCAGTGGGCGCACCATTGTAATAACACTAAACAGTCTACTCTGTCTAAGGTGATTTATTATTTCCATCACCAGAGAAAAGCCAGTCTTCCTGCAGACGCAGGTGGTGAGTGTGTTCTCACACACAGCTTGCTTGGTGCTCTTTGTGAAGCGTTGACCAGACAGTGAGAAATCAGATGTGTCCTCTTCCTGGGCCACACAAAACCCCTTCCCGACTTTCTCTTTCTCTCTCTGTCACTTGCCCACTTTCACTCTTCTCTAACTCTTATCACTCAACTCTCATACATACTTTGATGACAGCCACGAGATAAAAGGTGGACTTCAGATAGAAGTCAGGCAGCTCACCTTAATTTGTTATATTTCACAGTGTATTTGCTGACCTTTTCATTGAGATCTGGGGAAGCTGGCACAAAGTTAAGAAACACTTGACTTGTTGGGTTAAATACCCAACAAGAATTTAAAACATCATATTAATCAGGGTGTAAGATGAGATGGTTTCCCTAACAATTTGGGCTCTTTATTGGGAATAGATCGGAGAAGGCGATGGCACCCCACTCCAATACTCTTGCCTGGCAAATCCCATGGACGGAGGAGCCTGGTAGGCTGCAGTCCATGGGTCGAGAAGAGTCGGACACGACTGAGTGACTTCCCTATCATTTTTCACTTTCATGCATTGGAGAAGGAAATGGCAATCCACTCCAGTGTTCTTGCCTGGAGAATCCCAGGGACAGCAGAGCCTGATGGGCTGCCGTCTATGGGGTCACACAGAGTCAGACTTGACTGAAGTGACTTAGCAGCAGCAGCAGCGTTGGGAATAGATAAACACACACACACACACACGTTTGTTGGCAATCTTTGGCATCCTTGACTTACAGAAGCATGTCTACCTTTGTCTCAAAAAGGAGTCCTACCTCTGTGCTCATCTCTTGTGTCCAAATTTCTCTTTTTTTATAAGGATATTAGTTATATTGGATTAGGGTCCACACTAATTGCCTCATCTTAATTTAACTAATTATATCTGCAATGATCTTATTTTCAAAGGTGGTCATATTTTCTGAGTGCTGGGATTTAAAACTTCAACTAAAAATTTTGGAGGGGTACAGTTCCATCCATAAAATTGTACATGCATATGTGACTGTACATAACTTGATGGGTTTATATATGCACATCACATATATTCTTCTTCTGAAGAATATATATGGTAACAATCCCATATATATACGGAAAGAAGGAGAGGGAGAGAGAATGCAAGCTAGTCTTATGAAGGTGTTCAGTTCAGTTCAGTTCAGTTCAGTCGCTCAGTCGTGTCTGACTCTTTGCGACCCCATGAATCGCAGCACGCCAGGCCTCCCTGTCCATCACCAACTCCCGGAGTTCACTCAGACTCACGTCCACTGAGTCAGTGATGCCATCCAGCCATCTCATCCTCTGTTGTCCCCTTCTCCTCCTGCCCCTAATCCCTCCCAGCATCGGAGTCTTTTCCATTGAGTCAACTCTTCGCATGAGGTGGCCAAAGTACTGGAGTTTCAGCTTTAGCATCATTCCTTCCAAAGAAATCCCAGGTCTGACCTCCTTCAGAATGGACTGGTTGGGTCTCCTTGCAGTCCAAGGGACTCTCAAGAGTCTTCTCCAACACCACAGTTCAAAAGCATCAATTCTTCGGCGCTCAGCCTTCTTCACGGTCCAACTCTCACATCCATACATGACCACAGGAAAAACCATAGCCTTGACTAGACAGAACTTTGTTGGCAAAGTAATGTCTCTGCTTTTGA
>NW_011494808.1:5103943-5105002 GCF_000754665.1 Bison bison bison
AGACCTTTGTAGACAAAGTAATGTCTCTGCTTTTGAATATGCTATTTAGGTTGGTCATAACTTTCCTTCCAAGGAGTAAGTGTCTTTTAATTTCATGGCTGCAGTCACCATCTGTAGTGATTTTGGAGCCCAAGAAAATAAAGTCTGACACTGTTTCCACTGTTCCCCCATCTATTTCCCATGAAGTGATGGGACCAGATGCCATGATCTTCGTTTTCTGAATGTTGAGCTTTAAGCCAACTTTTTCACTCTCCACTTTCACTTTCATCAAGAGGCTTTTTAGTTCCTCTTCACTTTCTGCCATTAGTGATAAAGGTGCTCCCAAGCGATTTGCATCCCAGGATCTGGCTCACACCTCAGTCCTAGAGTCCTTTGAAAATGACCTGAAGTGGTGGGATGAGCCCCAAAAGAAGCAGCTTCCTTAGACACCAGAGGGCTCAAGACAAAAATACTTATTTACCCTCTGACACCCTCTCTCCTCCAGTCCCACAACTCCAGTGTATTTGGGGAGGTCTCCCCTGGACTCGTTCCTCTTTGCATTCTCCAAGGTCCCCCACATCCATCTAAATGAATCATCAGTTAAGATCTTAGACCAACAAGCAGCCTCAGCTCTAAACAGACCCTGAACTTTCCTGCACAGATGCGTGGCCCCTGATGTGCTCAGCTGTGTGTGTGTGCTTGGTCATGAACAGATCTTTGTGATCCTCTGAACTGTAGCCCACCGGGCTCCTCTGTCCATGGGGCTTCCCAGACAAGAATACTGGAGTGGGTTGCCATTTCCTTCTCCAGGGGATCTTCCCCACCCAGGGATCAAACCCGTGTCTCAGCTCTACACGTCCCTGAAATAGGCCTTCGCTCCTCTTCTTCATGGGAGGCAGAAGGGAGAAGAGACTCAGGATGAATTAGAGGCAGACAGATGGTCAAACCCTGAGCTCTGTACTTACGAGCTGTGTGAGCTTGGACAAGTCGCTTAACCTCTCTGAAATGCAATTTACTTCTCAAAGGGTTTAAAAATACAGCCTTCACACAGTCATTTCAACATTGGAAGAAGTGTTGGAT
>NW_011494808.1:5105171-5126600 GCF_000754665.1 Bison bison bison
AAAAGTATATAGTGCCTGGTCATTAGCACCTGCTTAGGGCATGCAGGTTTCTCCTCTCGTCCCATGGAGATAACTGTTTATACAGCCATCATTTGACCTTGTCTAGAGCCCTCTGAAAATCCCATTTCTGAGCGCATGTTTCGCTTTCTGGGATGCCATTTCCAGTCTTCTGACCTTCATCTGCTTTGTGGTTTGAGGAACTGTTTTGACACAGATGTACTTTCGTCTCAGAATATGGCGAAGTGTCAAGCAATGCATCAAACTCATTTTCCTCAGAATCAATCTGCTTTTCTCCTTTTCTCGTGTTTTGACATATTTCTTCCTGAAAAGCTGAATTACTTGTTTCGTAAAGAAACGGAGCCCAGGAGGGATGGAGCACACCCACACTGCCTGTCCAAACCTCTACAGCCTCACAGCGTAACTGTTCGGGCAGCAGTTAAAGGGAAGGAGAGGCGCCCAGACCTTCCAGTCTCCCACAGGAGATGGACGCTTTTCCCTCTGGTCACCACAGAAGTCCATCTCTCTTGTGCCATTCTTTCAAATACTAACCCTTCACGTTCATGCTCAGTCACTAAGTCATGTCTGACTCTTTCGTGACCTCATAGAACATGACCCGCCAGGCTCCTCTGTCCATGGACTGGAGTGGGTTGACATTTCCTCCTCTAGGGGATCTTTCTGTCCCAGGGATTGAACCCATGTGTCTTCCATCCCCTGCTTTGGCAGGCGGATTCTGTACCCAGTGAGCCACCTGGGAAGCCCTGTTGGTTCACATACTTGCTCCAGATAGCAGATACTTCACATACTACTTTTCAAGGCCATATTGTCTCTACAACAACTACTCATCTCTACCGTGGTAGGTAAAATACCGCGGACAAGTCATAAACAAATGAGAGTAGCTGTGTTCTAATAAAACTTTATTTACAAAGCTAGGTAGTGGGGTATATTTGGTCCATGGGTCTGTTTGCCAAATATAGGCTTTATTTAGGAGCTTTATAATTATGAAGTGTGGCTGTTTCTTCATGTTTTCGTCCTTGAGTTTTAAGTTTTTCCTTGGTACTACTACTTTAAGGAAGAGACGCTAGGACTTCCCTGGTGGTCCAATGGTTAAGACTCTGAGCTTCCAATGCAGGGTTTGATCCCTGCTCAGGGAACTAATATCTCACATGACAACCTGGTGTGGCAAAAAAAGAAAAAGAAATAAAGAAAAGAAAGGGACACTGGTAGAAAGCCAGCTGGATAAGGCATCAGAGTCAAAGATTTTAATAAAAGCACTGACTCATATCTACTCTATGACTAAGTGGAGTCACACAAGCTCTATGGGTTGCAACTTTTTTATTTGTCACATGGCAGCCGTTTCCTCTGATTTCAGGGCTAGTGTAAGATTCCAGTGAGATCAAGTATGTGATGATAGACTGTAAACTACAAAGTAATCCCAAGCTGGCCTTGATATGTAACAAAATGCCTTAGCATAGTAAGGGCCAATAATATCTCATTAGATAGTATTCCTTATGATAACTTGATATGATATGTAAACTATCCCTTACAAAACCTTGGGAATGTTCTTCTGTATTCAGCATCTTATATCAATTCCCTTCCATGGCCCAGGGCAGGAAGAAGACATATATTATGGCAACCCCCTCTGAGTTTTGCCAGCATCGTTTTTCTCTATTTCTTCACCAGCAGAGGTTTTCTTTCCCCCCTTGACCAGTTCCCTAAATTTCAACACCTTGTCTTCTGAAGCCAACTTTTGCAATTCTAATTTGTAGAAAATGTGTAAATCTACCCATCGCCTATTTTCTGTCCTGGTTCAGAGTAGTCATGAAGCAATTTGGAGAACACATATTTTAAAACAAAGTTACATAGACTGCAGATCGTGGATCTTATAGAAGGAACCCTCTATTTCGTTCTCTGTCTCCATGGGATGCTGTAAAGAGACTCTTGAGTGTCTCATATCTCATTTATAGTTTCCCATCCCTGAACTGAATTCCGCAGTTTTTATGGTAATATTAATGTCTATCAGGTTTAGATCCTAAATGGCCAGTGACAGCTTTTCCTTAGAAAGAGAAAGCCAAATGCCCTTTATGTTTTTCTTAATAGACACTCTGCTATTATAATACATATAGTTCATATTCCTACCACAAACACATTTGATTCATCAAATTTAAAACGTTTTATTGAGGCTTAGTTTATTTACGATGTTGTGCTAATTTCTTCTGTACACCAACGTGACTCAATTATACACATCCTTTTTTATATCCTTTTCCATATGGTTTATCTTAGGATATTAAATATAGTTCCCTGTGCTATACAGTAGGACCTTGTTGTTTATCCATCCTGTATATAATTTGTATCTACTAACCCCAAACTCGGAGAAGGCAATGGCACCCCACTCCAGCATTCTTGCCTGGAAAATCCCATGGATGGAGGAGCCTGGTGGGCTGCAGTCCATGGGGTCGCTGAGGGTCGGACACAACTGAGCGACTTCACTTTCACTTTTCACTTTCATGCATTGGAGAAGGAAATGGCAACCCACTCCAGTGTTCTTGCCTGGAGAATCCCAGGGACGGGGGAGCCTGGTGGGCTGCCGTCCATCAGGTCGCACAGAGTCGGACACGACTGAAGCGACTTAGCAGCAGCAGCAGCAACCTCAAACTCCCACTGTTTCATCAAATTTTTAAGTCTTATAAAATTAAGAATAATAACATTACTTCTGAGTTAACACAAGAGTTGCTGTTTTGGTACAAAAAGAACTGATAAAGTTTTACAGAACTCTTAAGCAGAAAGGGGCTATTCATTATAATTGTCTAGTTCTTTCCCCAGATCATCTCACCCACCATCACACTAAATTCCTGGATTAGAAAACAGGCCAACTGGCTTGAAAGTCATAAAAGCACTGAGCAAATACAAGATAATAATGACATTTACATTTTACTGCAATCAAGGAAAAGAAAAATAAAGGCAAAAGAGCAGTTAGGATATACAACTAAAAAAAAAAAAGAATAAAGAAATGCTTGGCCAGACTAGAGCAAAAGTTCACATGAGCTGCTATTATCCAGTGCATGAAAATTGCCCTCATGAAAGCAGAGAAAGACTATATGTTTAAAAAAAGAGGAGACACGATTTTAAAACTGCGTGTTCACCTTCACACATCTTATTCAGTACTCTGACACACTGAGCCAAAATTACAGGGATGAAAGCGTTTCACGCTTCCCAGAGCATTCCTCCAGCATGAAAGCAAAGTGGCTCAAACAGAAATAATAAAGGCACTTCGAAGGGGCTGGTCTAAATCCTGTGAATGTTACCTTATATTTTGTGACTCCAATTAGGGCCAGAAGAACGTGGATGGGGATTTACTAGGTCAAAGGAAACAACTGAAATAAGTCTAAAGGTATACGTTCTTTTGGTCTAGACGTATATGTATGTATCTTCAGTTGGCTTACAAAGTTGTGTTAGTTTCAGGGGTACAGCGCAGTGATTCAATTCAGTGATAAATATTTTCTCTTTCAGATTCTCTTCCCTTATAGGTTATTACAGAGTATTGCATAGAGTTCCCTGTGCTACAGTAGGTCCGTGTTGGTTCTCTATTTTATGTATAGTAGAATGTATATATTAACATAAATAAATTAGGAAGTTGGCATTAACTTATTCTAATTTTTTAAAGGCTTAGATTTTGATCATTAAAGTCATGTTTTTCCTTTCGGATATTAATATTTGAAATGTTTAAGAGAATAATAGGCTATACTAGGCTGTAAGTGTAGTTTGAGATGTTTAAGGGATTCTGTTAATTCAATGTATAAATGAGGGTGAAGTTTAGTTGAAGTTTGTTGCTCAGTCATGTCTGACTCTTTGCAACCTCATGAACTAACTATAGCCTGCCAGGCTCCCCTGTCCATGGGATTTCCCAGGCAAGAATACTGGAGTGGTTTGCCATTTCCTCCTCTAGGGGATCTTCCCAACCCAGGGATCAAAGCCAAGTCTCCTGCCTTACAGGCAGGTTCTTTACTGTCTGAACCACCAGGGAAGACCTATAAATAGGGTTAATTGTTCCTAAATAGGATGCCTTATAAAATCTGTATCTTTAAATTTTGTAGATAGGTTGATCATTAATTAAAATGTAAGTAGAAATATTCTTGCTGCTACTGCTAAGTCACTTCAGTCGTGTCCAACTTTGTGTAACCCCATAGATGGCAGCCCACCAGGCTCCCCCATCCCTGGGATTCTCCAGGCAAGAACACTAGAGTGGGTTGCCATTTCCTTCTCCGATGCAGGAAAGTGAAAAGTGAAAGTGAAGTTGCTCAGTCGTATCCGACTCGTAGCGACCCCATGGACTACAGCCTACCAGGCTCCTCCGTCCATGGGATTTTCCAGGCAGGAGTACTGGAGTGGGGTGCCATTGCCTTCTCCAAGAAATATTCTTACCTTTACATAAAACCACTTGGATATTTTTAATCGAGGCTTTTAAGGTGACACTAGAGGCTAAGGAAAAACTAAGATTTGAAATTAATTATATTAGTTGTTTAGCTGAACATTAAAGAAACTAACCACAAATAGATATTTGTATACTTAAGCACTTCTGCCAACAAAAAGAACCCTAACTGACAATTCATTGGGAAGTTTGAAGGAAGAGGACACTTTTTTTTTTAATGAATTTCCAATGGTTGAAATTTCTTCAGCACATTTATTGAATACTTATGTACTAAGCTCTGGGCTGCTGCTGCTAAGTCACTTCAGCCGTGTCCAACTCTGCGCTACCCCATAGACGGCAGCCCACCAGGCTCCTCCGTCCCTGGGATTCTCCAGGCAAGAACACTGGAGTGGGTCGCCATTTCCTTCTCCAGTGCATGAAAGTGAAAAGTGAAAGTGAAGTTGTTCAAAGGACTTAGGACAATGCAGCCACCTGCTCCTGCGTGCACGCTCAGTAGTTATTGGCTATTATTCCTAACAGAAACCTTCTTTGTGGGCGTGTGTGTGTGTGTGTGTGTCTCTGTGTGTCTACCTCTCAGTCCATATACATCTCTTTCTATCAAGCTCTTTTGGCGAGGTAAGAGAGGAGAAAAAGAGAAAATGGAGAATAGTAGAGATTGAAGGTGCTCCTTTGTTAATCTGCAATAGACACATGCCTGTACACACACACACACACACACACACACACACACGCAAATCTGGTATGCGCCTAGAAGCGCTCCAGTCTTTTGGAGTAAAATCTGAAAAAACATCTTTCATTGGAAGGAGCAGCTACTTTGCCTTCATCTGACAACCATTTTGATATGAAAGGAACGGAGGTCTTGGGAGATGACATGACTTGCAGTAAACGCCCGTTGAAGATAAATGAAACCACACACTCACTGATGCGGGAAGGACAGATTTCCAACAGTAATAATCATGGTAACAGGAATGAGTCTGGCAGGAACGGAACTCATTCTCCAGTTGTTCAGAAGAGAATCATCATTTTAAAAGGGAAATGGGGCATAACGAGGGGTCCCAGAGGGGCTCGGTAGAGGTAGAGAAGAGAAAAGTGACAAAGGGTTAATCAGTGTAAAGGGGACACTGGTCTGCTGTGCCCGCTGGCAGAGACCAAAGTTAGGATTCTGTCCTCCCACTGACTGGGTACTGCCAGCCCTATCCTCAGAGATTGGCTGAAATAAATAGTAAATTTAAGGGCAGAAAACTTGACTTTTCTAGGCGTGCACTTTAGAGGGGAGAGGGGTGTAGACTTGGGCCGTTAGAAATTAAGTTGGTGTTCTGAGCTGTTAGAAATAGGACTGATGTTTTGAGCTGTTAGAGATGGGGTTGATGTTTTGAGCTGTAGAGATGGGGTTGATGTTTTGAGCTGTTAGAGACGGGGTTGATGTTTTGAACTGTTAGAGATGGGGTTGATGTTTTGAGCTGTAGAGATGGGGTTGATGTTTTGAACTGTTAGAGATGGGGTTGATTTTTGAGCTGTTAGAAACTAGTTCTGGCCAAGAAGAGCGCTCAGAGGAGCCTGGCTAAAGGCAGGGGGAGGACAGAGTCTGTGTCATCAATTAGTAAAATTTCTAGTAATGAGATTTGCATCTGTGATTCAGCTGGATTCTGGTAATGATAACTACAAGAGACCACTCAGAAAGCTTTTACTGTGAAAAAAGTCTTCACCCATCCTTGTTAAACGAACCTAGCGTCACAGCTGGGGTGCCTTCTCTAGTTCACAGGTTGAAGGGTACACTTTCGTGCACTGTCAAGGAGAGCAGGTCACTTGAATTCCGTCTAAGAGTTCTGAATTCAGTATGTGAAACCCATTGCATCTATAAATACCACCACCCCGATGATAGGTACACTTCAGTTTTGTTATCACTTCTACTCTAGCCAGTATTGCTTTATGTCCTGTTGACGAATCCTGCAGAAACAATCAGAACGTCAGCCTCAAATAAATATCACACTGTCATATTCAGCATGTGAAAAAGGACAAAGACACAAATACCAAAGGAGCAGGCCCGTGGGCCATGGTATTTGTCATTCTCTAAGTTATTTAAGCCTAAAATAGCTCCCTAGATGATCGATTCGAGGTCTATCTTTGTGAAGGCTTTAAGCCTTTATTTTATCTTAATGCTTTTTGAATCTATGTATGTATTCATTCATTAGCTCTTCAATATAATGACAGTATAAGTTCATCACCCGTTAAAGGAAGCACAGCTTCTATTTGCTACCTCAAAGGCAGGTTAATCAAGTTCAAAGTAACGACTTTTTTGTGCACAGGAGAATGTCAGAAAATGAAATATAAAATGTCATTTATCCAGGCAGATTTGGGCTGATATGTAGGGATAGTTGGTAGTCCTCAGACTATAGAATAAAAGGTATGAGAATCTTCTGACTGCTCTATCTTTGCAAAAAAGCAAAGGACTCTTGATATGTAGCAGTTAATATCTCCTGATAAGACATTCCTAAATTAAACAAATCACTCACCCTTATCAGAAGATGAAGACTTCTGGGATATCCTTTAACAAATTGCTTCACACACACATACAGAGGGTCTCCTGGATGAAAATTCATTTTTCTTACCTTGTGGAAAGAGTGATAAGAAAACCTTGTTTGGTTCATCACAGCACCAAATGTACTCATGATCAAAAGCTCAGAAAGAAGGCTGGATTCTCAAGGGCCCTTTGTATTTCTTCACAGTTTTATTTTAAAAAAGAGAGGGGGAAAAAAGAAGAAAAAGAAACATTTTCAAGTGAGGAGAGACGTGACTTTGAAGAAGCACTGCTATCTCGGGGCCAGAAGGATGTGGGTCGCCAGGTCAGTTTCCTCTCTTCCAGACTTTTATGTCCACGTTTCCATCTCGGCAGAACCATAGTCACTAGGAGATGATTTAAAAGTTTGAGGGCTTAGATGATCTTTAGAAACCTTCTAGCATTTTCTTCAGTAATTGCTTCCTTGTATGACATAGAAGAAAGAAGCTTTTGGGGGAGAATTCATTTGTTCCTGCATCTTCCTCCTAGTCCTAAACTCTCATTATTGGAATCTTGTTAAGATGTAGCCAGGATCATTCAGTTCACACTAGAACACATATCCTGTCTGGACATTAACACTTTGAGGTGTCCTCGCTGTTTTTTCAAATACAAACTGTGAGAAAGAAGGAGCAGACATTTCAGACCTTTTTCTAACATAAGTAAAGTTAAGCTAAGAATATCTGAGATTAAAGTGCATTTGACCGAAAGTAAATCCTACGCTTAACACGTGGCAAAACAACATTATAAAGAGAAAACTTGAAGAAAAGCTTCATTCGTTTGTTGCCCACTGAAAAATATTACTGCATTAAATAGTTTCTTCTTAAAAATTTTTTTTTTCTATTAAAGCATAGTTGAGGGACTTCCCTGGTGGTCCACTGGCTAAGACACCATGCTCCCGATGCTGGGGGTCTGATTTCAATCCCTGGTCAGGGAACTAGATCCCGTATGCCACAACTAAGCATTTGCATGCCTAAGACTCGGCACAGAAAATAAATAATAATAACTAAAATAAAAAGGTAAATATGAAATAAAATAGAGTTGATTTACAAATGATATTAGTTTCAGGTGTACTACATAGGGATTCATTAATTTTACAGATTATACCCCATTTTAGATTATTATTAAATTTTGTCTATACTCCCTACTACACTGCACAAAGTACCCTATCGCTTATTTCTGTTACACACAGTAGTCTGTCTCTGAATCCCCCTCCCTAATCTTGCCCCTTCCCCTTCCATCTACCCTCTAGTTTGTTACATGTGTGTGTGTGTTAGTAGCTCAGTCGTGTCTGACTCTTTGCAACCCTGTGGACCGTAGCTCACCAGGTTCCTCTGTCCATGGAATTCTCCAGGCAAGAATACTGGTCTGGGTTGCCATTCCCTTCTGTATATCTGCAAATCTGCTTCTGTTATATCATTCATTCTATTTTTTTATATTTCATATAAAAGTGATAATACACAGTATTTGTCTTTCTCTGACTTATTTTACTAAGCAGGTCCATCCATGGCTCTTCCAAATGGCAAAATTCTATTCTGTTTTATGGCTGGTAATATACCATTGTGTGTGTGTGTGTGTGTGTATTCCATACACAGGTCCTTCTGTAACATCATAAGGAAAACCCAAACCAACTTTTTAGACAGCCAGATACACACGGCACTTCTTTATCCACTCGTCTGTTGATGGACATTTAGGGTGCTTCCATATCTTGGCTGTTGTGAATAGTGTTGCTATGAACATTGGGGCGCATGTATCTTTTCAAATTAGTGTTTTCATCATCTTCACGTACAGCTCTAGGAGTGGGATTGCTGGATCATATGGCAGTTCTATTTTCGGTTTTAAAAGAACCTTCATACTATTCTCCATAGTGACTGTACCAATTTACAATCCCACCAGTAGTGCAGGCAGTTTCCTGATCTTCACATCCTCACGAACATTTGTTATCTGTAGACTTTTTGACGATAATCATTCTAATAGGTATGAGGTCATATCTCACTGTGGTCTCGATTAGCATTTCTCTTATAATTCACAATGTTGAGCATCTTTTCCTATGCCTCTTGGCCATCTGTATGCCTTCTTTGGAAGACCCCAGGGTTGAGGTGCTCAGCATGTGGCTCAAACCCCTAGCTCACCAGGGAGGATCCCCAAGCCTGTGGTGTCCCCTCCAGAAACCCAGGGAGGTCCCCTCCTTTCCTGGGTCCCCGCTAGGGGTGTAGCAGGATCACTTCTCCTCCCTTCCTACCCAACTCCATGTGAAAGTGGCTCGGTCGTGTCTGACTCTGCAACCCCATCCATGGACTGTAGCCTGCCAGGCTCCTCTATCCATGGAATTCTCCAGGCAAGAATACTGGAGTGGGTAGCCTTTCCCTTCTCCAGGGGATCTTCCCAACCCAGGGATCCAACCCAGATCTCCCACATTGAAGGCAGACTCTTTACCAGATGAGCTACCAGGGAAGCCAACTCCACGTGGATCTTTCTCTATAGCCCTGGTTGTAGAAGAGCCCTTCTGCCAGACTCTGGGTTATTGTCAATGAGCGCTGCTCCATGTGTACTATATTTTTGATGAGTTTGCTGGGGGATGTGAGCTCAGCATCCTCCTCCTCCACCATCTTGATCTCTGGCTACATTAAATATTAATTGTTTATTTCTTTCCAATTCAAGTTATACTTGTCCTTTCCTGATGATAAGGTATGTCTGAAAAGCTGTGCACTAATCAGCCATTGTCACCTAAATCATAAGTTATCAAAAACCTACTCTGTGATTTCAGACATTGTTCACCTCCAAATTGAAACCCTAATGATTTAATTTCAAGTCTGTCCAGTCCCACCTCTAAGTCAAATAGCTGATGGTCTGTAAATAAAAATTTAAATGCACTAGGCCGACTCTCTATTTATTGGATTATCTTTGCCTCAGACTTATTTTTCAGAACTGACAATTAAAACCTAGATCCTCTGCTCCGTAAAATTTAAAGGCTACAGAACAGGTTTTCTTGCAAGAACACCTTTCTAATGAAATAGGAAGTGAAGTCATTTTGATGGTCTATGATTCATACGGAACCTGCGGCAAAACTGCTGCTTAATAAACAGCATCACTTCCTTTCCATGTCCCTGTTGGTTTCATGTGTTTCTGCACTTTGTTTCCCCCTTTTCTAGACCGGGTGCTCTGCGGGGCTTTGTGCACAGCTGCAGCTGGAGGGACTGCTAATTGACAATAGCTGCTACCTAAAAAAAACCCTAATGTGGGCACAGCTTCCTCATATTGGTCATTGCACATATTCTCATGAAGCATTCCTGTTAAATGAAGCCTTGAACAAATACATCCCTGTGGTCTTCTTTTTCTTGAAAGGTCAGTGTTGGGGAGCAAGTGCTTACAGTTGCTGTGCAAGGCAGGAAAACAGGAAATTTAGCTCTAATGATTCTGGCTGCACAGATTTCTGTCCTCTGTGTAAGCTGGAAACCATTGCACACCAGGCTCACTTTCTCTTAGCCACCTCCCCCCATTCCTGATATCTCTTAGGACTTTATCTGGACTGAGTTGAGAAAGATCTGAATACATGTAGCAATGTATTTAAAGGGAAGCTTGAGAAATGAACCACATATTTGGGAAAAAGTAGTTTGAATGTGATCATTAAGAATATAAGAAACAATATTTAGGGAAAAATACACACAGTGGAAAGTAGCCAAGAGAAAAAAAACCATTGCCCATTGCCAAATTGTTTTTTCTTTTCTGAATTTTTAAGTGTGACTCAGCTGGAGGATTCCAGCCATCTGTGTAGTATAAATAGATTTGCAAGAAGATAAGGATTTGGTCTGTGAACTGCTGGGGGTGGAAACGCCCCTAGTTTTCAAATCTGGCTGAGACTGTGGCAGTGCAGGGGGCATCTGGACAGTAGCCACAGGTTGGCTGTCATCATGATAGAGAACATGGAAAGATACCAAAAACAAAGAAAAAATATAAAGTCAAGGCAAGAGAAGAAGGCTATGTGTCATACCAATATCAGCCTCCTGTCTCTAAGCCATGTCAAGTGAATGACTGTCAGCCTTGGCCTCAGAGAAATTCCAGGAGAATAAAAGAGAAAGGTTTTATTTGAGTGGCAAATAAAACACACAATTTTTCAAAAATTGGGAAGTTATGTAAGAAAGAATAAAAAGTGGTAGAAGAAAAAACACTGGTTTTACCATGATCCAGTCCACAGGCATAAAAAATGTCTTCCTAAAGCAGTAGAATGTGTTTCCCAAATCAGTAGCCTCAGCATCACCCAGGGATTTGCTAGGAACACAAATTTCCGATTTCTACTCCAGACCTCGTGAATCACAAGCACCGAGGCTGGGTCCCAATAACCCCTGTGTTAAAACACCCACCAGGTGACTCTGCTGGACAGTATAGTCTGAGAACCACTCAGTCAATGACCACTAAAAGAGAAAATGGTCATCCGAGACCAGTCTTTGCCTGGCAAGACTTGATGTGTTATGGATCTAACTCACACTGGATGTACAACAGGGATGGAATGATCAGGCATCTCAGATGCCTCCAGCAGATGGGAAGCTGTGTGCAGCTGTGCCAGCACCACTCAGAGCCAAGGCAGATAGTGTGCCTACGGGCAGGGGGTCAGGCAAGAACTGTGAGGACCCGGGAAGACATTGACCCACCCAGGAGCCGACGTCATTCAGCTCTGGCTTCTTTTTGCCGTGAGGAACCGAAAGCCCATTTTTCTCTTTTCTTAAAGAAGCTGGAAATAAGAATTTTTAAGGCATAATGAACATATTTGAAAATCTTGACAAGTGGTTCAGTTGTAAAAAAGAGAAATATCATTTAAGCTAAAGAAATGATGTGATGATGTGTCCAGATGTAACCTCTGTGTTGGATCATGATTACAGGCTAGGATGAAGTGGAAAAAGGAGAGCCGAAGGTGTGAAGCTTGGGTTCTCCCTTCTACTGTGTGTTTCCAAAACAACATTTAGAGACACAGCCATTTTTAAATACTCTAAAGTACCACTTTCCAAAATTTTTTGAAATTCCATCACTAGAGATAATCTCAATTAGTTTAACTCTTCATGCTTCAGATATTTTCTTCCTCTTGAAAAATCCTAGAATGGCAGTCACGGAAATATGGCCTTCAGAGTGACATGACTTGGTTCAAATGCTAACTTTGTCATTTCCTAACTATAATTTTAAAGATGTTGTGGAGTCTCTCTGAACTTCCATCTCTTCATCTGTAGCTTAAAGATAAGCAATACTACCTTTTCTGTGATGTTTTGTGATAAGTTTTGGACCATTCAATCTCAATAGATGATATTTACTCTTCTTGTTTCAATTATAAGCACCTTCCTGTGAGTGAGTTTATTAAACTGCTTGGGAATTTGAGAGGAACAAAATTTAATGGTGAAAGAAACAGAGTTAACTGGAGAACAGAACAACAGGTAGAGAGAAATAATTATACTTCCAAGTGTCCTAGAAATTGACAAGATGGGCAGCAATTGCTGTAGGATTTCCTGGTCTATATGTCATGTTTGTGAGAGTGGTCTTGCCCCCAGAGTTCTCAGGTGGATAGACGTGATAGAGACGTGTTCTAGAGTCAATGTCTGCAGATCACCATCAACACATCTTGAATGAAGAACTTATGAACTCTTAAGGCTCCTTGAAAACAAATGGCCAAAATACATATACATTTACGTTAGGTTCAGAACTATCTCAAAAATACATCTGTGCCTCTATTCTTGCCTATGTCTCTTCCACCACTCTGCCACACTGTTATTAACAATTGATAAGAACGAAAGTCAGTGATATATTTTTCAATTATAGCCACAATTTTCTTCTCATGGATTAATAATAAAGAACAAAAAAGTATCTGACCAGTGAAATATATTATACAGTATGCTTTCTGTCCAAAACTTTATTTTGAAAAGTACAGGCTAGAACCCTGTGGATATTTCAAATAAAATATAAATAGGAAAATTAAAATGTCTAAATTTTCTTAGGGCATTCTACCTTGTTGCTACTGTTGATATAAACCCAAATAAGTCGATTATGTAGGACATCTTTTCTCTAAACGTTTGGTAAATTTTTACTTTTGGCCCAATACATAGTTAGGCCAAACAAACCAAGAGGTTGTAGTTTGGAGCAGAGTAAGTTTTATCCAAGGGCCAAGAAAGGAGAACTGGTGGTTCACACTCAAAAACCCTGAGCTCCTCAATGATTCTGGGAGAAAAGTTTTTATAGACAGAATGTGGGGGAAGGGCTGCAGGGCACGTGACTCTCTTCTGATTGGTTGGTGGTAACAGGGTTACAGTCCTGGAATCCTGCCGTCAGACTGAAGTTACCATCCTCCGCCAGGGTGGCAGTTGAGTTCTGCAGAAAAACTAAGCTATTGTCCCGTGTGACACCGGAGGGGAACGGGGAGCCTGGCCCACGGCTGCACTGCTACTTCTCGACCGCTCCTCCCTCGTTTCCACATCCCCTCCTGCCGGGGTCCAGCCCCGGGGGATCCAGGGAATTCGAAGTGGGGACAGCGTCGGTGAGGATCAGGAAACAATTGCTTAATTAAACGTTAATTAAGGATATAAAGAGTGGTTAAATAAGGATAGTTCAGTGAGGAAATTCAGTGGAGAAAAGAGGCTGAATAATTCAGCCAGAAGGTGAGAGAAAGAACGACATGGGGAGACCAAGCTTCGGTGAAAAAGGCCCGCACTTTATTTTCCAAAGTAGTTTTTATACCTTAAGTTATGCATAGAGGATAATGGGGGAAGGGGTAGAGTCATGCAGCAAGCCAGGCTTTCTTCCTGCAAACTTATCATATGCAAAAGTTTAGGTGATTTGCATCATCTTCTGGCCCGGAGGCCTGTTAACAATTTAAGACCTTTTCTTCAGAAAACTTATTTTTCTCTAAAGGTGATTGGTCAGGAGCCACCCTCCAAAAGCATTAGATAAAGTTGCATTCCTATAGGGCAAAGGTGTGGTGGGCTATAACAAGAAAAAGAATTAACTCAAGGGTCCAAGGTTACAAACATTAAACTACTATTTACACCAATTATATTAATCAATACACTGCCAGGGACACAGCAGGTAAGGGATATGGAGACTTAGCCGCAAACATTGGCCCAACAAGTGAAAATCCCTTCACTAATACAATTTCTAATCAATCTTTTAACTGCTCAAAGGAATCTGTATTTAGACAGTTTAGAACATCTCATGCCTCTCACAGTTGGGAGGCTCTGAACAATCACGTGTGGCTGGAAAAACCTATTCAGGCAGGCTAGAGGACTTCCAAAGGAGTTTGTAGGTTGAAACAGTATCACACCCAGGAATTATTAACTGGAGCTGTAAGCTAACTCTTTTTTTCAGAGAGAGGTAGTGGGGGACAGCCCCCCATAAAGTCAGAGGTGTAGGTGAGAGCACAAAGCAGAAAGTAGGCAGACTCTGGTTTTGGGGGTAGATGCTCGAGCATTTCCAGGGGGACTCCTGAGGCTCGATCCCGCCTTTGCGTATGCCAAGCCTCCTTCCTCATGACCTTTGCCACGGCGGAGCTCCTGCTCCCGGCACCCTCCCTCCCCCGATCAGCAGCTGTTTGAACCTGCCCCTTGGAACTCACGGAAGGTCAAAGAGGCTGACTGAAGCTTATTTCCTACAAGAATCGGGGGACACAGAGAGACTTCTGTGCCCAGGAGTCCTGAAGGGTTCTGCTCGGCTTCATTGCTCCAGAGTATATATAAACCTGAACTCAAGTTACACCCAAATTAAATTGTGTCAACTTTAATTGGTTATTCATTAAACATCTCTTCTGCCATATGTGCCAGTAAAACTGACCTGAGTAAGAAGAAAGCTGGAAAAATAGGGTCTGAGTCTTTCCAGTAGTAGTCCTTCCCTGCTGACTTTGTGAAGCAGTAAAAATCAACAGTAACTATATCCACAGCAAAAATTCTGGCCATATTTAGACTATAATAATTTGCAGCAGTCTGTTATGTTTAAATACCTAGTATACAACACCTAAGTGTTCTCAGAGGTCTAAATCAGAGCTGACTTCCAGGCTCGTTGTAAGTACTGAGGAGTCTCCTGAAATACTGAAAACCTGTCATGTCGGAACACTGATATCACAAAAGCTCCCAGGAGGACTGTCCTAAGTGTAGATTTTCTTGCTTGATTTATATTTAATGGTGGTGATTCCAACGACCTTTGCCACAGTTGAGTGGAGCTGGAGAGGCATTTGCCTATGAGTTGGCTGGTGGCCTTAGCATGACTATTCTGCCCCATAAAAATGGCCTATGTTTCATAGTGACAAAAGCAACCATGGCTTAATTACAATTGTGGATCCAATAAACAAGGTCTCTTAGTATTCACTGTTAGGCACTCCCTTCCCTTTGAATAATCTAGGCTGGGCCTATTGACTTGATTTAATCAAAGGACTGCCGAAGAATTTAAGCTCTGGACTTGGGGACTTAGGACTTAAGAATGCCTGCCAGTGAGAGCTACAAAACTGTCAGCACACAACGGCTCCTTCCAAACCCCTTGTGACGCCGAAACTCGGCTTCTGTGCTCTGGGGCCAAATTAAATCTTGGAAACAAATTTTGAGGTGAAGTAGAAAAGAATAGCTTTATTGCTCTGCCAGGCAAAGGGGGTCATAGTGGACTATTGCCCTCAAAACTGTGTCCCAACCTTAGGCCGATTTGGTGAGGAGTTTTATAGCAATGGGTCAAGGGCAAGGTTGCTGATGAGGGTCCGAGTGTGTTCGGGGCCTGCATTTCTTTAATCTGGTCTCCAGTGGTCTCCTGATGAGCATCTGTGGTTCTCAAGGTTATCAAACTTTGATCTCTCTCTGGAATGAAGGGTGCTTCATCAAGAAGTTAACATCTTCCATTTGTTGGGGGTCTTAGTTTTACAGAAGAGCTCAAAGATATTGTTATGTGTATCCCTTGAGGTGGAACCAGGACCCTGCCCCAAGGTTGCAGTATTGTTTCTTGGCTACTCCTCCCTTATCTCCTTATCCCTTCCCTGCCCTGATTAGCAACAGTTTGAATCTGCCCTTTGGAACTCAGGGAAGGTCAAGGAGGCTGGAGTCTATTCCCTACAAATAAGAAACAGGAGACACAGAAAGGCTTCCGTGCCCAGGAAGGCCACAAGGTCCTGCTCGGTTTCATCCTGCACTATGAGCCCAAACACTAGCAAGGCTTTTAGCAGCAAGAGCTGTGTCTCTGAGATGATCCTCAGTTCAGTTCAGTTCAGTCGCTCAGTCGTATCCTAGCCTCTGCTTAAAACACCTGGCTGTGGAAGCTCAAACACCACCAGGAGAATTTATTGTTAGTTCCACCCCAAACCTCAATGCTCTCTAGAGCAGATACGTTAGAAAGCTTGCAATTATAAAATCCTTTTGAGATGTAAATCTGCTACCTAGACTATTTCTCCAGGGACTTGAGAAACTTCTCTTTGGAATGCAAATGTTCAGGGAGATAACTGTTGCTCTAGCTAGTTTCTGGGGTAAGATAAGGGTCTAATTTCAGTGAACTGTGATTTTAGAGAAGACTCTTGAGAGTCCCTTGGACAGCAATATCAAACCAGTCAATCCTAAAGGAAATCAGTCTTGAATATTCATTGGAAAGACTGATGCTAAAGCTGAAGCTCCAATACTTTGGCCACCTGATGCAAAGAACTGACTCATTTGAAAAGACCCTGATGCTGGGAAAGATTGAAGGCAGGAGGAGAAAGGGATGACAGAGACTGAGATGGTTGGATGGCATCACCAACTCGATAGACATGAGTTTGAGCAAGCTCCGGGAGTTGGAGATGGACAGGGAGGCCTGGCGTGCTGCAGTCCATGGAATTGCAAAGAGTTGGACACGACTGAGCCACTGAACTGAACTGAACTGTGTTAGGTTCCAGTACTGCCTCTTGTCATAAAGGTATGAGAAGAGAAGTCTGTTTCTCTTCTGAGTAAGTGCCAAATTGCAAACCCAGAGGCTCAGTCACTTAGACTTGTTACCCCTCAGTGCTTTGCTCCTAGCATCCCTGCCTTTTCTTTCCGTGAAGTTCGATTCAATTCATGCAGGACTCGTCCCTCTTGGAAGTTATTCCCGAATTAATCCATTCTTACCATTGTAACTAATGTCTGGCTTTGGCATCTGTGAAAGCAGCATCTGCTTTTGTTCTGTTTGTAGCACTGAGCTCCCACCGAAGAAGTCCAGATACCCTGCAGGAAGGGAGGGATCCTGAGAGATTCTGCTTGCAGAGAAAGGAGGAAGCAAGCCAGGAAGGGAGGGAGATTCCTGTACACACGACCCCGCCAGGTTGCGCCAGGGCCCTGTGTGGAGCTGTCCTGGGTAAGGGCCACTTGTGGGTGAAAAAGCCCCACTTGTCCGGGAGACATGAGAGCCATCTCTGCTTGCCTGTGTGCTGCTCTGACCCAAACAATTAGGAGCAGAGGAAATAGTTGCGGTTTGACAGGTGGGATGATACTCAGCCATAGAGAACCAAAGAACCACCCATTGGCTCCCTTGCGATGGGGACAAGAGAAGGCAGACAGCAAAATCCACACGTCAGAAGAAGGTATGTATTTCCCGAACCACAGAGACAAAGGAGAGGAGATAAAGGGATTTCAGTAGCAGACAGATGGACACACTGAAAAAAAACGCACAATGCAAGAGTTGCGAGTTCAGTTTTATTGGGGGCCAATTGAGGACTGTAGCCCAGGAGACAGCATTTCAGAGAGCTCTAAGATGCTTTCCCAAAGATGTAGGGGAAAGGTCAGTATACACGTGATTTTGGTGAAGGGGGAATACATGCAATCAAGCACATATTTTGGGGAGAAGATTGAGGCCAATCTCATGAAGGTTACTGATAGTTACAAGCAGCAGATATGTCCATTAATGATCTTGGTGCTTTTCCAGATATGAGAAGATGCAATAATTTAGGCTCATAAAATGTTCTGACAATATGTATTTGAAGACCTTTCCTGCCAGTTCTTCTCAGAGCACAGATGCCTCGTTTCTGCTCTCTCTCTTGATCTCCTTTCAGGGGTATTAGAGGTCAGTGACTGCAGGGGCTCATAATTTAATCCTAGTAGAGGTAGATGGCAAGTGTCCGTTTGTAGGTGGCAGGGCGTATTGGTGAAAACACATCTTGGAAGGACCCCAGTGCTCAGCAGCGTTCCTTCTCTCCATCAGGGCTAACCAGAAGCTGAAGCCAGTCCTGAGGTTCTGAGCTCTGTGGTTCCTGCTTCCTGCACCAGCTTGATGGCCACAGCATCCTTTGTCCACTGAAATGGCCAGTGACACTGTTTGTCCACCCTTGTGAGAATGGAAACTTTGACTCTCTAATCACTTTGTACTAACTTCTTAAGTGGGATTCCCTGGTGGTTCAGATGGTAAAGCGTCTGCCTGCAATGTGGGAGACCTGGGTTCGATCCCTGGGTTGGGAAGATCCCCTGGAGAAGGAAATGGCAACCTGCTCCAGTACTCTTGCCTAGAAAATTCCATGGATGGAGGCGCCTGGTGGGCTACAGTGCATGGGGTCACAAAGAGTCAGACATGACTGAGTGACTTCACTTTCACTTTTCTTAAGTGGGGAGACCAAAGTTTGGATAACTTTCTCAATAAAGCAGAGGTAGATGTTTTTCTGGAATTCTCTTGCCTTTTCAGTGATCCAACGGATGTTGGTAATTTGATCTCTGGTTCCTCTGCCTTTTCTAAATCCGCCTTGAGCATCTGGAAGTTCACGGTTCATGCACTGTTGAAGCCTGGCTTGGAGAATTTTGAGCATTACTTTGCTAGCGTGTAAGATGCATGGGATAACTTTCTACCATTTACCAAAATTTTATGGGGCAATACAGTTTTGCGGAAGAGACACAGATATCAAACTGAAACACACAACTCAGATTGGGACTTGAACCAATGGGTTGGGACTTGAACCCAACCAGAGCCTAGGATGTGTCATTTAGCTACTATGTTACAATGAGTGTAGAATGAGGCTCAAGGCCCACTTGAAATCAAATCTTCCAACATGTTGGACCTAATTGGTTCTAACTAGTTTTTATCATATCCTCAACAACTATGTCATTGTTTTAAAGATTATGCCCTGCCTCCTTCCCTTCTATTTTAACATGTTTAAGCTTCCAACTGGATGGAAGGACCTATAGGAAGAGACCAGAAGCCCAACTTAACAAGTGTGTGACTGACCAGGTTGAAGAGTATCAAAACCTGGCACTAGTGACCTCAAAAAAGTATGACATTATTTAAAGGCACAGAAACCAAATTATCAGGCAGTAACTTGCCTGCTTTTAAGTTTTCTCTCAGCCCTAACCCAGCTAGAAACTTAAGAAAGGGGAGAGGAAATTGAATTAATGAGACGCAAACATTGCATTTAAACCAAAGATTTGAAGCACAAAAGTACCCATACCACCAGAAGTCTTCCTTCAAGATATGATGAATGAAGCCATCAAAGCAACCAGGGTTTCCTTTTTAAACTATTCATGAGCCCGGGCCCCACTGAGCATTATCGTTAATGGTATTCATGCATCTTTCATCTCTTACAATGAACTGCAGTTTCAGAGTTAAATTGTCAATATGTGTTAGTTCCTCTGGGGGAAAAATAACTTAGAAACACAGCCGGAGGCAGTAGGCAGTGCGGGCTTCCTCTGTCACCACCCACCCCCGCAAAAAACACCTTGCCCAAAAACACACCTTCCTTTTTTCCCTGCAAAGTAGGTAAGTCTATTAGAGAGTGATCTACCAGCACATCCCCATTTCCACTTGGTGCCTGGCATGACCTGGGACAGAACTTTGGTCTCTGTTCCATTAGGTATTTTCATCAGCAAATCGCTGGCGAGAGAAAAGGAGTTATTTCTCAGGATGGGAATGTCTTATGCCTTGAGTAGTCTTATCCCTTAGACAGTGGCTTCCCTGCTGGCTCAGCTGGTAAAGAATCCGTCTGCAATGCAGGAGACCTGGGTTCGATCCCTGGGTTGGGAGGATCCCCTGGAGAAGGGAAAGGCTACCTACTCCAGTCTTCTGGCCTGGAGAGTTCCATGGACTGTATAGTCCTTGGGGTTGCAAAGAGTCGGACATGACTACGCGACTTTCACTTTCGCTTTTACTTTTCACTTAGACAGTGGCAGCTGATTGTTGAAATCAGGGGTGGGGTGGGGTTTATGCTCTCTTTGGAGGATGTTTCTCTTAATCGGGCACTTTAATTGCCAGCCTCTTAGAAACGCATGCCAAGCCCTGTCAATCATCAAATAGTTTTTGCCCATATCAGCTTCCCTGCTGAAGCAGCCACCTTGACTGGTTAAGATCCCAATGGGACCAACCTTTCCCTCCAACTCTTCCCAAGAACAGTCTTTCCATGAGCCAGGCACTTGTCCACACAGAGGAAATCCACTTGTCAATAGTGCCATGAAAATCTTAGATGAGCTTCATTGCTATAATGTGCAGATCTAATATCAAAGGCAGTCATTCCTATGCCTCTCGGGTTCCTATATTTAGCCAGCACCAGTCTGGGGAGACAACAGACAACACTCAGAGCCCAGCTTATCTGATAGAACAACATAACCTTTAGGTCTGATAATCATGCCAAATATTGAATGCTTAAAAGCAAATGTTATTCTAATTAACTGCATTCACAAATGACAGCAGCTTCTCTTTCTAAAGCCGGCTTGAAGATTTTCCCTCAAGACTCAAATAATAATAATAATAATAATAACATATAAGCATAGAGCCAGTTCACACCAGATGCCGGAAAGCTACCCAAGACCTTCAAAGTTCAGCAGATATTGTTGTCTGGTTTATTTGGTAGATCATGGTGAGAGTGTAGACAAGCCACAGAGCCTATGACCACCGTGATCCTGCCTGGGCAGATTCCCAGGAAAGGATTGTTAACCAAACTCAGGTTTAGCTGCTCTCCACTCAAAAATCAACACCAAGAGGCAAGTGTTGGTAGAAAGGAAAATGCTGCTTTTAAGTAGAAAACCAGCCATTGGGAAGAAGGCAGACTCAGTGTCCTCCAAAACCAACTCTGAAGATTCAGTTCAGCCGTGAACGTTTCTAAAGGAAAAAGGGAAGTAATTTCATTTAATTGCTGAGATGGGGTGGGGGTGGTCAGAGTCATCACCACCAGAGGTTTGTGATCTTTCTTTAGACTCCCTTTTGTTCACACAGTTTATTCACAAGATTACTGAAGGGGAAGCTGGGGAAGAGATCTGGTCATCTGTTACCTACTAATTCTTCATTTCTTTTTCTTTAATCTGCAGAAGGAACCAACAGGTGGGGCAAAGTGTGGTCAAAAGAGCTGAAAGGTGTATCTGGGCCAGAGATGAGGGGTGCCTAATTTAAGGTTATCTATTAATACAATAAAGCTTTGCTAAATTGACAAGAAAAGGGGCCTCCTGCAGAGAGCGCTTTCTTAAAAAGAGTTCTTTTCTGCCCCCAAACTCCTTACAAATCCTTACTTATCAGAACATCATTCCAT
>NW_011494808.1:5126700-5132666 GCF_000754665.1 Bison bison bison
CCTATAAATCCATACTTGTCAGAACATCATTCCATTTCTATGGGATTAGGGGCGAAGAGTCATCTTCTATAACTTCTTCCTGCGACATAGGGCACCATAGTCTTAGAGTGGAAGATGCTGACATGCATCTGTAGTATCTCTTTGTTTTTAGTTGCCCACTTATGGGCAGAACAAGCTACAATTCCTTTGATGCTCACAAAGACATAGATTCTTCTGAGCAGTAACGTGAATCTCCTTCTCTCGAGGCCATTTCTTAGGTTTGTGCTGGTCCTAGAGTCAGTGTTGCTGAATGAAGGTATATCAGGTGGAGCAGCTGATACCATGGCTGCAAAAAGTCTGGTCCTCAAAAAGTCTGGCTTTTTCCCTCCAGTGACAGTTACAGTATCTGTAAAACAACTCAGGAGCAGGCATCAGCTGCTGAGTCTGTGACTCTACTGTCCTGATCATTAACCACTCAAGACTGCCCTTTTGTAACTCAGGGAGGCTCAGGAGACTTTGATTTTTCTACAAGGAAGAGGCAGGGGATGTGAAGGGGCCTTGGCACTTGAGGGTGGAGGGGAGCTGCAGGGTTCTGCTCGGTTCCAGAATTCAGAGAAGGCAGGAACAGAAAGATGCTGATCTAACTCATTCACTGTAAATAAACTTCTGTTCTTCCTGAAAAGACTTTCTGGGTCTCAACACTATGGTGAATTCCCCATAGATATTTGATTTATTTTTTCTTATTATTTTGTTTATCACACAACCAATATGTATTGATTGTAGACCAATTAGACAATACTGCTGAACAAAAGGAAATGTAATTAAGTCACACACATACAAATTCTGCTGTTCTCAAATAACTACTGTTAATATCTTTGTTTATTTCCAAATCTTTATCTTATGACCATGACAACTAAATTTTATGTGAAACACTTTCATAGTATCTTTTTAAAAATTACTGTAACATACTTCTATACAACCGGATATATGTGTGTGTGTTCTGTTGCATCTGACTATTTGTAACCCCATGGAATGTAGCCCACCAGGCTCCTCTGTCCATGAGATTTCCCAGGCAAGAATACTGGAGTGGGTTGCCAGTTCCTTCTCCAGGGGATCTTCCTGACCCAGGGATCAAACTCATATCTCTTGACTCTCCTCCACTGGTGGGCGGATTCTTTACCATTGCACCACCTAGGAAGCCCCAGAAGTGTATGTATCATCACCTTAGTAACGGTCCATTATAAAGATGAGCTGCAATGTGTTAATTACCCTGTTACCAAGCCTTTGGGTTGTTTCTAGTGACCATATGCAGAAATGGTCCTGATGCCTCCCACAAACTTAAGGATTGCTGGACATTTCAACGTCAGCACTTCAGGAGCTGCCTGCTTGTACTGTCCATGTTCTCAATGAGCAAATGTTAACACTGCCTTTCAGCATTGCCTCCAGAATCTGCTGCATGTGATGATGAATGTTCACACTTTTCCACTATTAGGCACACTGGCAATCAGGGAGAAGGGAAAACACAATCCACAAAATATAGTAGAGTAGCCCCAAAGTATCCACACAAACCTAAAAACTTCTATAAAGTCTTCTTTGATTTTAAACATGTAAGTGAATTTTTAATTCTAGTGCTTCATGTATCCAAGTCAATATTAATACTATTTTTTTTTTACCCAATACCTTCATGTTTAACTGGTGCTCTGTTGGAACCGACACATCATGAACCAATGAATCATGTACCATGACTCCAGTGCTATGACTCCCAGGGTTATATGGCAACAGAGTCTATGCTTTGGTCGGGATTAGACTTGTGAACGGAGAAGGCAATGGCACCCCACTCCAGTACTCTTGCCTGGAAAATCCCATGGATGGAGGAGCCTGGTAGGCTTCAGTCCATGGGGTCGCTAAGAGTCGGACATGACTGAGCGACTTCCCTTTCACTTTTCACTTTCATGCATTGGAGAAGGAATGGCAACCCACTCCAGTGTTCTTGCCTGGAGAATCCCAGCGACAGGGGAGCCTGGTGGGCTTCCGTCTATGGGGCTGCACAGAGTTGGACATGACTGAAGTGACTTAGCAGCAGCAACAGACTTGTGAAAACCAGCTCAGGCCAAGATAAGCCAACTCCTGTGAGTAAAGAGAGTGATCAATATGAGGGATTTAACTTTGATATAATATCACTAACACCACCTAAGTTTGTGCTCCAACCGTTATAAATACTTTCATACATCTTATCCTGTTTATCCAGATACCTACCAGCCTTGTGAAGGCTCAAGCACCGGGAATTATTTCTGTTGTCTCTGCTTCATCTGGAATGCTGAAATGCCTCTTATTTTCCTTGGGCTCTAAATTGAAGGAGGGGTTTCCATATTATAGCTCCCAGTTCTGACTCCATGCCATTTGCTGTTGTAACAATTACAAGGTCTCCTCACGTGAATCTCTTAACACCTGGCATAAAGCACATTACCTACCCATATCCCTACCTGCCAACAATCTGCAGATCATGCTCACATGGCCAATGCACACAAAGGAACCCACACCTCATTCTTATTCTTGACCTCCTTTACCATGATGACCACCCCCTACTGCCACCAGAAGCAGCTCCTTCCAAGGACTACATCCTGGTAACCAATCATATGGTTCTTCCTGTGAGTACTTAAATCTCATAGCCCCATGGTCTTGCCCGCAACTTCCCATCTTTCTTCCTCCATGATTACTGCCTTTCCACCAGATATCAGTAATCGCCAGATTCTACCATTCCCGCTTGGCCTCTCAGTGACTTCTGATCTCACACCCTTCCTTTCTCTACCTGAAACTGATGATCCATTATCTTCTGAACTTATGCTTGGAATTTTCCTTTCTGGTCTGCTATTTTTTTCCCCCTTCTTTTTCCCTACTTCAGTGGGATCCCTACCCTATAGCTCAAACCAGAAATCCGGAAGCCATTCTTTGTCTCCAAGCAGTCCTTGCATCTTGCATAGCACATCTTCAAGCAGCCTCTTGAGTCCTGTTCTCTCTCCATGTTGCAGAGCTACTGCCCGTTCAGGGGTCTAGAGTCCTCGTTTATTGCAGTCTCTCCCCATCTTATAGCGTCTCTCCCCACATTACGCTAACAACGAACGCATCATGCCTCCCTCATCTTCCCTGCCACAAACACCCACCAGGCCGCCGCCGCCAAGTCGCTTCAGTCGTGTCCGACTCTGTGCGACCCCACGGACTGCAGCCTACCAGGCTTCTCTGTCCATGGAATTCTCCAGGCAAGAACACTGGAGTGGGTTGCCATTTCCTTCTCCAACCCACCAGGCAGGATTCAACAAAGATCTTTTTTGTTTTGTAATTGGCTTCAAAAAGGAGTTGGAAATGATGTTCGCAGAGACATAGATGGACGTAGAGACTGTCATACAAAGTTAAGTCAGAAAGAGAAAAACAAATATTGCATATTAACACACATTTGCGGAATCTAAAAAAAGTGGTACAGATGAATATGAAGGGCAGGAGTAGAGACACAGAGTGGACACGGGAGGGTGGGATGAATTGAAAGAGCAGTGCTGACATGCACAGTGCCATGTGTAAGACAAACAGCTGCTGGAAGCTGCTGGATAG
This sequence comes from Bison bison bison, assembly GCF_000754665.1. NCBI lineage: Eukaryota > Metazoa > Chordata > Mammalia > Artiodactyla > Bovidae > Bison > Bison bison. The sequence goes on from NW_011494808.1 coordinate 5,130,283, forward strand.
CACAAGGAGCTCAGCTCGGTGCTCTGAGACGTCCTAGAGGGGTGGGGTGGGAGGCTCAAGATGGAGGGGATGTGTGTATACATATAGCTGATTCACTTTGTTGTACAGAAGAAATTAACACTACATTATAAAGCAATTATACCCCAATTTCAAAAAGACAGAGAAATACACAATCGGACTGTAAAAACAGGCAAAGAGAAAAAAGATATGGATAAAAAGATTAAATCAAAGATAAAGATACATGTCATAAAAACACATAGAATTGCTTGTTAGGACCCCAAATTTGGATGTGTACTTCCAACACAAATAAAGAAATCTAATCAGTTACAAGCTTCATGATATCTATAAGATAAAAACTAATTGGTTGCTGGTGTGAGCCTGGAGAGAATCATCTCTCAGGGTTGGCTGGCCCAGTGCTCAGGCTCCCAGACTCAAAAATCCTGCTTAGCCTTCAATGCTGAGGCTCAGCCTTTCCTTGTCATGAGGGGTCTTCCCTTGATTCTACCTCCTCCCACTAAAGTCAGCCATTCACTCTTCCTCTCTGCCTCAGCATCTTGGGCTCCTCCCTCTGTTTGTACTAGTGATCCTGCTGAGTGTGCTAAGCTCCATCTTATCCAATGGGCTCACTGAGGGAACAGACTCTGTCAAGCTCATCTTGGCATCCCCATCAATACTGGGGAGTTGTTGTAAAGGGTAAAAGATTTATGCCTTTTAGTATTCTTTGGAAATCCAAATAGGACTAAGGCCAAGACTGACTTTTGTAAGCTAATTCTAATCATGTACAACTTTGGCATTTCCCAGCCAATCTGTTCATTTCAACTAAATTCAGCTTTCTTTCATGCCAAACGTGTGCAACAACAAGAAGCTTACTTAGTGAGTTTGTGGGCAAAGGGGAGAAATAGATAAAATGCCAGTCATCCCTCTTCCTGATACCCTACCTCTGGCCCCATGTGGATGACCCTCAGGTCTCCAGAGGCCACCTGGGAGCTAACCCAATGATACTCCCTTCCTTCCCATGTCCAAAGGGGTGAGACAAGCAAGGCCAGTCTAAGGATGGTCTCCTAACATGATGGCTGTGGAGCTGTCTGATCACAGCTATTTATTCTGTGAGCTGAGTTCACACCTACTTCTGTCTTTCCCCATTCCTGTGTCTCAGAGCTAAATGAGCCTTCTGTTGGTGCCTCCGGGCTTCCCTGGTGGCTCAGACGGTAAAGAATCCCCTGCAACGCAGGAGACCTGGTTTGATCCCTGGGTTGGGAAATCCCCTGGAGAAGGGAACAGGCTACCCACTCCAGTATTCTTGCGTGGAGAATCCCATGGATACAGTCTGGTGGGATACAGTCCGTAGGATCGCAAAGAGTCGGACACAACTGAGTGACTTTCACATAATGGTCCCTCCACCTAAGAGTGTAGTAACAGAAAAGGGCCTGTCTCTCACTGGCTTGTTTCTGCCCAACTTCTCAGCGAAAGTGGAAGAACAGTAGCAGATACTGGCTCACTGATGGCTCCCGTCTCCCCTTTTCCTGTACACATTACACTTCTCAGCCCATCTTTGCAGTAGGCAGGTCCAGGTAATTAGTTCTAACCAGTAACTTGATGGTAATCCAGTTGTTCACCAACTCTTTCCCTTCTCCTGTAGCAGGAAAGTAGAAGGTGAAGAACAGTAGGGAAGATGTAGACTTGCGTTCAGATGCAGTCAGAAATATTCTTCATGACAAATAATATATAACGATTCCATTACATATATATTTTGGTTACAAATAACATATAATGATTAATAGGTTGTGACATCATAAAAAAAAGACACTGAAACCACGTGTTCAGGGTCTTTCTGGAAAGTATGCATTTTCACAACTCGTTCATTTGGAAAGATGTGTGATTCTAGGGTGAAAAATGGCAAATTCTTTCTTCAGGGGAAAGCTCAACAATTTTTAACACAAGGACCAACAGGGAAACAAACCCCGAAAGCCAGCTGGAAGGGCTGAACAATACTTTCTGCTACGATGAGATGGGGTGGGTGACCAGCGCTCACTTTTATGTGATCGTGAATGGTTTGGTTACAGAGGCAGATTTTTGTCAAAAGCAATGGTCAGATGGTAACCTGAACCTCAGGTAAAGAAATGTGCATAAAAGGGCTGCTAAGCCTTCACATTTAATAAATTCTCAACACGTGGCAGCTTCTATGCAAAATACGAAAAGTGTTGAAACAAGCTGGATGCCAGGATTTGTATTTAATTGCCTGTCTCACTTCCTATAGCTTACTTCAAACAGAAGTATATACTCTTTTTACATTGCCTGCCTGGCATGGTTATTTGCCAGTGAGATTGTATTCAGTATAACCTTGAAAAAAAAGGAAGGAAGGAGGAAAGAAGAAACCCCTTTCC
>NW_011494808.1:5132766-5144571 GCF_000754665.1 Bison bison bison
ACCCCTTTCCTGATGATTAAAGTAGCGCTGTACAGTTGAGCTCAGCTCTTAAGTCCTTATGGTTTTGATTACCTAAGACCCTCACACTAACATGTGGATTTCACAATCAGACACTTACACTGTTGCCTAATGGTTATGTTGTGGAGTTACAATGGGAATGTCATACATGGTCAATTCAAATTTTGTCTGAAACAACAGTTTTGAGGGGCTGGATTATCTCTACATTTTAGGACTTTAGGCTTAAGCTGTCTTCCTGAGTTCAGGAAAGAGTATCTAAATTCAAGAATCTGGAGGCAAGATGTTTAACTGCTCATAAATGGCACCCCACTCCAGTACTCTTGCCTGGAAACTCCCATGGACGGAGGAGCCCAGTAGGCTGCAGTCCATGGGGTCTCGAAGAGTCGGACACGACTGAGCGACTTCACTTTCACCTTTCACTTTCATGCATTGGAGAAGGAAATGGCAACCCACTCCAGTGTTCTTGCCTGGAGAATCCCAGGGATGGGGGAGCCTGGTGGGCTGTCGTCTGTGGGGTTGCACAGAGTCAGACACAACTGAAGCGACTTAGCAGCAGCAGCAACAATTGCTAAAATAGTAGCTGATGTTGGCACAGCCAAATTGCACTAGAAGCTTTGGTCTGAAGCACCAAGGGCAAGGCCTCCGCACACAGGCCGCTGTAAGCAAGTCAAACCACACTAAGCACCAAGGGGAAAGAGAAGAGAAGACTGCTGCTTGGAGTGGGTGAAAACCTGCCCCAGATCACACTGGTGCAGCTGAAATTTGAACCCAGGTCAGACTGATTTCAAAACCCAGGAATCTTTTATAGGGTGGGGCGGTTCATTGGGAGCAAGAATAAGATGATGGAAAAAGGAAGACCTGAGCTCCCCTCCTCTCACACTGTGTGAGACGAGGTGCCAGAATCACAGCTAACTGCTGAACAACAATCGACAAAGACTGGAACCTACTAACAAACTGGAACCTACTTCCGAAGACAAAGAAGCAGCCATAGTGAGATGGTAGGAGGGGCGCTTTCGCAATACAATCAAATTTCAATTCAGATTTCAGTATTTTAAAAATGTCATCTCTCTCTAGATTGATCTATAAATGTAGGACAATCCCAGTCAAAATCCTAGCAGGTTTCTTCTTCTTTTTCCTGTAGTTCTTCAACATATGAAGTCAGTGGGGTCACACAAGTCGGACATGACTTAATGACTAAACCACCAAACCATTTATTTTTTAAGGATTATTTTAAATTGCATTAAATCTGCAGATTGTTTGACATTATAACAATATTAATTCTTCCAAGCCAGAAACACAGGATATCATTCCATTTTCTTTTTATCATCCTCAGTTTTCTTCATCAGTGTTTTATAGTTTTTAGAGTATAGATCTTTCACCTCCTTGGTTTCAGTTTATTAACTTTTAAGTTATTTAAGTTTTTTAACTTAATTAAGTTATTTAACTTTTAAATTATTTTAAGTTTATTTAACTTAAAGTTTATTCCCAGGTATTTTATTCTTTGTTTTGATTTTAAATAGAGTAGTTTTCTTGCTTTCTCTTTATGAGAGTCCATTATTAGTATATAGAAAAGCAACAGATTTCTGTATAACAGTCTTACATCCTGCAACTTTGATGATTTAATTTATTAGTTCTAATAGTTTTAGCTAGAGACTTTAGGGTTTTATAAATAAAGTATCGTGCCATCTGCAAGTAGTGGGTTTTATTTCTTCCTTTCCTTTTGTTTATTTTTCTTGTCTGATTGCTGTGGCTAAGAATTTCAATGCTACATTAAATAAAATTTGTTAGAGTGGGTACTTTGTCTTGTTCCTGATTTTAAAGGAAAAGTTTTCTGCTTTTTATCATTTAGTATGATGTTAGCTATGGTTTTGTGATTAGTGAACTTTATTATGCTGAGATATATTCTATATATATCAATTTTGATAAGAGCTTTTAATCATAAATGGATGTTGAATTTTGTCCAAAGTTTTTCTGCATCTATTGAAATAGTCATGCAATTTTTATCCTCCATTTTGTTAATGTGGTGTATCCTATTGAGTGGTTTATGGATACTGAACCATCCTTACAACCCCTGGAATAAATCACACTTAATCATGACATATGTTCTTTTTAATATATTATTGAATTCAATTTGCTAATATTTTGTTGAGAATTTTTGCATATATCTATATATATATGTATGTGTATATATATATCTATATATAAGTACATTTTCAGGTAAAGGAAACTAAACCAAAAATTCACAAATGGGGTCTAATTAAATTTAAAAGCTTTTGCATAGCAAAGGAAACCATCAACGAAACAAAAAGACTACCTACTGAACTGGAGAAAATATTTGCAAATGATACAATTGCTTAGGGGTTGATAGCCAAAATATATAAACAACTCACAAAATTCAATATTAAAAGACCAAAAAAACCAATTATCAGTGGGCCAAAGACCTGAACAGACATTTTTCCGAAGAAGACATACAGATGGCCAACACATACATGAAGAGATGTTCAAAATCACGAATCATCAGAGAAAAACACATTGAAACTACAATGAGATAGCACCTCACATCTGTCAGAATGCTATCACCAAACATACCTCAAATAACAAATGTTGGTAAAGATGCAGAGAAGAGGAACCCTTTACACTGTTGGTAGGAATGTAAACCGGTACAACAGCTACAGAAAACACTACGGAGACTATTCAAATAACTAAAACAGAACTACCGTAGGTCCAGCAATGCACTCCTGGGTGTACATACATCCAGAGAAAAAAGAAAATTAGAAAAAAGATACGTACTCACCAGGGTCCGAAGCAGCATTATTTACAGTAGTCAAGATAGGGAAGCAGCCTAAGTGTTCATCAACGGATGAATGGATAAAGACGAGGCATATATACGGTGGAATACTACTCAGCCACAGAAAGAAATTGTGATTTGCAACCACATGGGTGACCTGGAGGGTATTATGCTTAGTGAATGAAGTCAGATAGACAACGATAAATACGGTATGTTGTCACTTACATGTGGAATTTGAAAAATAAAACGAATGATGACTATAACAAAGTAGAAATCGATTCACAGATACAGAGAACAAACTGCTGGTTATCAGTGAGGAGAGGAAAGCAGAGAGAGGTAAGTTAGGGAGGTTAAGAGATATAAACTATTATGTATAAAATAAATAAGCTATAGGGATATATTGTACAGCCTAAGGAATATAGCCAATATTTTATAGTAACTTTAAATGAAGTATAATCTATAAAAATATTCAGTCAGTATGTTGTACACTTGAAACTAATATTCAATTTAAAAAGGGGAAAATGAATAGAATGGATAATCAAATAGTGTTTTGGTCAAGCATGTTACCCATGGGAGGTAGTAACCAAAAAGAGCATGAAGGTGGCTTTTGGACTATTCTTGCTTTTCTATTCCGGATCTGTGTAATGGTTGTCTGTGTTCACTTTGTGAATATTCATTAAACTATCCACCTAGGAACTGTACAATTTTCTATAGGCAGGTTACACTTCAATAAAATTTTAACGTAAAACATCAGCTTAGAAGGCAGAAGCCCCTCTGTTATTCATAATCATATACCAAGGGGAATATAAATGGATCTTGTGGGGCTGCTGCTGCTGCTGAGTCACTTCAGTCGTGTCTGACTCTGTGCGACCCCATAGACGGCAGCCCACCAGGATGCCCCGTCCCTGGGATTCTCCAGGCAAGAACACTGGAGTGGGTTGCCATTTCCTTCTCCAATGCATGAAAGTGAAAAGTGAAAGTGAAGTCGCTCAGCCGTGTCCAACCCTCAGCGACCCCATGGACTGCAGCCTTCCAGGCTCCTCCATCCATGGGATTTTCCAGGCAAGAGTACTGGAGTGGGGTGCCATTGCCTTCTCCTTGTGGGGCTAAGAAAAGATATAAAATAAATGAACAGAAAAAAAGAGTGAATGTGAGTATGGTGGGGGAGAAAGTGCCGGAACTGGGAAAACTAACTCAGATTTCTTACTAAGCCTCCACTTTTAATATAACATAACAATGGCAAAGAGTGTCTTTATAGTTATAAGTATTACTATATTCAACTCAACAACTGTCTGGATAACCTTCTGCCCAACATTCTGTGAAGTTTTATTATTGAAATGAAGGAAAAGAAGAGGATCTCTGGAAATTCCCAGGTGGAAGAAGAAGTCTATCTGAACTACAAAACTCAGGAGTAGCAGATGTTAGAAACAACCAGGTACATGACTGTTTGCAAACTATTGAGACATACATTTGTATTTGAGGAAATGTGTTTATAGGAACTTCTATCATGACTTCTATTTCAGTCAATAGAGTGATTTTCACAAAATATTTTAATCACCAGATAATTGAAGGCACCATAACTCACTGGTATGAATATACTGTATGAACACAATTACATTTATCAAAATTTTGTGGAAAGATGCTATGGGCAAATTTTTTAAGAATAGATCTTCTTTTCTCAAATTAGGCCTTTGCTCCTCAAAAAGCAATCCAGCATGTATAGACATTCTGACAGACTAATGATAGATAGATACATTTTCATGGCAGTGCAAGGACTAGCTTCCAGATAAAAGAGCAAGGCCAAGTGATAAAACCTTCAAGTAATGCAAACATGTCACAGAGCTCCTTATTATGCCATCTGGCCATCAAGAAAAAATGGAGAAAACACACCAGTTACATCTCAAATAAGCCCCCTGCTGACCAAATGGCCTTTAAACATTTCGCTGAAGAATAAATTATGTAAGCCTTTGGAGTTTGCTGTCCATTACAATGATTACTAAATATGTGTGGTATCTTGGATTTTGACTTCAAAGCAGTCATTTTGATTCTGCTCATATCTTAAGAAAGTGTATACTAGAAAAACCTGGAGGGTTGGGCAAAAAAGACAGACCTTTCTGCTCTTTGCTGCACGACCTGATTAGTCAGTGTTCTGTCTGTAACATTTACATCCTCAGCGAGGGGGCCCACTCCTGGCAGCAGAGTAGCAGCTTCCCCACGGCACCCAAGAGAAGGAAGGCATACCCCTGCTTTACGGAGGATAAATTGGTGAAAAAGAACTCATGGTTACTCTGTGTCAGACACTTAATTCTCACAGCAACCCTCTGAGGACAGCAGCATTTTCCTACCTGACAACTGTAAGGAAGATGCTTAAAAGAGGACAATATGCAAGTTTGCACATTCACTGAATGCCAGACCTTGGAGGAACGTGGCTCCATGACTTGTCCTGTGCTCAGCCATCTTCCTGTCTCTGTGTTAGACTTCTAGGGACTTCTCTGGTGGTCCAGGGATTAAGACTCTGTACTTGCAAGGCAGGGCGCTTGGGTTCAATCACTGATGAGGGAACTAAGATCCTGCACGCCATGGGTGAGGCCAAAAGATTTAAAATAATTAATTAACAGACTTCTAAACTCACCAGCTGAATACAGACAGTTCAGTATCTTCAGAATTATATTTGCAGTGCTGCCACTTAATGCAAGTAACTCAGGCCATTCTGCGAGGGTAGATCTACTACCGTGTGGTGGGGACGTTCCTGCTGAGTCAGCTCACCAAGCTCCTAGACATGTCTCTCTCAGGATGGCCTTGAGGAGCCACTAATCTCTAGAAATCTCAGTGTCTCCCACTTGTAAAATAAGATGACTGGATTCCAAGCATGGTTTTAGACGTTGTTTAATGAGTTACATGGAGCCAACTCCGAGGTCGCTGTGGAGTAGGAGTGTGTGGTTGACTGAATGCGTAGACTGAATTTTTCACTCTTCTGGAAGAGAACCCTATACATGAACCTTTGGTCGCATAGTCAGTAGGGTATTCTCTGCATTGTTGAGTCTGGGCTTGAATATGTGTGAACTGTTTGGGCCGATGAGATGTTAGCAGACATAATGTGCTAAGAGGCTTGCAGAACTCCCTGGGGACAGAGTCTGCTCTCCTACACTTCATAATCTACCACAAGTACAGTTTCTCCCTGGAGTTTCATGTCCCTTTAAATCCGATCCACAGGAGACACGCAGAAGGGCAGAACTGGGCCTGACCCTATTTGGAGCATGCGCTCCACCACCCTCCCCGCCCCCACCCCATGACAGTCAAAAGGAGAGTCATCCAGGTCACAAACGCAGAATCTCATGAGGACAGATGCTTGTTGGTGTAAGCTACTGAGATAATGGAGTTTATGCAGCAAGCAAACACTGAGAATGAACATTCAGGAAAAAAATATTGCTGGAGGGACTCCAGAACCCTCTCTGTTGCATTAGCTCTGTTTATACACAGGGCAACTGCATGACACTTATTTGAAGAACAGGTTCTCCAGCTAAAATTTTAGAAAACATTGAAGTGGATGATAATTTATACTCCTTTGAGAAATAAGACTTTATGATTCAAAGGCTAATTTTTAAAATAAAAATAACAACATAGCTATTAGTAAATGCAGTACATGAGACCCATGGCTCTTAACTCCATAAATGAGTCCATCAGGAAACGAACAGGATACAAAATATTCCCACACCATCAGTACTGATTGCACTGCTGCGACAGCTACATTTCAGCATATACCAAGACACAGCATTTCCATGTGTTTTAGGGAACAAAATTATGGCATAGAAGATAATAGCCTGGAAATTGATGGCAATTGAAATACTGACTTTCCTTTTTGGAAAGCTAGCATTATGTTCTTAGTTATTGCCTCACCTCAGTCAGGAGAGGGTTACTGGATTGCTGTTATTGTTTTTCCCTTTGTGCCTCAGGAATTGACACTAAATGACTTGGAGGTGCTCAGAATCAGGGCCGGAGCTTCCTGTCTTGGCAAAGGCTCAACAATTCCTTCAATGCAGATGGTGTTTCATGGACAGACATAAAGAACCAGGAATTAGATGTGGGTCCCAGTTTCCACACCAACTGCTGCCCCATAACTAGCTGGTGACCCCGGTCATCACTGGATCTCCCCTCACCTGTGTCCTCACTTGGAGGTGAGGCCAGAATACATACCCTTAAAGTGCCTATTAGCACCAACTCCTCTAAGGGTTTGTGACAAAGACATTAGAAATGGTGTTAGAGAGACCATCCCATAAGTCAAAGACCAACATGAAAAGTCAGGGGAAGAACAAACTCCCAAATAGTGAAGGTCACAGACAACTGTTCCCTTGAGCTTCCCTTGTGGCTCAGCTGGTAAAGAATCTGCCTGCAATGCAGGAGACCTGGGTTTGATCCCTGAGTTGGGAAGATCCCCTGGAGAAGGGAAAGGCTACCCACTCCAGTATTCTGGCCTGGAGAATTCCATGTACTGTATATATAGTCCATGGGGTTGCAAAGAGTTGGATACGACTGAGTGACTTTCACTCACTCACAGAGAAAGGTAATGCCTGACCTACCTAAAACTTACACCATTACATCTCCATGTTCTTCAGGGCTGGGGCATTTCTTCTGGAAAGTTCACGTAAACTGAGGCCATGCTCTCAAGGTTGACAACCCCAGGCAGACTCACTCCCCAGGCGTGCCAGGCCATCATGCACTCAGGAGGCATTATGTGTTCCATGACAGAGGGCAGGAACCAAAGGCTCATGTACCCGTTGTATTTGGCTTCCATGGCATTTAACATATAGGTTTATTGCTAATGTATAAAAACGAGGACCTTTCCCTCAGAAAGTCAGACTTCTGATTTCTATGAAAGCCTGAAAAATGAGACAACTGCTGGGTCTTTATTCCAAGGCAGCACCACTGGCCAGAGGTGAGAAAGAGCTGCCTGCTCTGCAGTGAGGCCTGTGTCCCCGGTTATCAACAGCTTTGCTGTCTGTCTTCCACTCATTCTCAGCACCTGCCTCGGCCCCATCTGTGAGTTCAGACAGAGGCCCAAAGGAAGACAAAGGGGTTTCACTGGCAGCCTTCCAAAGATGCCTGGATATAAAATCAGTGATTCATGATTTGTTCTGGGAATAAGCATCTTAGATCTCCAAAGGAGTCTATCTAAATTACATAAGAAATACTCCAGAATACTGAGTTCTCTAGTTAAAAACCACTATAATAAAGGCACATCTCTCAGATCTCAAAAGAGTTTGCTAAATGGACTCATTTTGCTTTTGCCTGCAATACTGTTGTTATTAGTATGGAGAGTTCAGCTTCCCCCAAAGGCCACTGCTGCTGTTCAGTTCAGTCATTCAGTTGTGTCCGACTCTTTGCGATCCCATGGACTGCAGCACGCCAGACTTCCCTGTCCATCACCAACTCTCAGAGCTTACTCAAACTCATGTCCATTGAGTCAGTGATGCCGTCTAACCATCTCATCCTCTGTCATCCCCTTCTCCTCCTGCCTTCAGCCTTTCCCAGCATCAGGGTCTTTTCAAATGAGTCAATTCTTCACATCAGGTGGCCAAAATATTGGAGTTTCAGCTTCAGCATCAGTACTTCCAAAGAACACCCAGGGCTGATCTCCTTTAGGATGGACTGGTTTGATCTCGTTGCAGTCCAAGGGACTCTCAAGAGTCTGCTTCAACACCACAGTTCAAAAGCATCAATTCTTCAGTGCCCAGCTTTCTTTCTCCATCCATACAAAACTACTGGAAAAACAATAGCTTTGACTATGGCCCTTTGTTGGCAAAGTGATGTCTCTGCTTTTTAATATGCTGTCTAGGTTTGTCATAGCTTTTCTGCCAAGGAACAAGCATCTTTTAATTTCATGGCTGCAGTCACCATCTGCAGTGATTTTGGAGCACAAGAAAATAAAGCCTTCACTGTTCCCATTGTTTCCCCATCTATTTACCAGGAAGTGAAAGTGTTATTTGGTTGCTAAGTTGTGTCCTACTATTTGTGACCCCCTGAACTGCAGCACTCCAGGCTTCCCTGTCCTTTACCATCTCCTGAAGTTTGCTCAAACTCATGTCCATTGAGTCTATTGATGCCATCTAAGCATCTCATCCTCATCCACCTTCTCCTGTCCTCAGTCTTTCCCAGCATCAGTCGGTTCTTTCCAATGAGTTGGCTCTTAGTTTTTTGAATGTTGAGTTTTAAGCCAGATTTTTCACTCTCCTCTTTCACCCTCATCAAGAGTCTCTTTAGTTCCTCTTCACTTTCTGCCATTAGGGTGATGTCATCTGCATATCTGAGGTCATTGATATTTCTCCCGGCAATCTTGACTCCAGCTTGTGCTTCCTCCAGCCCAGCATGTCACAGATACACTCTTCATAAAAGTTAAATAAGCAGGGTGACAATATACAGCCTTGACATAATCCTTTCCCAGTTTTGAACCAGCCTGTTGTTCCATGTCCAATTCTAACTGTTGCTTCTTGACCTGCATATAGGTTTCTCAGGAGGCAGGTCAGGTGGTCTGGTACTCCCATCTCTTTAAGAATTTTCCACAGTTTGTTGTAATCCACATAGTCAAAGACTTTAGCATAGTCAATGAAGCAGAAGTAGATTTTTTTGGGAATCCCCTTACTGTTTTCTACGATTCAATGAATGTTGGCAATTTGATCTCGGGTTCCTGGTCACTGTGCTGCTAAGTCACTTCAGTCGTGTCAGAGTCTTTGTGACCCCATGGACTGTAGCCCACAAGGCTCCCCTGTCTCTGGGATTCTCCAGGCAAGAACACTGGAGTGGGTTGCCATTTCCTTCTCCTTCTTCTTCCTTCTTCTGGCCAGTCTAATGTAATACAAATAATGGAAAATTTCTGAGACTGAAAGTAGTGATCAGAAATAAGTTTCACTTTCCTATTTGGCTCTGTTCTTGATTTTGTCACTAGGAACTTTGGAAAATATGACTTCCGGCAAGCAGAAATTTTTGCTGTTTCAGACTCAATCTGTGGGGCTTAAGACACAGACTGTTGAGTTCCATCTTTAGAGCTTCTGACTCAGGCAGTCTGGAGTGGGAACTGGGATTTGGATTCCTAAGAAACTCCAGGGTAGTGTGATGCTGTGGTCCCAGAAGACTGAGAAGCAGTGTCACAGGATGATCTTGGGCAAGTAACTGCCTATTTGGCTTCAGCTTCCTCATTTGGAAAACAAGGGGGGAATTTACTCCCCTCTGAATTTTTTTTTCCCCATCAAAGAATAATGAAGAAATAGCCTAAAATCCATTTTATTTTCTTGCATCATAACCCAGTGTAACTGTGGTTTCTTTCCTTGTGGACATTTGATGAGTTTAATATTAACCTGAGGTTTGAATGGCAAAAGGCTCTTTACTGGGAAAATACAATGCTGTTTTCTCAGCATTTCTAGGAAATATCCTTCTTGAGAAAATGCATCCTCATTGTCTTTCACTCTGTGCTTTTTAGAAAGTAGAGGAGCCTGGCAAAGTTTTAGAGCTACACACATTTTTAAAGATTGAAAAAATTTATTTCTAGTAACAGTACTTTTCTTTATCTTTGGTTTTAATGTATAAGTCCAAAAATAAATTTAATTATATAATTTTAAAAAGAGAGGTATTTGCTTCTTCCTAATTAATGGACTTCAAGGCAATTTTAGCACAAGGATTCCACATGCTAAAAGATGGCTCCGACTGAGCTTTAGTGATTGACAGTTGACTGTAGTCTTTCCTGTGTTAACTAACTAATGAGGTCAGAGACCATGACTGAGATGTCAATACAACTTGATCTTGTCAAAATAAATTATATTTGACTCATTTTCTTCCTTCAGAATCACCATTCAGAGACTGATTAGTAATTTAGTAGGGGTTTACCTTCCTCAGAAGTAATTTCCTCATAACCGTAAATATAATCTAGCCTCTAGGCCTCTAGAGCTCTGAGAGACGCTACTCCCAAGTTCAAGGTCAGGAGGGGCGGCTGTGAGGAGATACCCTACGTCCAAGGTAAGAGAAACCCAAGTAAGACGGTAGGTGTTGCGAGAGAGCATCAGAGGGCAGACACACTGAAACCATACTCACAGAAAACTAGCCAATCTGATCACACGGACCACAGCCTTGTCTAACTCAATGAAACTAAGCCATGCCTGTGGGGCCACCCAAGACGGGCGGGTCATGGTGGAGAGGTCAGACGGAATGTGGTCCACTGGAGAAGGGAATGGCAAACCACTTCAGTATTCTTGCCTTGAGAACCTCATGAACAGTATGAAAAGGCAAAATGATAGGATACTGAAAGAAGAACTCCTCGGGTCAGTAGGTGCCCAATATGCTACTAGAGATCAGTGGAGAAATAACTCCAGAAAGAATGAAGGGATGGAGCCAAAGCAAGAACAATACCCAGTTGTGGATGTGACTGGTGATAAAAGCAAGATCCAATGCTGTGAAGAGCAATATTGCATAGGAACCTGGAATCTTAGGTCCATGAATCAATGTAAATTGGAAGTGGTCAAGCAGGAGATGGCAAGAGTGATGTTGACATTCTAGGAATCAGCGAACTAAAATGGACTGGAATGGGTGAATTTAACTCAGATGGCCATTATATCCACTACTGCGGGCAGGAATCCCTCAGAAGAAATAGAGTGGCCATCATGGTCAACAAAAGAGTCCGAAATGCAGTACTTGGATGCAATCTCAAAAACAACAGAATGATCTCTGTTCATTTCCAAGGCAAACCATTCAATATCACGGTAATCCAAGTCTATGCCCCAACCAGTAACGCTGAAGAAGCTGAAGTTGAACGGTGCTATGAAGACCTACAAGACCTTTTAGAACTAACACCCCAAAAAGATGTCCTTTTCATTATAGGGGACTGGAATGCAAAAGTAGGAAGTCAAGAAACACCTGGGGTAACAGGCAAATTTGGCCTTGGAATACGGAATGAAGCAGGGCAAAGGCTAATAGAGTTTTGCCAAGAGAACGCACTGGTCATAGCAAACACCCTC
>NW_011494808.1:5144671-5144817 GCF_000754665.1 Bison bison bison
GAGTACATCATGAGAAATGCTGGGCTGGAAGAAGCACAAGCTGGAATCAAGGTTGCCGGGAGAAATATCAATAACTTCAGATGACACCACCCTTATGGCAGAGAGTGAAGAGGAACTCAAAAGCCTCTTGATGAAAGTGAAAGTGG
>NW_011494808.1:5144917-5146429 GCF_000754665.1 Bison bison bison
CCATTCAATATCACAGTAATCCAAGTCTATGCCCCAACCAGTAACGCTGAAGAAGCTGAAGTTGAACGGTGCTATGAAGACCTACAAGACCTTTTAGAACTAACACCCCAAAAAGATGTCCTTTTCATTATAGGGGACTGGAATGCAAAAGTAGGAAGTCAAGAAACACCTGGGGTAACAGGCAAATTTGGCCTTGGAATACGGAATGAAGCAGGGCAAAGGCTAATAGAGTTTTGCCAAGAGAACGCACTGGTCATAGCAAACACCCTCTTCCAACAACACGAAAGAAGACTCTACACATGGACATCACCAGATGGTCAACACCGAAGTCAGATTGATTATATCCTTTGCAGCCAAAGATGGAGAAGCTCTATACAGTCAGCAAAAACAAGACCTGGAGCTGACTGTGGCTCACATCATGAACTCCTTATTGCCAAATTCAGACTTAAATTGAAGAAAGTAGGGAAAACCAATAGACCATTCAGGTATGACCTAAATCAAATCCCTTATGATTATACAGTGGAAGTGAGAAATAGATTTAAGGGCCTAGATCTGATAGATAGAGTGCCTGATGAACTATGGACAGAGGTTCAGGACATTGTACAGGAGACAGGGATCAAGACCATCCCCATGGAAAAGAAATGCAAAAAAGCAAAATGGCTGTCTAGATAGGCCTTACAAATAGATGTGAAAATAAGAGAAGTGAAAAGCAAAGGAGAAAAGGAAAGATATAAGCATCTGAATGCAGAGTTCCAAAGAATAGCAAGGAGAGATAAGAAAGCCTTCCTCAGCGATCAATGCAAAGAAATAGAGGAAAACAACAGAATGAGAAAGACTAGAGATCTCTTCAAGAAAATTAGAAATACCAAGGAAATATTTCATGCAAAAATGGGCACAATAAAGGACAGAAATGGTATGGACCTAACAGAAGCAGAAGATATTAAGAAGAGATGGCAAGGATACACAGAAGAACTGTACAAAAAAGATCTTCATGACCCAGATGATTACAATGGTGTGATCACTCACCTAGAGCCAGACATCCTGGAATGTCAAGTGGGCCTTAGGAAGCATTACTGTGAACAAAGTTAGTGGAGGAGATGGAATTCCAGTGGAGCTATTTCAAATCCTAAAAGATGATGCTGTGAAAGTGCTGCACTCAATATGCCAGCCAATTTGGAAAACTCAGCAGTGGCCACAGGACTAGAAAACGTCAGTTTTCATTCCAATCCCAAAGAAAGGCAATGCCAAAGAATGCTCAAACTACTGCACAATTGTATTCATCTCACATGCTAGTAAAGTAATGCTCAAAATTCTCCAAGCCAGGCTTCAGCAATATGTGAATCGTGAACTTCCAGATGTTCAAGCTGGTTTTAGAAAAGGCAGAGGAACCAGAGACCAAATTGCCAACATCTGCTGGATCGTGAAAAAAGCAAGAGAGTTCCAGAAAAACATCTATTTCTGCTTTATTGACTATGCCAAAGCCTTTGACTGTGTGGATCACAAGAAACTGGA
>NW_011494808.1:5146682-5151378 GCF_000754665.1 Bison bison bison
CATGGCAACCGGTCCCATCACTTCATGGGAAATAGATGGGGAAACAGTGGAAACAGTGTCAGACTTTATTTTTCTGGGCTCCAAAATCACTGCAGATGGTGACTGCAGCCATGAAATTAAAAGACGCTTACTCCTTGGAAGGAAAGTTATGACCAACCTAGATAGCATATTGAAAAGCAGAGACATTACTTTGCCAACAAAGATCTGTCTAGTCAAGGCTACGGTTTTTCCAGTGGTCATGTACAGATGTGAGAGTTGGACTGTGAAGAAAGCTGAGGGCTGAAGAATTAATGCTTTTGAACTGTGGTGTTGGAGAAGACTCTTGAGAGTCCCTTGGACTGCAAGGAGATCCATCCAGTCCATTCTAAAGACGATTGGTCCTGGGTATTCATTGGAAGGACTGATGCTGAAGCTGAAACTCCAATACTTTGGCCACCTCATGTGAAGAGTTGACTCATTGGAAAAGACTCTGATGCTGGGAGGGATTGGGAGCAAGAGGAGAAGGGGATGACAGAGAATGAGATGGCAGGATGGCATCATTGACTCGATGGATGTGAGTTTGAGTGAACTCCGGGAGTTGGTGATGGACAGGGAGGCCTGGTGTGCTTCGATTCATGGGGTCGAAAAAAGTCGGACACAACTGAGCGACTGAACTGAACTCAACCGAACTAGGCCTCAAAACCCAAATGCGGTATTGGTAGCAACAGTAACACTGCCGTGGGATTTGCTCACTGAAGAGACCTTTTTATTTCTTCCCTTTGCATTTCCCTTGTGGAAAAAGAAAGCACTTATGTATACATGTGTGTGTATACATATATACGGGCTTCCCTGGTGGTTCAGTGGTAAAGAATCCGCCTGCCAATGCAGGAGATGCAGGTTTCATCCGTGGGTCAGGAAGATCCCCTGGAGTAGGAAATGGCAACCCACTCCAGTATTCTTGCCTGGAGCATCCCATGGACAGAGCAGCCTGGTGGGCTACGGTCCATGGAATAACAAAAGAGTTGGACACGACTTAGCAACTAAATAACAAAAGTACAAGTGAGTGTAATACATGCACTGTACACATATTAATACACCCCAACTGGCCAAATAATTGTACGTACATACATATTTATTAGGATACAACATACATTTTGTGCACTAATCTTAGGTAACAGCTGGATGATATTCACACATATAAACACTTTACTGTTGTCCACTGTTTAGTTGCTCAGCTGTGTTCGACTCTTTTGTGACCCCATGGACTGTATCCCGCCAGGCTTCTCTGTCTATGAGATTTTCCAGGCAAGAATACTGGAGTGGGTTGCCATGTCCTTCTCCAGGGGATCTTCCTGACCAGGGATCAAACATGCATCTCCTGCTTTGGCAGGCAGGTTCTTTACCACTGAGCCACCAGAGAAGCCCAAACACTCAGGTACCTACCACCAGATCAACGTACAGAACTTTTGTGCAACTGCATGTCCAAGCCAGTACCCAAAGTGTATCCACCTCATGCCGATCCCCAACCCAGGTAACCAGTAATCTGACTTCTCTATCAAGCAGCTTTGCCTGCTCTGTAAATTCACAGAAACGGTCTCCGCCAGTGGGAATTACTTCACGCTGGCATCTCTCACTCAGCCTAAGGCCTGTGGGCTGAGCCGTGCTGTTGCGTGTATCAGAGGTTCGTTCCTTTTCGCAAGCACGTTGTGCCGCTACATCACGAGTTCTCTGTCCATTCTTACTCTGGCGAGCACCGGGGTTGTTTCCGGTTCCCAGTTGCTGGGACTGTCCCTGTGCTCGTCATCTGAGCTCCTTTCAGGTTCTCTGTCACCCACCCCTGAGGACTCTGGGTAAAATGTCATGTTCGGAGGCCCGTCTGTAGTTTCCAGTTTTTAACTGTAGTTTCCAGCTTCTGGTTTGCACGGGGCTCTGACGTGATATTCGTTCCCATCAACAGATAGCCAAGGTTCAGAGGGAAAATGTGAAAGGAGAGTGGGATTGATGGTGAGAATATCCTCTAGGTCCCCACCGACCCCCCAGAGCCACTCTAGCTAGGACTGTCCAGAGCAGTTTCATGACAGGACAATCAGAGTCACAGAGACATTGAAAAGCCAAGCATCTTCAGGCAGGCTAGAACATTATACTTACAATGACGAATCAGAGTTGTTTGACTCTTTCAAAGTCACACAGCTAGGGAGGAACCTTCAAGAAATTCTAGAGCCTCACAGAGCTGTTATTACAAGCCAAGTCCTTGTGTTGTTTCACTCAGTCAGTTCAGAGGATGAGATGATCGGATGGCATCACCGACTCGATGGACATGAGTCTGAGCAAGCTCCAGGAGAAGGTGAAGGACAGGGGAGCCTGGCACGCTGCAGGTCACGGGGTTGCAAAGAGTCAGACACAACTTAGTGGCTGAACAAGGGAGTGAGCGTGAGGATGAGGGTGAGTGCAAATTAAACACCTGTTGGATAATTCAAGTGGCGTGTTTTCACAGTGATTGCTCATCACTCTGGTGGACACGGTGAGTGACTCCTTACTCCTGGGTGATGTTTCTGCAGGTGATCATTGGTCAGGTCCTAGTCACTGATGGAGGACATGGACCCATGCCGTGAGTAAAGCCATTAAGGAATTGTCCTGGGTGCTGAAGGAGGCAGTCAGCCCCCTTCCGAGTCAGAGTTCTCCCTTCCTATCCACATTGCACAGCAAATACCATGAATCAGAGAGCAGGCTTTGCAGGGGGACGGGTACCTATGGTAGCTGGTGCTGAGAAGAGCCCAAGACTCCTGTGTTTACATAACCAGCCCATTATAGCACCACCACTCCTGACGAAAGCCAATCCTTCCTTCCAGGCACCCTAACTGCCTATCACTCTCAAATGAGTTATTTTCCCCTTCGGAAAATAGGGAACTAAAACTAACTGCATGCATGTGCAGTTGGGGCAAACTGTGGACAAAAAGATACAAGAAGGCCCCGTAGCAAAGAACCCAATGCAACTTCTGAGGAGTCAGGAACAAAAGCAGGGTGTAGAGAGCAAAAGCAGGGTACTGCATATGCCCCCTGCACTCAGCACTACCTAAGGGGTGGGCAGACCACCTAAGCCACCCTCCAGCCCGACTCCAGAACCCAGCCTTATAAGGAAGCAGCTCCCTGTCCCCCGCACTTGGGGAGCAAGTGAGCAAGGGATCCTGTTACTTGTTCTTCCTCCCTGCTCCACAGCAGACCCCAAGAAAGACTTGCCTAGTCTGGCCTCTTGTCAATTGCTATTGATTAAGGAGTTCCAGCACCCTGGTCAGTATCACTCCTGGTGTGTTCTTAATACTCATTTTCACCTGCATAAACAAATTCAGGATGGGTGAGGAAGCAGGAGCAGATTGTGGTTTGCTTCTCTCCATGTCAGGAGGCAGTCACGGGGGCTGAGTAGAAATGAGGAAGGGCTGTGGTTTAGTCTTAGCGGGAACAATAACTCAGTACTTATTGAGTTAATCCCTCTTGTCTTCCTGTTGACAGATTCGGATGCCAGTTTCCACAATAGAGCCTAGAAATATACCAAGTCAGACAGAAAATAGAAGGACAAGCAGAAGTGAACTCAGCTCATTGCAATCCTGTAACGTAGTCACAAATCCGTCCTCTCAATTTTCACAGAATAAATTCAGCAAATGTTTACTGGACCCCTATTAGGTTCCATGGATACAAAGATAAGCCACAGTCTCTGTCACCAAGAAAGTTTCTATTTAGAAGGATAATTGGGACAGACGCAGCTTTAGTTTCTTTATTCATTTATTTAATAATAGATGTTGCGTTTATACATTCTTCCAAACACCATGCTAGTTTCTCGGTTGCATATATAAATAGTGCTGGCCTCATGGTCTAGAACAGCATTAACAGGAGGCAGAAGCATAGAATAACAGCAGTTGCACAAGCTTATTCTACAAATATTAGCCCTACTCTATGCTGGATATTCAGGACACAATGACAAACAAAATACACAAGAATGAAGCTGCTAATATTTTCCTGGAGAAGAAAAAATAAGCAAGAATATTACAGATTTGGGTAAACTTTATATAGTAAAGCTCTAATAACATTAATGACAATGAACACATGAATAATAATCATCATAATCAATCATCAGTAACAAAACTGTTATATGACCAGCTGACAGTGGGCCTTTAACATCTATTTTCTTGTTTAGTCTTCAAAATAAACAGTATGAGCTGGTTATTACACCCGATTTGCAGAGGACAGAATAGAGATTCAGAAAGGTGAAGAACTTTCCCAAGGTCATACAGCACTGCCACAGCAGAGACAGAGATGTGGACACCAGCTGGGGTTTCCTTGGTGCCTCAGATGGTAAGGAATCCACCTGCAATGCGGGAGACCCAGGTTCAATCCCTGGGTCAGGAAGATCCTGTGGAGAAGGGAATGGCTACCCACTCTAGTATTCTTGCCTGGATAAAACAAAGCCATCTGCCTTCTGTTCCTTTTTATGGCTGAGTAATATTCCATTTCCACAATAAACTGTGGAAAATTCTGAAAGAGATGGGAATACCAGACCACCTGACCTGCCTCTTGAGAAATCTGTATGCAGGTCAGGAAGCAACAGTTAGAACTGGACATGGAACAACAGACTGGTTCCAAATAGGAAAAGGAGGACGTCAAGGCTGTATATTGTCACCCTGCTTATTTAACTTATATGCAGAGTACATCATGAGAAACACTG
>NW_011494808.1:5151868-5164207 GCF_000754665.1 Bison bison bison
CCTGTAAGGAGATCCAACCAGTCCATTCTGAAGGAGATCAGCCCTGGGATTTCTTTGGAAGGAATGATGCTAAAGCTGAAACTCCAGTACTTTGGCCACCTCATGCGAAGAGTTGGCTCATTGGAAAAGACTCTGATGCTGGGAGGGATTGGGGGCAGGAGGAGAAGGGGATGACAGAGGATGAGATAGCTGGATGGCATCACTGACTCGATGGACAAGTCTGGGTGAACTCTGGGAGTTTGTGATGGACAGGGAGGCCTGACGTGCTGCAATTCATGGGGTCACAAAGAGTCGGACACGACTGAGCGACTGAACTGAACTGAACTGAATATTCCATTGTATATATGTACCACATCTTCTTTATCCATTCCTCTGTCAATAGACATTTGGGATGAACATATACACACTAATGCTTATAAAATGGATAATCAACAGGGACCTATTGTAGAGCACAGGAAACTCTACTCAATGTTCTAGAATAACCTATTTAGGAAAACAATCTGAAAAAGAATGGATACATATGTATGTGTAACTGAACAACTTGCTGTACACCTGAAACCAACATAACTTTAAAAATCAACTATACCCCAAAATAAAATTTTCTAAAAAGTGAGCTTGCTGACTCCAAGTTGTTCCCATCCGTAAAAGGACACATGCGCTAGTAACCTTTGACAGTCACCAAAAGGTCCATTCAGTCTGTGAAGAAATCAGTTCTTTGGAATTCTTTATCCCCTTATTTAATGCTCTAATCACCAGAGAAGGAACCATGAGGCAGATGGGGTGGGCAGCTTCCACTCACCTACCCCTCGGACGGGCTGCTCCCTGTAATACAAACCAAAGCCTGAACTGCACGACACCTTCTACCTGGAATCCAAGCACTGATATTCAGGCTTTGACCCCTCAACTGCTCTGCGTCATCAGCCACGGCTCACCCAGGGGATCTGTTACCCATCGCAGACAATAGACATGGACCCCCCCAGGAAATCACAGCAGAAAGGGAAATGTGATTGGCCACGTGATACAGAGTGGAGAGAAAACAGGAGCCTGGGGCTGGGAGCAAGACCGGAAGTCAACGCCTACAGGGCTGCCCCGGGCTGGAGCGGCTGCTGCCTTGGAAGCCAGCCGCTCTTCGTTCCCCTCTACTTCTACTCAAGATGACCGATGCTAGGACACAGCACTGGCTTCTTCTCGTTTTTAAAACTTCTTCTTTGTTGATTTGTTTACCGCTCTGCTGGGCCTTCATTGCTGCGTGGGCTTTTCTCTAGTTCCAGCGAGCGGGAGCCACGCTCTAGGTGCGGTGCACAGGCGTCTCCTGTTGCAGACCACGGGCTCTAGCATGCAGGGGTTTCAGTAATTGTGAATCATGGGCTTAGTTGCTCCAAGGCACGTGGGATCTTCCTGGACCAGGGAGCGAATCCAAGTCCCCTGCACTGCAGGAGGATTCTTTGCCACTGAGTCACCAGGGGAGCCCAGGACTTGTTTCTTAATGACTGGATAAATGCACAAGAAACAGCCCCTGCCCACGGCCTGTGGGTGCTCTACAGTATGCACTGCTGGAGGGCTGAACTGAGGTTTGTAAAGCTCAGTGAGGCTTTCCTCTCTCCCAAATCTATGTGCTGAAAGCAGACTCCACTGCTGAAACTTGACCTGGCCCCCTAGGAAAAGGTGGCCCTTGGAAAGCACCAAGTTTGCAAATCACATCAGCAGCTCCGCTTTCTGTGAAAAGTAGCCAGTAACAGAGTAGAGGATCTCTCTCTCCCTCTCTTCAGGTGGGGAAGGGTTGGTGTTTTCGTTCAGTCGCTCAGTCGTGTCCAACTGTTTGCGACTCCATGGACTGTAGCATCCCAGGCTTCCCAGTCCTTTGCCATCTCCCTCAGTTTGCTCAAATTCATGTCCACTAAGTCAGTGATGCCATCCAACCGTCTCATCCTCTGTCACCCCTTTCTCCTCTTGCCCTCAATCTTTCCCAGCATCAGGGTCTTTTTCCAATGTAAAGGGGAAGGGTCATAGCACCCTAAGAATTGGAGCGTTTGCAATCTTCCCATTTCAGGGAACTTCCATCAGCTTGTGAAAATGCTGTACAGCCCGTTTCCCCCTTGAAACTCATTAGGAGAAAGATCAGTGTAATGTTTCAAGCTCATCTCAGCAGAATATACTTACACCAAGTTTACATAAATCACAGAAACCTCTTCTTCCACCTGTGTGGTGGCAGGGGCTGAGGGATGAGGGGGCATCTGATGTGTATCTTTTCCAAAGCCATGCATCTTGTATGACACACAAATACGCTGTACCTTCAACGATTTCTGAACATCTTATTAGAACCAAGGTCAGTAATTCTTTTTAATGATTCCAGTATGCCTCAGCTTCATATACCAAGGGACCACTGTGAGTTCTGATCAGGCACTCTAAAAGGTTAGAAGCAAAAAGGATATGGGGAATTAGCAAGGATAATCTTTAAAGCTGTTTAGATGGATGCACAGGGGAAAGAATGAGAAAGAAACAAAGCCTCCATTCTGAAACCTGGACACATAGTCTAATTCTGTTGCAAGATAACATTAAATCCGTGGCAGTTCACAGGAGGAAGAAAGCTAGCTCTTCCATTTGCCCAAAGAGTTTGCTCAGTTCTGCTTTTATATTATGTTTCTATGACTTGAAGCTTTCCTAATAGTTTTAATTGAATCCTGGGACTGGTGGTGAGCACTAGAGCTTGTGTTTGGGGTGTTCAAACATGGTGACCCCCTGCTTCCTCCTCTGCATTCTTGAGACATCACACATGAAGCTCCAGAAAGCCAGTCTCAGGCCTGTGTGCATTACAGCACCGTGTGGCTTGGTGCCAGGCAGGCAACAACAATTCATGTCCTGACAGCATCCATGCCTCAAAATAATGTGCATCCCTCACAGCAAACATAGGAAGATGAACAACTCTTACTCCACTTAAAATGATCAAAACCCCAAAATAAAATTATAAAAGAAAGAGGATGTCACCATAACTATTCATCAGAGGATCCTCCAAAGCATAAGTCAGAACAGAAATGCTTCCTAGGGGGTAAAAGTGAGAAGAATGCAGAACAAATGAGCAGAACCTGCATCTCCTGCATTGGCAGGGAGATTCTTTATCACTGAGTCACCACAACAATCTTTTATTAGGCTTCTCATCTCAATACTATTTATGCTGCTGCTGCTAAGTCACTTCAGTCGTGTCCGACTCTGTGTGACCCCACAGACGGCAACCCATCAGGCTCCCCCATCCCTGGGATTCTCCAGGCAAGAACACTGGAGTGGGTTGCCATTTCCTTCTCCAATGCAGGAAAGTGAAAAGTGAAAGTGAAGTCACTCAGTCATATCCGACTCTTAGCAACCCCATGGGCTGCAGCCTACCAGGCTCCTCCATCCATGGGATTTTCCAGGTAAGACTACTTGAGTGGGTTGCCATTGCCTTCTCCACAATACTATTTATGAATTCCTCTTATAAGCCTGTGATTCCCTGGTGAGCTCTGATGGCAAAGAATCTGCCTGCAATGCAGGAGATCTGGGTTTGATCCCAGGGTCATGAGGATCCCCTGGAGAAGGGAATGGCAACACACTCTAGTATTCTTGCCTGGAGAACTCCACAGACAGAGGAGACTGGTGGGTTCCATGGGGTCGCAAAGAGCTGGATACGACTGATCAGCTAACACTTGTAAGCCTGTAATGGTAGAGAACAGGGTAGGTGTCCAATGTCTTTCAATAAGTTGCTGAGCTTCCTATAGTATTTCAAATATTTTCCAGTTCAGAAGCTCTGCACATTGCTTTGGAGAGTGACTGGGATCAGGTCTAAATGCCATGAACCCAAACCTCAGAGGATGCATTTTGTCTGGTGCACTTACTGTTATTCACAGATGAACAGTCATTATTATTTCCAGTTAATGTCACTTTTACAACAACCACCGAGAGCCATAATTTTGTACTGAGTGGCATATCTTAGCATCTTTCCAATTACTAAAGTGTTGACCAATGAGATAAAATGAGAAAGTGGATTTCTTATCTTGGGAAAGATTTTTGGAAATTCACACTCGAATCAAGAAAAAGAAATCTCATGTAAATATTTTCCAAGATTCTGTATCTAGTCTGGTGGTTTGTACATAGAAAACAACAAAAATAATACCATAATTCCTCTGGTATTCAGTTGGGAGTTCACTAGAGAGTTGTTTTTGATTCTACGCATTGGTCGGTGAAAGCTACTCTGAGTTCATCAAACATTCTAATTCTTCCACGAATTCAGTCCAGATAGTTGCTCTTTAAGCACCTGTGTTTTTCCAAGTGGCTGGGGTTAATAAAGATGAGCTCAACATAACTCCTGTTCTCAAGATGCTCATATTTTAGAAAAACTGTGAATGCTGTCATTCGATCATTGGAAGATGCTAATTTCATATACAATACTAGGATGTTTGGTTCTTGAAATTTTAGTGTGGAATAATACCTTTTTGATTTTTTTTGTTTAAGTTGCTCAGTCATGTCTGACTCTTTGTGACCCCATGGACCATCCAGGCCAGAATACTGGAGTGGATAGCCTTTTCCACCTTCAGGGGATCTTCCCAACCCAGGGACTGAACCCACATCTCCTGCGTTACAGGCAGATTCTTTACCAGCTGAATCACAAGGGAAGCCCAAGAATACTGGAGTGGGTAGGCTATTCTTTCTCCAGCGGATCTTCCCAAACCAGGTATCGACTGGGGTCTCTTGCATTGCAGGCAGATTCTTTACCAACTGAGCTCTCAGGGAAGTGGAAAGGGCTTGAATTTCAGGATGTGATATTGATTGCTTTGAGCCCTGAGCCCAGTGTGGATGATCACGACAGTCAAAAACAGTCGAGAAATCTCACAGATGGGAGGGATGTAGGAAAATATTGAGGTAAAATGCACTCATCCTCTTTAGGAAAAGCTTTCCCATGAAAGAATGAGAAATTTTCTTTAGACCCCTGGCTCCAAACTGAACATAATTGCCATAATGGTCTTTTCTTAAAAGACATTGTAAAAATAAACCCCCCACTAATCAGATTAATCTTTTGATGAATGATGGTATTTTAAAAAATTAAGGTGAACCTGGATGATAGAATGCATAATTTACAGTAATCTTCAGTTAACTTGACATTAATGAAACCCTATTCATAAGGACATTTACTAGGGGCATATAAACAACTCTTTTAAAAATTAAATCCCGTTTGAAATGAAAACATTCCTTCTCAATCACTCTGTTTGTTCATTTAGAAAAAAATTCTTTCCTCATAGATAATGCAAAAGTAAGGCTTCCCAGGTAGCATTAGTGGTAAAGAATCCACCTGCAATGCAGGAGATGTAAGAGATGCGGGTTCAATCCCTGGGTCAGGAAGATCCCCTGCAACGTAGTTGCCGAAATGGGGAGCTGAGTCTACCAAATGGCAACCCACTCCAGTATTCTTGCCTGGAGAATCCTATGGACAGAGGAGCCTGGTGAGCTACGGTCCATGGGGTCGCAAAGAATCGGACACGACTGCAGCAACTTAGTGCACAAGCACATTCTCATAGATAATGCAAAAGTAAACTTTGGTCCAGTCTATGTTGGAATTATGAAAAGATTCATAGAAGACAACTCAATGACACTTTAGTACACATTTAAATGAGTAACTAGTTTTCAAGAAATGATTTCAAATAACCTTAGGCTGTGGTTTTTCCAGTGGTCATATATGGATGTGAGAGTTGGACTGTGAAGAAGGCTGAGTGCCGAAGAATTGATGCTTTTGAACTGTGGTGTTGGAGAAGACTCTTGAGAGTCCCTTGGACTGCAAGGAGATCCAACCAGTCCATTCTGAAGGAGATCAGCCCTGGGATTTCTTTGGAAGGAATGATGCTAAAGCTGAAACTCCAGTACTTTGGCCACCTGATGAGAAGAGTTGACTCATTGGAAGACTCTGATGCTGGGAGGGATTGGGGGCAGGAGGAGAAGGGGACAACAGAGGATGAGATGGCCGGATGGCATTGCCGACTCCATGGACGTTAGTTTGAGTGAACTCCAGGAGTTGGTGGTGGACAGGGAGGCTGGCATGCTGCAATTCATGGGGTCGCAAAGAGTTGGACACGACTGAGCTACTGAACTGAACTAAACTAACAATACCATGCAATTAAAACAAAAATATCTCACTTCCATTCTCCAAAATACTCAATTATTAATGCTTCTATGAAATAGCACTTAGCTCCTTGGGTTCAGTCAAAACTTTTTTAGCATCTGAGCACACTCTACCTCGTCACTATTTATCTTTTGTACCAAAATTTAAGCTGAAGGAGCCTAAATATTTTCTACAGACATGCTATGAATTTTCCCATAATTACATAGAATATTCCAGGTAACTGTTTACTCATAGGAGAAGGATATGGCAGCCCACTCCAGTATTCTTGCCTGGAGAATCCCATGGATGGAGGAGCCTGGTGGGCTACAGTCAGTGGGATCACAGAGAGTCGGACACGACTGAAGTGACTGAGCAGTGTTTACTCATATGTCTCTACCGAAAGATCTAGCATGGTACTTTTCCATGGGAAGTGTTCTGAGAACTGACCCCAAATTCTCCATCAGTTCAGTTCAGTTGCTCAGTCGTGTCTGACTCTTTGTGACCCCATGGACTGCAGCACGCGAGGCTTCCCTGTCCATCACCAATCCCCAGAGCTTGCCGAAACTCGTGTCCATCGAGTCGGTGATGCCATTCTCTATACCCCGCTGATATGTACACCATCCAAGATTCCATTTCTCTTTTTCTCTCTCCAAATACCGTTGATCATAGAGAAGACTAGCAGAAAAGATCTTCCACAACTAAAGATATAAAAAAGGGGCCACATGTTTTGAGTGAGGGGGCAGAGACACGGGGTAGTTTGGACCCACACATCCAGGTGGATAACCCACAAACAAGAGGATATTTACAGCTGCAGAAGTTCTGCCCAAGGAGTTGGGGCTCTGAGTTCCATGTCAGGCTTCCCAGCCTGTGGGTCCTGCATTGGGAAGACCAGCCCCAGGATGCCTGGCTTTGTGGGTGTGGCTTTGGGGAGCCAGCGGGCTGTAGGAAACAGAGACTCTGTTCCTCGAGGGTACGTGCTAAATGGCTCGTGGTCTGGTCCTGGGGCAGACAGGCACTGGGAAGGGGCCTGGGTTAGACCCTCTTGCTGGTCTCCAAGAGCCTCCCAGAGAGGCAGGAAGCAAAGGGGACTCCTCCAGCAACACAGGTGCCAGAACGGGGAGCTGATTCTACCAAACGGCAGGTACCAGTTTGGAGTGCTCCCTCTGTCTCATCAGTGCTGGGAGCTTACCTGCCCACCAGCCAGCGAGCCCCAGCCCAGGAACACTGCAGGCCCTGCAGCCAGCTGCCCCAGGGTCCCCAGGCCCACAGCCAGCAGAGCTAGGACCTGGTTCTGTCCAAGGTCCTGTGGCTGTGGCCTCTGTGCAAGGCGCGGCCGGGCAGCCAACCAGGCGGGGCCCAGCCCTGCCTAGGAGCGTGCCACTCTATCCACACAGGGGGCACCCCTAGATCATATATCCCAGCAGAGGCGAGGATGCTTCTGGACCCCATCAGTTATCTTGTGCATACGGCCACAATTCCAAGATCATGAAAGATAAGCAAGCTACCTAAAACATTCAAAAGACAGGGAGAATTAAGTCAAGTATCCTCCACAGGACAAACTCCTCCCCAGTTGAAAACTATTGGTTTAACGATTCTTCACAACACAGAGCAGGAATTTAGAAGACAGTAGAAAACTTTGATGGATCGTGAAGCACATATTAAAAGATGGAGACAGCTATGCTACATTAATAACTGATCACAGCAGCCTGTAGAGTCGTTAGGTAGCCAGGCTCATCATAAGCCCTGCTACAGAATCAGTCCTGGGACCACAGCAGGGACCACGGTCAGACACTGAATACCCTCGGGACACAGCCCTGCTGTCTGCTGGAGGGGCACAGGGCAGGCTGCTGCTGGTGGGGCTGTACCAGGAAAAGGTCCTGATGGATCAACAGAAAGGACTCGCCTCTCCTTTATCACCAGCTCTGGACCCAGAGTCTGGTCTGAGTGTCAAACTCACTTCACATGTCTGAGCCCTTCCTACAAGATTGTGACTAAAGGGCTCCGATTTGATGTTTCTGGAGTGAGAAGTGGGTTCTGGAATCTTTCAGTGATACGAATGGGGATGAGATACACAGCAGTCACAATATTTAAAAAAGGAAAAGAAAGGAAGAAGAAGAAAGAAAGAAAAGGGGAGGGAGGAAGAAAGGAAGGGAGGAGGGAAAAAGAAAAAGAAAAATGCCCATGACAGACTTTTAACAGAAACAATAGACAATATTTATCCTTTGAAGAATGGAAGGAGATGATAAATCCGTTGTACCAAAAGCAGCATAGAGACCTTCTAATGCCTACTCAGATCAATATTGGAGCAAGCCGAGAAATCCTGGAATGCTCGTGTATCACGCTAGTCATGCTATCCGGGTAGCCATGGCACGTGCTCGGGATGGGGGAGATGCCCTGTGTAGAGCAGGCTCCCAAGGATGCTGTCTAGGATGGAGGGAGTGTGCTGGTGGTGGAGACTCCAGAGGACACTTTCAGACCCTCCCGTCCCCGCCCCAGCCCCAGCCCTCATTCCTGCCCCAAGCCAGCCTCTTCCCTCCACCTGCTCCTCTCACTGCCAGGAAATTTCAATTACCTAAGTGCAGTTAGAACAGAGTGACAGCCTTTCAGGAATGTGCCATGAATAGTCAAACAGTCTTCAAAGGAATGTAGATTTTCCTCTCATCTACATGTGCCAGGAAAAAGTTTATCTTCTTCAAGGAACAGACTCAAGACCTGGGGAACTGAAACCCCTGTCCACCGTGATCTAGACGAAAGCTTGTCCAAAAGAAAAACATCAGAGGATGCATTTCCTGTTTCTGCCTAAGTTCTGAAACAACCTGTCAGCCTTATAATTATGCTTTCATGTAACTTCCACCTTGAATTACACACAGGAAAAGCTAACTTTGCAGAAGTCTTTTACTTTAAGCTGAGTTTCTCTGCTTGTCTCTGTTTCGGCTGTACAGACCGTCTCTTCCCGTGGCCAGGGATTCAAAGACAAAGCTAAACCGTGAAATTGGTTATAGATTAGCCACTACTTTCTTTTGCTTATAGATGCAGATAGCTGTTTCTTTGTATAGAAGTTTTCCTTCCAATGCTAACCAAAAGGTCTGTTCAACATTTTCTGTTGCATATAACCCCTAAAAGTTGAGACTGACCTTCAGTGAGCTGCCCGCAAAAGTAGTTGCTGCTGCTGCTAAGTCGCTTCAGTCGTGTCCGACTCTGTGCGACCCCATAGATTGCAGCCCATCAGGCTCCCCCATCCCTGGGATTCTCCAGGCAAGAACACTGGAGTGGGTTGCCATTTCCTTCTCCAATGCATGAAAGTGAAAAGTGAAAGTGAAGTCACTCAGTTGTGTCTTACTCTTAGCGACCCCATGGACTGCAGCCTACCAGGCTCCTCCGTCCATGGGATTTTCCAGGCAAGAGTACTGGAGTGGGGTGCCATTGCCTTCTCCAAAAGTAGTTACCTTCCATTAAAGCAAAAGAGGAAATGAGGGAGAGGAATCAGGAAGATAATGGATAAATCTAGAAATAGCAAAGAGCTAATCCAACCAGTAAGCTATAGGAGATAGAGCAATATTTCTCCTTCCCTCTAGCAAAAAAATCAATATACAATTGGTTGAGTCAACAAAGTTGCATGCTATTTTTTTCCAAATGATTTTTCTCAGTTTTAAAATCAATTCTCTGAATGGATTAGGAGGGAAAAGAGAGAGAAGTGCTTTGTAATACGGATCTGGCTTTACCTCTCAAAAACAATGACCAATCTAGATGAAAATTCCCCTTACTTCTAGGTGGGTTTAAGGACCAAATATATTATATAGATTATTTGGGGTGCTTTCAGCAGCAAGTAACAGAAATGCCATTTCAAACTGGTTTAAGTGTTAAAAATTTGTGCTCTAACATCGAAAGAAGTCCCAAGAGGGTGTAAGCCTTAGAGTTATTTGATTTAGAAAGTCAGCAACCCAGAGTTTGGTATTTCTTCCAGTCCACCAGGCTTGGGCATAGTTTCATTTTCAGGATGGTAGCAAGGAGACAGTTCAAGGTGATCAGCACAGCCATGACATAACTGAGAGGAAAAGAGCATCTCTTCTTGGGACCTTTGTGGAGGTTTCTTTAAAAAACTAAGTAGAACTAGCGTATGATCCAGCAATCCCACTCCGGGGCATGTATCCAGAGAAAACCATGCTTCCAAAAGACACATGCATCCCAATGTTCAAAGCAGCACTGTCTATGATAGCCAGGACATGGCAGCAACCTAGGTGTCCATCAACAGATGAATGGATTAAGAAGATGTAATATATACACACATATACACACACACACACACACATACATACACACACAGTGGAATATTACTCAGCCACAAAAAGGAAAAAAAGTGGGTCTTTTCTAGAGATATGGATGATGTGTGCTTAGTTTCTCAGTCCTGTCCGACTCTTTGTGATCGCATGGACTGTAGCCCACCAGGCTCCTTTGTCCATGGAATTCTCCAGGCACGAATAATGGAGTGGGTTGTCATGCCTTCCTCCAGGGGATCCCCTTCAGGGGATCTTCCCAACCCAGGGATCAAACCCAAATCTCCTGCGTTGCAGGTGGATTCTTTACTATTTGAGCCACCAGGGAAGCCCAGAGATATGGATGCACCAAGAATTTTCTTTATCTCTTAATCATCAGAACTGGATCACATGCCTACTCTGAACCTTTAGACTAGTGGTTCACAAATTAGACAGTCAAACTATTTGGCATTTTTGGTGGTCACAGTGACTAGATGGCTCTTAATATTTAGCAGAAAATACCTCGACTGCTAAATGTCCAGTGATATATGGACAGTTTTTCACAAAGAAGAATGGTACCACCTAAAATGTCAAGACACTTTTTGAGAAAAATTACCCTTAATCTAATCAAACATTCTTTGGACAAGGAAGTGGTTCAGCTTTCCCTTAGGCCTTCAACTGTAGGAAGGAAGGGTGAATATCTGAACAAAATTTAAAAAGGATTTTCCTGTTAAGAAGAAAGTATTTGGCAATCGGTGCTGGGTTAGACATCCAGTAGTGTTCACTATTATATTACCACCATCTGATCCTGAATTAAATGTCATTTATTTACTTATTACTTTATTGAATTATTTCATATTTTAAAAATTGTCTGAGAACTCTTAGAGGCTTAGAAGATCAACTAAGAGGCTGTTGCCATGACCTCAGTTTGAAATGACGTGAATATTAAGATAGTGGCACAGGGCATGGGGCTTCCCTGGTGGCTCAGACAGTAAAGCATCCCCTGCAATGCAGAAGACCTGGGCTCAATCCCTGGCTCAGAACAATTCCATGGAGAAGGGAAAGGCAACCCACTCCAGTCTTCTTGCCCGGAGAATTCCACAGACAGAGGAGCCTGGCGGGCTACAGCCCATGGGGTCACAGAGCGGGCATGACTAAGCCACTCACACACACACACACACACACAGGGCTTGGGGAGAAGTGAATAGATTCTAAAGGTTATTGGAGAGAAATTAACAGATATTGGAAAGTGACTAGTTTTAAAGGGATAAGGGTGATTGCTTGGTTTATGGAAGTCTGAAGTTATCCACTGAATTCCAGCCACTCTCTCTCATAGCTGCTGAAAAATGTTGTACAAGTAGTGTCTAGCAATTATTGAGAATGTACTTATTGTCAGACATTGTAATGAATACTTTACGTCCACTAATTCACCGAATTGTTACAATGCCACTTTAAGGAAAGCATTTCATTGTTAGCTCCAATTTACAAATAGAGGAACTGAGGCCCTGGGGAAGCAAAGAAAATGCCTGCTGTGAAGAAGAATGGACTAGGTAGGAAATTCGTTTTTAAATTGAACTCTATCACGAGGTGTGTGACCTTCAGGAGGTT
This sequence comes from Bison bison bison, assembly GCF_000754665.1. NCBI lineage: Eukaryota > Metazoa > Chordata > Mammalia > Artiodactyla > Bovidae > Bison > Bison bison. Next base: position 5,163,851 of record NW_011494808.1, read on the forward strand.
ATGCTTCTCTTTGGGAATCAGTTTCTCTAATTATCAAGTGAGGCTGGTTAACCAGATACCGGAGACCTATATTCATGGTGCCTACTGTTAACCAGAATTCGAGAAATGAAGACCTGATTGAGATAAAGAGACATTTTTGGGGGTTTGTTAGAACTGTAGCCCAGGAGACGCAGATTCAAAAGCAGTTGATTTGTGTTCTGCTGGACCACAAAATGGGGAAAACTTAGAAAGGCAACAAAACCTCACAAGGCCACATGCATTTTTTGTCCAAAGTTAGAGTGGAGCTGGCAAGAAGTAAGGGTGCCTGCAAAGCGAGGATGGGTTGAGGTTCAAAATCATTACACAGTTGTGAGGTGG
>NW_011494808.1:5164307-5171551 GCF_000754665.1 Bison bison bison
GGGGTGGGTGGGGCGGGACTTTGAAGCTACAAGATTGCAGCCAGCAGGGGCTGGCAGACACTGTGAAAACAGCTGACATGGCCTCAAGTCTGATACCGTTCAGAAAACACCAGGTCTACACGATGGAGGAACACTGCTGCTGCTAAGTCGCGTCAGTCGTGTCCGACTCTGTGCGACCCCATAGACGGCAGCCCACCAGGCCTCCCCGTCCCCGGGATTCTCCAGGCAAGAACACTGGAGTGGGTTGCCATTTCCTTCTCCAATGCATGAATGGGAAAAGTGAAAGGGAAGTCGCTCAGTCGTGTCTGACTCTTCGTGATCCCATGGACTGCAGCCCACCAGGCTCCTCTGTCCATGGGATTTTTCCAGGCAAGACGACTGGAGTGGGGTGCCATTGCCTTCTCCGGGAGGAACAGTGTCTGAAAGCAAATCCATAATGGCCGCCTGGCCCCCTTTAGGGTGTCTGAACAACAGTTACTCCATTTTGATTTTTTAATTGATCTTAAATATGTCATCACTATAGATTTTTCAGTCCCCCAAGCCTTAATTTTAGATGCCCTAATGCCATTTCCTATCATCTAAACCACAATAGGACTGGCATAATATCAACGTTAATAACAGCTGAATAAATGCTTGATATAAAATGTTGCAAGGCATCCCTAGAGGCTCAGATGGTAAAGAATCTGCCTGCACTGCAGGAGACTCAAGTTCAATCCCTGGGTCAGGAAGATCCCCTGGAGGAGGAAATGGCAACCCACTCCAGTATTCTTGCCTGGAGAATTCCATGGACAGAGGAGCCTGGTGGGCTACAGTCCATGGGGTCCCAAAGAGTCAGACACAACTGAGTGACTAACTTTTACTTTTCAACTTTCTTTCAGAAAATGTTCAATTTTTATTTCCTCTTCACAATTGATCAGTAGAATACAGCAGAAATGGTGCTGTGCCAATTCTGAGCTCAGCCCTTCACTGGCCTGAAAGCTCCCACTTTCTTCTTGGAATGTCCTTTGTTGGAAGTCAGATGACATGCCCCTGGAGAAGAACCAGGGCCCCCCCGGTCACTGGAACTCTGAGTTCCCAGTCCAGCCGCCAGATGACTCGAGCCTCCTAGGACCTAATCTAATGTCACATCTGATACCATGTAAAGCAAAAGAACCACTCAGTTATCCTACATTGTGATGCAATAAATTATAGTTTTAAGCTACCAATTTGTGGGGCAGCTTGTTTCACAGCAATCAATAGCTGAAATAGTTACTGCAAATATACCCATTTTACAGATCTAGAAACTTAAGCTTATGAGAATTTAATTGTGGGTCACATATCAAGGAAATGGTGGAATAAATATCTGAACAGAGTTCTACCAAATTACAGGATCCACAGCTGAAAACGCTATGCCAGCTTGTGTCTCATCTTAAAGCCAAGTCGTCAGCGTATGTTTCTGCAACATTTGAATTTGGATAGCATTTTCTCCTATGAAGAGAACCACTAAGCTTACACAGGCATTACAAAAGTCTGTTCTCTTTAATTAATTCTACAATTCCTAGAAGTATTTGACAAATAATGTGTGCTAAATGTACTCAGATACTTCACATGGATTACAAACAAAAAGCCAGAAACCTAGAGGAATGTTCTTCTCTTCTCGTCTCGCTGGAGCTCTTTAATTTTCTAAAGCCTAAGGCAGTGACGTGCAGCCTTTAAATTCCCTTGTCCACCTTGTCAGCAGTGCCTCAGACACCTGTGCATTAAATTAGTGAGATATTGCTTTCAATCTACACTTAGCATTTCCAAGTTTTTATCATCTAGAAAAAGGCACCGATACATCATGACTAGGTTCCAAACAGATGGTTTCAAAGTCTATTTAGCTCCTTTTTTTATGAAGCTAAAGTAAAATTCATTTAGCAAATGCAGCTATCAAAAGATAATTGGGGGGCGGCGGGGGGAGGGGGAAGCAAATGAGCTGACTTAGCAAAAATGAAAATCCTGAGTATTTCACATTGAAACAAGCCAAGGCAGTGATTTAAAGGGGACGATGCACCTTTTCTTTTCACGCTGGCTCCACCCCTCCCACCCTGGTGCTTGTCCAAATACAGTTTAAATGAAGACACAATGGCACTTTACTGTGGGTTAGTGCTACAGGCTGGGGTAAATGGGGAATGTGCTAGTGTATGGGGTAAGGATGAGGAAATGCACATGGTCAAACGTAAACAAGTTACAATTTTCACATAAAATCTGTAGAAGTCACTGCAGGAGTACAGTATTATCTATTACACATATTGTAACTGAGGTAACCCTAGCCTTCTAAGTCAACTGTAAAAGCTCTAATTGAGGCTTTCACATCAAGTGGTAGTAATAGCCATAATGCTATACGTTCACAGAGTGCTTTGTGATTTTTCTGTTATCTATGTGGAACTTGATTTGATCCTTATAATAACCCCAGACTAAGTCCTAGTATATACAAGATCAGAAAGTTCAATAACAAACCCGGAGTCAACACTAGACTCTAAAATACCATAACTTCAGCTGCAATCTTCGACTCCTAGTTTCTTTTAAAAAGAGGGGGTGAGTACAAACTACTATGTGTAAAATAAATAAGCCTCAAAGATATATTGCACAGCATGGAGAACACAGCCAATATTTTATATAACTATGAATGGAATATAATCTTTAAAAATTGTGAATTCATGTGGTTTGCCTGAAACTTATATATATATATATATTAATATATATATATGTATACCATGTAAAGCAAAAGAACCATTTAGTTATCCTACATTGTGATGTAATAAATTATAGTTTTAAGCCACCAATTTGTGGGGCGGTTTGTTTCATAGCAATCAATAACCGAAATAGTTACTGCAAATATACCCATTTTACAGATCTAGAAACTGAAGCTGTCTATGTTAAAAATGAATTAAAATATCCTCCACATAGCTAGCAACAAATTATCCAAAGAGTTCTATTGCCTAATATCCATCCACTAAGAAAACTACCCAACACTTCTTTCCATGGTAGCCAGCACTGCCAGAGAAAGGAGACACGGCCTTGGAGACCAGCAAACAACAACAGTTAGTGGTGTAGTCTTCTGAACGTCTCCACCTGCAACCATCTCTCCAATCTTTTATTAGAGCTTCCATTTTTTTCGATTTTTTTTAATTTATTTTTTTTTAATTTGAGGATAATTGCTTTACACTATTGTGTTGGTTTCCACCATACATCAGCCAGAGTCAGCCATAGGCATACACATACATTCCCCCTTCTTGAACCCACCTCCCACCTCCCACCCATCCTATGCCTCTGGGCTGTCATAGAGCACTGGTTTGAGTAGAGCTTCACTTTTTAAAATTCAATTGATTTTTTTATTGAGGTATAATGTGGACACAGTAAAACCCAAAGATCCTAAACAGACAATTCTATCACTCAGAAAGTTCCCTCACGTCCTTTTCCAGAGAGTCTTCATCATAGAAGCAACCACTTTTCTCTTTTTTTTTCAACAAGTACTTGTTTGGCCTGCTCTAGAATTTTATATAAATGCACAATTTTGATTTCTGCAACTTGGCCTCTTTCACTCAACATAACTGAGAGTCATCCATGCCATTCTGTACTGACATACTTATGTCCTATGATGTACTTATATTGCATAGATAAGTAGCTAATTCTTTTATACTACCGTGTGGCGTTCCACATCTGAATGCACCACTATTTCTTTATCCATTCCTCTGTTGATGGACATTTGGGTTGTTTTTGTTTCTAAACAGCTTCATTTTAAACACTAAATATTTGGCTCTTAAAATGAGTCCATTAAGAAATCTGCACATTTTCCTTTGTGTGTGTGAGTTAAAGTAGAATTGATTTTGGGAATCAATGTAGTTATGCTAAACACTTCGCATTTGAAATATAAAATAAGTTGGTCTGGTTCCCAGACTTCAAGGCTTGGAGGTAAACAGTTGGAGGGATGCTAATGTCAAAATAGCCTCGCAACTGAGCAGTCCCGTGTCTGAGCTCAGCGGTGGGGGTGTCCTCACAGGAAAGAGATGGACATTCAGCACTGCCGTTTCAAGGTTCCAGCTCTATGCCCAGCACTTTGGCTGTTAACAATGTTTCTGTAAACACTCACCAGTGAGATTCTGGCATCATGTGTGTAAACAGATCAGTGGTTCTGATCATTTAAAATCCTGGTGTCAGCTGCCTCTCTCCCTTTCTCTAAGGCACTTCGGCGCATCCTGGTTTGCTAATTAAAACCCAGCATTAAAGCCTTTCAGCCTTGTGTGTGCAGCTAATTGGACCTTCAGGGATGCAATAAATGAGTCAATTAGCATTCACTAGCATGCATTTATCTAGCACCTGCTGTGTGCCAAACACTGCGCAGTGTTAGCTGAGTTTCCTAACAGGGTGTAGGGAGAAAGTGTTAAGTTAAAGAACACTGGGGTTGATGTCCAAAAGCCTGAGTGTGAGTCCTGCTTTTGCACGTAACTGTTTTGAAGATCTTTGGCAATTCACTTTGTCTTGGAACCTCAGTTTTGAGTTAATAAGAGGTCCTGATTTTTTCAGGTCACAAGCTCAGGTATGAAAACAAACATATATCCTTAATATTTCTACCACTCGACTATTCTGGGCTCCTAGTCTTTTGGATGGCAGACCTTTAAACTCATTGTATTTAAGGAATCACCCTCTTTCCCTAAAAAATCCTTCCCACTTGTCCCCAGAGCTATTGCTGAGTCCCCAGGCTTCATGTACTGCGTGGAGGGGAATGGAAATCCACCAGCTCTGCCCCTTCACTTGCGGTTCACTAATTTTCATATGCTCCTTGGGTCTCAGTTCCTTACTCCTCCAGAATAAGTTCCTTCTACTTGAAAACCTCTCCAGGTCTTCTGGTTTCAGGCCCCTGTTAGTGCCGCACTGGGCCTGGAAGAGAGAAATTCTAGACTTCCGAGCCCTGCCCTCCAGGACCTGGTCCGGAAGCTCCAGGCTCCGGATTATAAGCAGGCCAGCTGGCATTCACTCCCTCTGTGCCTGCTTGGATGGAGGGTCTTCTGAGACCTTGTGATTTTCTCAGACTCCATCCAGAAGGCAAAGCATTGGCCCCTGCTGCTGTCCAAGGAACTTTGTGTAAATTAGAGAAAAAGTGTCCCCTTTTTTGTGAATGAGTGGCCCAGATGCACCTCTTCTGGGCAGACAAATTAGAAGACTTGGTCTGCAGGCTTGTGGGCAGTGTGACAGCCAGGTTCTCAGTCCACTGGTGAGAAACCGAGGGCCTGTGCCATGCCAAGCTGGGCTCTCAGGCCCCTCTTACCTGGGTTTTCTCCCCCTGTCTACCTCCTGACCCAGATTCAGCCCAGGCTTTAGCTTCTGCTCCTTCTTCACTCTCACTTTCCTTCCTCCCCATCTGGAAGCAGGCAGCAACCTTCTCTGCTCACAGAATTCTTCTATTCTCTTTTTCACTGGATATGATGGGCTTTTGGTAAACACAGTGACTTTTCTTTCAAGAAACTGTCACAGCCATGCATATCAAAAGATTCTTTGGGAGATTTCTCTGGCAGTCTAGTGGTTAGGACTCTACTTCTACTGCAGGGGGCACAGGTGAGATCCCTGGTCTGGGAACTAAGATCCCAGCCTCATGGCATGGCCCCACAAAAAAAAAAAAAAAAAATTGCCAAAAAAACTGCAAAAAACTTCAATTATTTGGGAACTCAAAAGCCACCACTAGCCTCTTCCTTCCTCCCTGTATTTCTGTGTGACTTCTCTCCCCAAGGTGAGGGATGTTAAGAGAAAGGACCACAGATGAAGGACATACTTGGGGACCAGGGCAGCCATGGAGGGGGGCTGCTTGGATCTCCTTCAAGAAAGACCTTACCATCCAGTCATAAGGAGGGATTTGGCTGACTGACTCCAGCTGTGGTGCCAGCAGGAGCTGGAACCAAGGTCGTGGTCTTCTTGGAGACCCTCTAGCCAATGACTGATCATAGTGGCTTTCAAGGGCTTGGCTGTTTCCTCCCCAAACGGGACTCCTCCTAAGGATGACCTTTGCCACGGGACCCCTCATCAGGCTGACCCTTGACTGAATCTCGGTCACGTCTGCCCGACGGGCGGGGCTCGCCCTGTACCATCTGGTTTCCTTTCCCCCCAGTGAACCTCCTGTGCTCATCACTCAGAGTCTGCTTTGCAGAGAAACCAGACTGACGCAGGTCTGAACACACTTGCAGTAACCAATTAAGTAACACTCTTCCAGGTAGCAGAGCATGAAAATAACCAAACAGTCTAATTCCTGTGGCTGCCAACATGCTCTCTTACCTGTTCTATATCTTTGTCTTAAAAAAATGTGAGGGAGAGAATAGTTACATACCAGGTAAATCACTCCAATTTGCAAAACGTCCAGAACAGAGAAGTAATCATCCCTGATCCCACTCACCCCTTCCCTCGAGTCCTTCCATCACCAGCAGCAAAAAGGCAAAAGCAGCGCAAGGACTGCAGAGCTGCAGCTGCCCCAAAGCAGCAGGTCCGCTTAGACCGAGTCCCGCTTTATTTGAATTGCCTTTCCCAAAAAGGGCAAGTGATTAAAAAATCAAGGCGAACTGGCAGGTGTCAGAAGTATGGGTTTGGTAAATCACTTTTTGGACAAAAAAGTAGAAAACATGATTTTCACCGTAAAGTAACACAGAAGCTATTGAAGGTGGTAACATCATCTTTTCAGTATGTGTGTGTGAGTAATGGGTTCTGCTGCTGTTAAGTCGCTTCAGTCGTGTCTGACTCTGTGCGACCCCATAAACGGCAGCCCATCAGGCTCCCCCGTCCCTGGGATTCTCCAGGCAAGAACACTGGAGTGGGTTGCCATTTCCTCCTCCAACGCATGAAAGTGAAATGTGAAAGTGAAGTTGCTCGGTCGAGTCCGACTCTTAGCGACCCGTGGACTGGAGCCCACCAGGCTCCTCCGTCCATGGGATTTTCCAATGATTTCTGAGTGCCCTGCAGAAGTCTGACCTCAGCCTTCAGGGTTGCAGCCAGTAGCTTCGATGCTCGTATTCCAGGTAAGTGCAATTTCATTGTAGGTTCCCTGTAGATATATCTGGTCAGCCAACTTTTGCCCCTTGAAAGGATTACACAAAACCCTCTGTAGGAACAGAAGGAGGTTCATAACGTGGAGGGTTTAAAATGATTTCAGCACCAACAACATCACTATAATTTTAGGAGCACCATGAGAAGTCACTGTGAAGGCCGAAACACCCATTTGAATGCACACGTTGTATGTAAGC
>NW_011494808.1:5171884-5187230 GCF_000754665.1 Bison bison bison
AAGTTAGTTACCTTCCATTCCTGCTGCTCACTGGATGTTGGGTAAGGTGGTGTGGAAGGGAGGCTGAGGATAAGAAGTGGAAGAGGAGTTTAGGGAAAGGATGCAGCTTATCGCCCTACAAGTTTACCACTGCCTTTCAGGAACCTCATATGTGAAGAGATTGTCTAGGAAACCAGAAGCAGTGGTTCCAGTGAGAAAGAGAGGCTAACTCTATTTCTTGCAAGCTGACAGACTTCCCTCCCAAGAGTTTAGATGAGTCCTCTTCATCTGCGTACTTTCACCTTAAAAGATGTCAATTCCCACCTTACCTCTCTCAAATTCTATAGTGGAAAGCACAGGAACCAGAAACCAAGATTTCAAAGAAGAGTCTGACAGAATTTGAAGGTTCTCTTAGAGTCTCTCTCTCTTTTTTTAATATTTTGTAGAATTGCTTGCTCCTTGGAAGAAAAGCCACGATGAACATAGACAGTGTATTAAAAAGCAGAGACATCACTTTGCCAACAAAGGGCCATATAGTCAAAGCCGTGGTTTTTCTGGTAGTCATGTACAGATGTCAGAGCTGGATCATAAAAAAAGGCTGAGCATCAAAGAACTGATGCTTTTGAACTGTGGTGTTGGAGAAGACTCTTGAGAGTCCCTTGGACTCCAAGGAGATCAAACCAGTTAATCCTAAAGGAAATCAACCCTCAATATTCATTGGGAGGACTGATGCTGAAGCTAAAACTCCAATCCTTTGGCCACATGATGCAAAGAACAGACTCATTTGAATAGACCCTGATGCTGGGAAAGATTGAAGGCAGGAGAAGAAGGGGACCACAGAGGATGGGATGGTTGGATGGCATCACCGACTCAACAGACATGAGTTTGAGTAGGCCCCAAGAGTTGATGATGGACAGGGAGGCCTGGCGTGCTGCAGTCCATGGGGTCTCAAAGAGTTGGACACGACTGAGCGACTGAGCAACAACAAGCTAGAAAGAAATAGCCTCTGTTTACCAACAAGCTCTTTCAACTCCCTCTATTTCTTGTCAGAATCACAAATTCTTCTTAACTTCTTAGCATGTGGTGTATCCTATGGATGGACCTGTCGAGAAATTAAAGGCAAGCAGAGCAGTCCAACTGGTGGATGAGTGTCCCAAGACCTCCAGAAATTACTTCTTTGTCAAGAGGATCTTGCATCTATCCTAAACTCATCACAGAACTCATCTGTTACAAAATCTTGAAACAGCACCTGAAGACTTCCTGTTGGGTAGAATCGATTTGCTTCTTCTATGCTGTGATTTCCTGTGCTCTGCAGACCAAGGGATTCCCTTCAGCCTCTTCCAGGGTGTCTTGGTGAGTGAATTAAAGAGTACATTGAGAGGTTGTCTTATTTGATTTCCTCAGGAATGAGTGTAATGACAGCTAGACTTTCTAAACATGCAAATAGCCTTAAAAAAGAGATTTGTTTTTCCAAGGACTCTGTTCTCTGGCATACTCCTTGTTGACCACAGCTCTGCCCCAACATGCTTCCAAAAGTGAGTGATACATTATTGCCCCAATTATTGTAAAGCAGCTATACTCCAATTTTTTAAAAAGGGGAAGAAAGTGTCCGAAACGAAATCGCCTCCAACCCACCAAAAATGCCCTTCATCCAATGTCAGTTATGAATGTGCTTTAGATCCCATTAGGCCAGCAAATGTTTTCATCTTCACACTGGATAAGAAGAATTCATTTGAAAAACTATTTTTCACTTGTTTTACTTTCAGGCAATTGGTTATTCCTCTTCCTCATCATAATGTCATGCCCTCCATAGCAGTCTATATAAGTAAAAAAAAAAAAAAAAAAACCTTGGGTAATACTAAAATCTAAGAACACATGGAAAGCTTTGCTAGGAAGAAAGAAAGTGAGGAACTAGAAGGCAAATCACTTACTGTGAAAAAATAAAAGCAAAATCTTAAAAACCGAGAAGTCTCTCTGTGACCTTCACTTCTTCCTTTCAAAGAAATCCGTGTTCCTTTTCGCAAAAACATTTTGATTAACATTCATCTCCAGGGATCTATAAGTCACTGAGCAACTAGGACTGAACAATAGTGAGAAATGAACCTGACTTTCAACTCAGATCTGTGTTTTATCACCAGTTCTTTGAAGACAAAGGTTATTGAGTTTCCAGAGGGACGCTGAAGCTCCCTTTCCTGGACTGTTGTTCTTCAGTCGCTAAGTCATGTCTGCGGAGAAGGCAGCGGCACCCCACTCCAGCACTCTTGCCTGGAAAATCCCATGGACGGAGGAGCCTGGTGGGCTGCAATCCATGGGGTCGCTAAAAGCCAGACACGACTGAGCGACTTCACTTTCACTTTTCACTTTCATGCACTGGAGAAGGAAATGGCAACCCACTCGAGTGTTCTTGCCTGGAGAATCCCAGGGATGGGGGAGCCTGGTGGGCTGCCGTCTATGGGGTCGCACAGAGTTGGACACGACTGAAGCAACTTAGCAGCAGCAGCAAGTCATGTCTGACTCACTGTGACTCCATGGACTGTAATATGCCAGGCTCCTCTGTCCTCCACTATCTCCCTGAGTTTGCTTAAATTTATGTCCATTGAATCAGTGATGCTACCTAACCATCTCATCCTCTGCCGCCCTTTTCTACCTTTGCCTTCAATCTTTCTCAGCATCAGGGTCTTTTCCAATGAGTTAGCTCTTTGCATCAAGTGGCCATAGTATTGGAGCTTCAGTATCAGTCCTTCTAGTGAATATTCAGGGTTAATTTCCACAGTGATTTCGGAGCCCAAGAAAATAAAATCTGTCACTGCTTCCACTTTTTCCCCATCTATTTGTCATGAAGTGATGGGACCAGATACCATGATCTTAGTTTTTTGGATACTGAGTTTCAAACCAGCTTTTTCACTCTCCTCTTTCACCTTCATCAAGAGGCTCTTTAGTTTCTCTTTGCTTTATGCCATTAGAGTGGTATTATCTGCATATCTGAGGTTGTTGGTATTTCTCCCAGCAGTCTTGATTCCAGCTTGTGAGTCGCCTGCTATTTTGCATGGTGCACTCTGCACAGAAGTTAAATAAGCAGGGTGACAATATACAGCCTTGTCATCTTCCTTTCCCAATTTTGAACCAGTCAGTTGTTCCATGTCCAGTTCTAACCGCCGCTTCTTGACCTCCATACAGGTTTCTTAGGAGACAGGTAAGGTGGTCTGGTATCCTCATCTCTTTAAGAGTTTTCCACAATTTTTTGTTACCTACACAGTCAAAGGCTTTAGCGTAATCAGTGAAGCAGAAGATGTTTTTCTGGGACTCCCTTGCTCTTCCCTGTGCTGGGAGGGACCATAGTCTGAACAGCCAAACTCAGTTTCCTGCACTGATATGTGGTTAACATTATACAACTTATTTTGTAAATGGTGGCCTGCATCACATTTTCTAAGGACACCTAAAATCAAACATTCTGGACTCCTTCTCTACCCAAAAATTGGACTAATTTCTGTTTCACAAAATGATAGAAACTATTCCCCATCAAAATTCCATTAAAATAAGACATGATTCATAAATAATTCAATGTTATCCTTAATGTAAACCCCCCGGACAGATGACTAAGGGCCAAATAGCTACAGTTTCAAATTTTAGAGAAAATAATGATAATTGAAACTGCTACCTAATTGGAACTGTATCTATGGGATACGGGCTATATCCATGTTCAGAGAAAAATCCATAGCCTTATGTGCTTACAATGATTAATAAGAAATAATAAAAATTAATTAATTAATGTTTGATTAAAAATATTTATGGAAAACAAGTAGACACACTAAGGAAAAAATAGATTTAACAAAGATAAAAATTAGAAAAGAAATAAGAAAAATAGAGATAATGCATGCATGCATGCTAAGTCACTTCAGTCGTGTCTGACTCTGTGCGACCCCGTGGACAGCAGCCCATCAGGCTCCTCTGTCCACAGGATTCTCCAGGCAAGAATACTGGCATGGGTTGCCATCAAACCAAAAACTGATATTTAGGAAATAAAATAAGTATATGACCATTAAGCTATAAAAGAAGGTCACAAATGTAAATATTTAAAACAAGATAACAGGAAAATAATTGCAGATAAAAAGGAAAGCAAAACAACTATTTACACGTGTGCAGCTCAGTTTCATCCGACTCTTTATGATCCTACGGACGGTAGCCCGCCAGCCTCCTCTGTCCATGGGATTCTCCAGGCAAGAATACTGGAGTAGGTTACCATGTCCTCCTCCAGGGGATCTTCCTGACCCAGGGATTGAACCCGGGTCTCCTGTGTCTCCTGTATTGCAGGTGGGTTCTTTACCGCTGAGCCACTGGGGAAGCTCTGGGATAAGTTTCAGTCCTGTGTATATTAATCGGAAAGATTACAAAAATTAAAATTTCTGATGAAAATATAACTCAATAAAATTGGCCCTGTGTAATATGATGAGACAAACAGAAAAGAAGTGTATTTCAACTTGGACTTCACTTGAAAATCATATAGGATGTTTCTGAGAGATAATGAACTGACTCTAGACTAAATCAGACCTTCTGCAACAACCTGTGATGAAGTCACATGTGGAAACAATCATCCCATCAAGGGTTAGAGAAATAAGATGACAACACAAGTACATCTTTATGGAGTTGATGTAGAGCTGACAGGCAGTCAGACCTTAAAGGTGAGACCAGAGAGACGGAAAACCCAAGAAGTGAGCTGACTTTCTGCATGTCGCCTTTCCTCTGGGGGACATGTTGATTCATGGAGCAGAGGCAGAAGCCTGGTAATACCAGCAAACAAACCCTGCAAAGAGGCAGAAACATCAGCAAGTTTGGCAAGACCGCAGGGCTGGGTCCTGGGGAGGGTGGTGGTGGGGGAGGAGTGAATTCGAATTCAGTGCTGGTGAGGCGGTCAACATGGAAGGTCCAAGATCCCAGAGAAAGGCCATGCCGAGTTGTGAGATTTATTGGTTTCCCCCAAAGATATTTACTGAATTCTCAAGCTGCCCAGACCAAGAGGTTAAAAACCCATGCAGAAAGCCCAATTAGGCAGAGAGAAGTTCCTGGCAGTCTCGTGGTGTGAACCAGATTAAATTTGGAATTTGTGACTTGGTTGCCTCCCAAGGAGTCAATACGAGGTTGTCCGTTGAAAACTCCAGCAGGCTACCTATTAACAGTAAAGGGAAACCAGAAATAGACTGAGCTTTCCTAAGACCTAGTTTGAGTCAGTTCTGTCCTTGATTAGATTAGGCTGATCTCCCCTGACATCACCCAGAGCATTCAAAATTTTTCATCCACAAAGTACAGACTTGAATAAAAAATTACGAGGCATATCAAGAAACAGGACCAGGAGGAAGAAGGAGGCAGTAGAATATACCCACAGGTAGCTCAGTTATTAATAATTAGTCATATAGCTTAAAATAGTTGTGATTAACATATTCTCACTTTATGAGCCAACCAAAATTTATTTTAAAGAGAATTAAATGGGAATCCTAGAATTTAAAAATAATAGCAACTAAAGTTGAGAACTCTATAGGTTTCTTGCAGCAGGCTTGACATAGCTGAAGAGAGGATTAGTTAGCTGGAATACATCTCCGCAGAACATCTAGACTGATGCACAGATGTCAGGGTCTGTGTGAATTTCTTCCAGGATTAAAAAAGAACAACAACATCTGAAACAACTGCTATTGTTAAAGTCGCTATTAAGTTCTCGATAGCCTGTCATTCTTAAAACTCTATCTACTTTCAATGCGGGCAAGCCTGGACTTTAAATGAGGATATGATAGAGTATCCTCCATGCCTTTACATCTTCCAATACTTAAAAGTTGCATTCATTTTTATGACTCGCCGACGGATACTGTGTCACTTTGGGTTATGATTTTTATAGGGAAGGGACACTCCAGGGGCTTTCACTTGATCCTACCTACTATGAAAGTCCTAACTCCATAAATCAGAGGCCACTGTGGGGATTCTGCCAACTATACACTCAGAGGCTTGGAATTATCAACAGAATTGGTTCATTGGCTTTGTGAGCCTACCATAAGATAGACTTGGGACAAAACTCCATTTACCACTGGATTTCCATGAGCTTCTAAATGACCAGTGGACCTCAGAAATACTGCAAATCCAAAAATTTTTTTTTAAAAATTATTAATTCAAAATGAATACTCAATATTGCTCTGAAAGTCTAAACATGCCCCTTGCCCCAATTCAGAATCACATTAGTAAATGGTCTCAGGTGTCCTTGGGGATATCTGGAGAATCAAACCTGAGATGTCATAACATGGTCCTTAACTAAGGAGATCTGAGTATAGTGTTGCAAACCATCTCTGTTCAGATTTCCCCCCAGTTATTCAGACCAAGAAAGACTTTAACATACTGACCTCTAAGTTTGGTCTAGGGAACTTCTCAATCTATTACTTCCAAAATTCTCTGAGGGTCAATTTACTCTGTTAATCCTGCTTCACTACTATTATGGTACCATTCCTTGCTAGTGATTTTCCCAGAATTTGCCTCTGCCTCCATCCTCAGACTCTTTTTATTTCCACTGAAATCGGGAAACCCATTTCAATGACAGCACCCCCATGTCTACAACCATCAAACTGAATTGGTCAGACAAAATCCCTGATGTCTAGCTTTCCTGATTGCTACAGTACATCAGAAGGATGTACAACTCCCTTCAGGTCTTTGGGAAGGATCAGAAGGCAGCCAGCCTGAAAGCCACCGTCTGTTTTGGGGCTTCCCATGGTGAGGAACAAGATGACCCAAGAAGCTGGAGGTGAAAATGGCAGCCAAGCCGAAGGCTGGCCCAGTCACTGGCGGAGAGTCATCCATGGTCTTCACCGAGCTAAGAGAGACGGTTCATAAGTTCCAGTGGCTAAGGTCAGCAGGGAATGCCCCAGAATGGACAGCAATCAGGTACAGCAGGAACATGATCTTTCAGAACACATTCGAGACTTCTGACTATTCCCTGCACAGGGTCACATAACCATCGATTTCCCTGTGGCAATAGGCCCAGACGTCACTTAGAAAGAAGCCAGGATAGACAGATCCGGAAATTAAGAGCATCATTTAAAAGGGCTATTCAAGTTTTTTAACTTTCAGGATTGAAAGTTATTATTTTTCCATGTTAAGCAAGTCTGAGCTTTTGAGAAAGATCAGATTAGTTATCCCAATCAGTTTTTAAAAATATACACTATGTGCATATGAATTTACTGGGAATAAAATTTGTAAATATGCTACATTTTAAAAGGAAACCTAAAGATAGCAAAGAAAGGAAAACTTCCCATTTACAGCATAATCATGAGGGATCTAAAATATTCATCCACCCGCCCATCCTTCCAAACATCCAGTCATCCTTGGAATAAACACAAGATATGAGCAAAAATTATAGAAAAATGGAGTTGATTGAGAATATGAGAGGATTAAAAAAGACATCCAAAGATTCTGCATGTAAACTGCATATCTATATTCCTCGATGGGGTTTCCCTGGTGGTTCAGTGGCTAAGACTCTGTGCTCTCAGTGCAGGGGGCCTGTGCTGCTGCTGCTAAGTCACTTCAGTCGTGTCCGACTCTGTGTGAGCCCATAGACGGCAGCCCACCAGGCTCCTCGTCCCTGGGATTCTCCAGGCAAGAACACTGGAGTGGGTTGCCATTTCCTTCTCCAACGCAGGGGGCCTGTGTTCCATCTCTGATCAGGGAACTAGATCCCACATGCTGCAGCTCAAAATCCTGCATGCCACCACAAAGACCTCGTGCAGCTAAATGAATAAGTGAAATTTCCTGGGCATTTAAAACTCTACATACATTCTTTTTTAAAGTAATACCACGAAAAATTCCTAATCTAACAAACTTAGGTTTGTTATCATTCCACATCCAGCAAATTTCTCTGTTACCTTTCATACGCCATTCACCAGGCCTGGAGTTTCCTGGGGTAAATCAAATTGGCTTGTTCAGGATGAGAACCTAATAAGAGGTTTTTTTTTCTTTTTTCCATCCAACATTAACAGATCCTAATTTTACCCTGATGCTTAAAAACCTAAAGGTAACATTATTTATGCACTATAGTTAGAACAACTTGATGAGATTTTGGGTCTTATGATTCCTTTTAGGAAATGAACTCCAATGTGTTGCATATTTTAATACCCTTACTCATTCTAACTCTATTCTAACTTACTCCAAAATCTTAGTCTGACTTTTCTGGGCATGAATACTGAACACTTAATAATTTATGCCCCTGGGAAAGGTGCAGCAATATAATAAAATGTGAAATTTCTGACCAATTATGGAGCATAGCTAATAATAGAGCAGCAGTATCAGCTCACTTCCATCAGTTTGATGATAATAGAAAATTGAGAATGAAGGACCATAGATGCTTCTAACTTTTTTTAAACTTGGAAAACTTTCGTTGCAAAAAATTTCCATCATATATAAAAATAAAGAATATTTTAATGAACCCATAATTACTCCATTCAGATTTAATAATGATAGATATGATATGTGCTTCATTTATTTTCCTTTGCTTAGGTTTTTTTAAATTTAATTTTTTCTTTCAATTTTATTGAGGTACAATTGATGAAAAGCACTATATAATTTTAAGTGTACAGTATAACAATCTGACTTTCTTACTTAGGAGTTATGAATTAAGGGAAATTCTAAGGTTCCCAGTCAAGCAAGAAAGAAAAGGTTTAGGGGAAAATAATCACCTTGATGTCAGGTATTCAAATTTCTGTCTCTAAAGTTTTATAAATTGGTATGTCTATATAGAAGCAATTTAGTCAGAAAATTCAGGACATACCCAGGTGTCACTCAAAGGCAGTGATTTCTGGTTCTACAGAACAGTATGGCATTCTATGATTTTAACAAAATTGTGTAAAAAATTTGGTCAATAATTTCCATCAACCAAGGAAGTATACTGCTATCTAATGACAGAATCCATCACAACTTTGCACAGCGGTAATGTGCCTTAATGGCATAAAATATGTGCTGTTATACACTTCTTTAAGCCTCTCAAAAATAACTGTAATATTGCAGTAGAATGTTATCAGATTAGAGTTCTTAGTGAATGACTTATGGTTGAATTTATCATGCCTTTAAATGATAGTTTAAAATATGTTTTAAAATCCTTGGGTGGAATTTCCCTAATATTTAAAATATTTCTGTCTTTGTTAGTAAGCACTGAATATAATTTAAACTGTTATTGATCAACAGAAGTGATTTTTTGAACATCAATTTTAGTTTTTATTATGATGATTTGAGGTCTACTGACAACTGGTCACAACATTAATATCTCAAACTTAAGTTCATTTTATGAACTTATTATTCATTCATAACTTGATAGGAATTCCATCTTATGAAATTTTCCACACGCAGGCATTTGCCATTTTCATAGCTCTTCATCACCTTGTCATTCATCTTTTGTTACCAATTTATCAGTGTTCGGGCTTCCCTGGCGGCTCAGCTGGTAGAGAATCCGCCTGCAATGTGGGAGACCTGGGGTTGATCCCTGGGTTGGGAAGATCCCCTGGAGAAGGGAAAGGCCACCCACTCCAGTGTTCTGGCCTGGAGAGTTCCATGCACTGTACAGTCCATGGGGTCACAAAGAGTCAGACACAGTTGAGTGACTTCCACTTATCAGTGCTCACATTTGCTTTCTGGATGTGCTTAACTCTAGCAAGTTAAGCACAAATTTGTACTGATTGTCCAATTTCTACTAATCTTCTAATGGTCTACTCTTATATACTGCAACAAGATTGTGTTACAACTAGGTGGACTGGTCCAGGTGCCTGGGACAACCTGTTTGGGTACCTCTGCCCTCTCCAAACAAGGGGCTGTTTTTCATGAAATGTTCTCCTTTGGTGACCAGAGCATGTCCCAAGTTGATCAAAGCCCACGGGCCTTCCATATGAAACACTGGCGCAGCTTGATACAGTGGTGCTGTTAGAATTTGGGCACGAATGTGTGGGTGAACTGTCAGAGTGTGTCAGCTGTTTAGCAGTAGCTTTAAGAAGCCTGCTAGGCATCCTGTAGGGAGAAGATACAGAATCACACCAGCTATGTCTTTCCTCCGGCACAGCCTGAGCACAAGGGCCCCCAGGGGGCCCCACCCTCGTCATTGTCCCCCCACCACTCACAGGTGGCATTGCTCCAATGGGCTGAGACCTGGTTTTCCAGGGAACCTGCAGGCCATGAGCAGGAGGCCCACTCCACTTCTCTGTAACTTAGTCTGCCAGGCTCCACAGGGCTCTCCTGTGGCTGAAAGTGAAAGTTGCTCAGTCATGTCCAACTCTTTGCGACCCCATGGACTGTACAGTCCATGGAATTCTCTAGGCCAGAATACTGGAGTGGGAAGCCTTTCCCTTCTCCAGGGGATCATCCCAACTCAGGGATCCAACCCAGGTCTCCTGCATTGTGGGCGGCTTCTTTACCAGCTGAGCCACAAGGGAAGCCCAAGAATACTGGAGTGGGTAAGCCTACCCTTCTCCAGAGGATCTTCCTGACCCAGGAATTGAACCAGGGTCTCTGCATTGCAGGCGGACCTCTCCCCTTTCTTCCTCCTTGGGTCTTGGGAGAGTTGGGGAGAAAGCATCAAATTTCACTTTTGTGTTTTCTTATGTCTTATGAGTCTGCATTTGTTTCACTCTAGAAACTGGAAAATGAATACCTTAGTCCTAGGTACATGCCATGGTGGCTAAAGCTCAATAAAAAGCAGCAAGTCCCTTCTGCAGCTCAGCTGCAGGGCTCTGTAATCAGGGGCGTGCACAGCCCGGACCATGTTAGTCTTGGCAGCTGAGTCATTTCTGCTATGGCAGAGTCTGCCCATCCCTAGATGCTCACATTCTCTTCTTCCAAAGAAAGAGCATTTGGGTCTAACACTGTGTCCAGGTGACAGGCCACATTTCTGGTCTTCCTTGGAGATTGTTGTTGTTCAGTCGTGAAGTTGTGTTCAACTCTTTGTGACTCCATGGGCTGCAGCACACCAGGCTTCCCTGTCCTTCACTATCTCTCTGAGTTTGCTCAGACTCATGTCCATTGAGTCGCTGATGGCACCTAATCATCTCCTCCTCTGTCACTCCCTTCTCCTCCAGCCCCAGTCTTTCCCAGCATCAGGGTCTTTTCCAATGGGTCGACTCTTTGCATCAGGTAGCCAAAGTATTAGAGCTTCAGCATCAGTCCTTCCAATACATATTCAGGGTTGATTTCCTTTAGGGTTGATTGGTTTGGTCTCCTTGCTGTCCAAGGGACTCTCAAGAATCTTCTCCAGCAACACAGTTTGAAAGCATCAATTCTTTAGCACTCAAACCTATGACAAGTCTTGCAGATAGGTAGGATGTTAACCATCTGCAACTGTGTTCTGATCAAGGGGATAGAAGAGGAAGTGTTGACTGAATCTTTCTGGAATGATTCTCAAAAAAGCAGGAGATGGCTAGGATGTGTCCTCTCGCCCTTCCCCAGATACCTACTTTTTAAAATATTTGGATACGATGCCTGGGGCACTAATCACTCTACTGGGCCTTGAAATGATTATGGGCTAAAAACGATGGAGCAGACAGGTAGATGGAGACTGAGATGTTAACAACCATGTGCCTCCACCACTAACCTGAAACTGCTCCCCTCCAGACTTATTTTATGTGAAATGATGTGCATTTAAGTATTTTCTTTGATATGCAGTTGATCCTAATTCTAACTAATACACTGCTTTCGTTGTTCTCAGTAAAGCTTCAGGTAAGTCCCACTGCTCAAGAACTGAGTTCCACTTTGTATTATTGTATAAGTAGTGTTTTGTTGTTGCTGTTGTTGTTGTTGTTGTTGTTTTTAATTAAGGGCCTTCAGGAATGGGCTAACCCCTGAATCTCCAATATAGCCCAAACTGTACAGTGAACTTAGCAACTGCTTCCCATAAAAGCTCTTGCCATTCGTTGAGTTTTCAAACATTGATAATTTCTACTGCCACAGTGATTAAGGGCATTCTTAATGAAATCTATGTCCTAGTGATAGGATAAATTGGTCTTTTATGTATGTATTTCAGTTTGGAAAGTTGTCTAACCATTAAAATCCTAAGCATCAAAGACAGTCAATTTTTCTTTCTTTTATTTGTTTAATGAAGCATAGTTGATCCACAATGTTGTGTTAATTTCTATTACATAGCAAAGTGACTCAGTTACACACATATATACACTCTTTTTTCTATTCTTCCCGTGGTGGTTTGTCCCAGGAGATTGGATGCAGTTCCCTAGTTGCTTGTGCTGCGCGGTAGGACCTTGTTGTTATCCATCCTATCTGTAACAGTTTGCGTCGGCTAACTCCAAACCTGTCACCCCTCCCCCAGCACCCCCGCTTGGCAACCCGCAGTCTCTCCTCTATGTCTGGGAATCTGTTTCTGTTTCATGGATAGTTTCTTTTATTTCGTATTTTAGATTCCACATATAAGTGATATCATATGGTATTTGTCTTTGTCTTTCTGACTTACTTCATGTAGTATGATACTATCTAGTTGGATCTATTTAATTTTTTTAAAAAGTGAATCAGGCAGGCTTCATCTCAATCCCCGGTGAGAGACTGGGTGGTCAAATGAAGCGAGAAGAAACAAGTCATGAGATTAATGACAGTTCCTGAATAAAATGATGGGTCTTGGAGCAAGGTCCTCAGAGAAACAGGTCTTGGCTCATACAGCTTCCTGGGAGTCAGCTGTTAACAGATCTTCCCAACCCCCCGTTCAGTGACGTCACACTGAAAGCTTAAAATCAGCCCCCGTGGCAGTGGTGATGCTGCAGAAATCAGCACTGCTGCCAGCTGGGGCGCCTCGCTTACTCAGGGAGTCAGCGGCTGAACCCCTGTGGCGTCTGTGAGACTGGCCACACTTGTGGACGGGACAACACTGCTAAAAGTGAGCGTGGGTCCCAGGACCACCCACTGGGCACGGGAGTCTCGTTACTGAGTCACAGCACGTCAGGATGGGGTGGCTGGGCAGCATCACCGACTCAGTGGACATGGTCTTGAGCAAACTCCAGGAGACGGTGAAGGATAGGGCAGCCTGGCGTGCTGCAGTCCGTGGGTCACAAAGAGTCGGACATGTGACTGACTTAGCATCTGCACAACAACAGCAATCTCAGGATCAAGAGGGTACTCATAGGCCAAGAATCCCAGTGCCCACGTGATGCCTGAATTTCCCCAATAACTACTCTCCATAATAGCTTTCCCACCTCTGTGTGGATCCCTCCAGCAATGGCAAACCTTCTCTTCTGATACAGTCACTTTCACTCTCTAGCTAGGGCAACTTAATTTTTAGCAATAGTCTCCTTAGCCTTGAGTTACTTGGAGCAGCCAGCTTCTCTTCCTGCATTTCACTCACTCAGCTTTTCTTTATAACACACGTATGTACAAAAGCACACATCTCCCCTGCACCTAGTTCGAAGGAGGCTTTCTTACCTAGCAGCCAATGCAAGGTTTTCTTTCAAGACAGTGGTCACCTCTAACAACAACAGCACGTCTCTCTGGAACAATTATCTGTCTCACCCGTAGTCCTATTACACATTCTCACCCAGACCCTATTCAAAATTCCTTTTCCTCTCTCCCAAACATGACTGAATGACTTTTTCAATTATTTTTAGTCTCTTATTAATCCAATTTCCCATCATAATTTGGCTCTCCTTTTTCTGGTAATAACATCTAGTTTCTATATTGATTACCATAAATAATGTTTGCCTCCTCTGCATTTAATTTAAACAATGACCATCTATCAAGCAGCCAGTGTGGGGCAAGAAGTTCAGGAAGCCAAGACACTGAGATCTGCGCTCTGCCTCAGGAAGCTTTATCTGCTTGTGACATTTATTCTCGGGGTTAACGATGGCCATTCTGTCCCCAGGCGTCCCCTACTGCTTTTACTAGATAAAGGGTTTCATACAGCATCTCAGATTTGGGTTTTTTTTTTAAGTCCATTCTTATACACTCTTCTATTTTCATCTTAGTATTCATTTTTCTTAAGCTGAATTTCTCCCATTTTGAGTTAAGAGCATCAGCTTATTCTGATTTATATTTAAAAACCACCACTTAAGAAATATGGCTGTTATCCATTTGTCTCTATACCTATACATTCAGTTACCTATCACCCCCCTTTTTTGTTTTCATATGTGATTTTAAAACCTAGCCGGCAAGTATGGAGTTTACAAATACGATATCAAGAAGCAGTTTTATACAAAAATACAGAATAAAGATACCACAAACAAATATCACAGGGTATCACTTATACATGGAATCTAAAATATTATACAGATGAACTTATCGACAAAACAGAAACAGTCACAGACATAGAGCACAGACTGGAGGTTCCAAGGGGGGAGCACTGGGAGTTGGGATTAGCAGATGTGAGCTATTATATACAGTTTGGATAAACAACAAGGTCCTGCTGTATAACGTAGGGAACTCTGTTCAATATCCCGTGACAAGCCATAGCGGAAAAGAATAGATATTTGTATATATATACATGTATATCTATGACTGAGTCAGTTTGCTACACCGCAGAAATTAACAGTACATGGTAAGTTAACCAAACTTCAGTAAAATACTAAAAAATGGTACCTCATCTCTAAATATCTGCCTCCCAAAGCATGCAAAGCATTGTATTCATATCATCATATTTTGTTCTCTCTAAATGATGGCTTAAGGATAGTCAGAATCTGTATCCGTCGGTAGATAACACTCCAATGGTTAAAAGTCGTGACTTCTAACTGGCAGGCTCAGGTTTTAGGCTACTAATTCCCAAGGTCTGCGTTTGCTCTCAGAGTTTCCTCCTGCTTTCTAAAAATTGGTCTGATTAACCTCAAAGCCAATCCCATCTTGGGGGCGTGCTCCCCGCCTGCCAGTAGCAATGTGTGCCAGCCAGTAAGGGCACATGGCTGGTTTGCCAGAGCTTATCTCAAGCAAGGCTGGTATGACCGGGTCTGCACACGGTTTTGTATATATATATATGCATTGAGGGGTGACTAACTCCAAGGTGGAGGTCTTTCTCAAGGTCCCACCTCTCGAAGACCTCTGAGAATGAAAGAGCATGAAAGGTAAGTTAGACTCAATAAGAAATGGTTTCATCTACATGGGATGTAAAGCCAACAAGCTGTTAATGTGGGTAAGAAATACAAAGCTAATTCATCAAGAATTAGGAAATCAGGGACCTTTTCGCTATATATAAAGCTGTGTTGTGTTTAGTCTCTCAGTTGTATCCAACTATTTGCAACCTCATGGACTGTAGGCCACCAGGCTCCTCTGTCCATGGAATTCTCCAGGGAAGAATACTGGAGTGGGTTGCCATTCTCTTCTCCCAGGGATCTCTTCAACCCAGGGATCGAATACGGGTCTCCTGCCGTGCAGGCAGATT
>NW_011494808.1:5187330-5190537 GCF_000754665.1 Bison bison bison
CGGGTCTCCTGCATTGCAGGAAGATTCTTTACTATCTGAGCTACCAGCGAAGCCTCTGTAAAGTTGGTTGGTGTATTTATTTCAGGAAAGGTAATCACCATACACACTTAGAATGGCCTGCTCCTGACTGGGGCTCAAAAGTTAAGCCTGGAAAACTGAGTGATTGCTGATAATGAAAAAGAGGAAACTAGTAAAATACACCAGCATCGCCTCATGAATCACAGTCTTTGGTTATAAAAACGAGTCTGTTCTCCTTTCTGGATCATTTCAGAAGACTTCGCAGGACTAGACTTGCTTAGGGACATCTTGTTTTTCACAGTAAATTACTCTAGTAAGCAGCAAGTGTTGGCTCTCATTCCCTTTCTGACAAATTCTCTCTCTTTTGGCTTTCTCTAACCTCCTCTTTACTCTCCACCACCTCTAGTCATTCACTTTCACAAGAATAGACCTTTTTCTCTTTTTTCTTATTAACCGGTCTTTCTCTCTGCTCCTTTTCATGTTCAAGTCTGTTAAATAAATGTGTTATCTTAACTTTCTTTTTCAAGTTAAAAAGGCAACCAAAAAAAAGGTCATACACACACAGCCTGTCCATGCCACAGTCTCTTAGGAGAAGTCCAGGGCATGCTTACCTGTGAGGCAATAATAAGAAAGAGAAGGGACGTTTGCAAATCCATTTCTTTGGCTGAATCTAGCTCCTTCTGGCAGAGAGCTGTGTTTATGTTACCAAGTACACTCTTATTTTTTTCTTTTTCTTGTTAAGGGTATCACCCTGGCCCCGAAAGTCACTCCATGTATAATAAGTGGAGTTCTAATGACTATTGATTGGGAAATCCCAGCCTTTCATTTGGCTGTCAGCTCCGTCTGGCAAGTTAGATATAATCAATAGCAAAGTGGAGGCTATAGTAGCAGCACAGAATGTGTCTCCCCTGGGTTGGGGGGTGGTCAGGGTGGGTACTCAGGTTTGGGGAAGGAAGTCCGGTGTATGGCAGCTTGGGGAACATACTGCAATTTCCAGAAATGTATGAAGCGGTACCAGAGAGGAGGTCTAGTCAAAGTAGACATAGCCATGTCTTAAGATAATTCCAGAAATGTGCCACATATCATAGCAAACTGATCACGGGCTGTCCTCTGTCACACGAGGGAGCAGCTTACAAGGCAAGTGCTAGTGTTTTGAACAGGGTGACGGTCTGAATGGGCCGGCAGTAGAGTGCAATGATTACACCCACATTTTGCAGGATCGGACATCCTGAGCTGAACTCTCAGCACTAACGTTCATGCATGATGGGGTCTTGGGAAGGCTATTTTAACTCACAGAGCCTCGGTTTTGTCTCCTGTGAAATAGTCACATCATTAGTACCTCCCTCAGAGGAGTTTCTGAGGATGAAGTGATCGACATAAAGCACTTAGCTGAACTTGGCACTTCATAAACACTCCATGGTATCAGCTGCTGCTCTTGCTGTTACTGTTAATAATACGATTGACCCCAGTTGGCCGCTGCTCTATGGCCAGCTAGTGGTTCTGGCTGCAGTACACCCTCCAGGCTAATCTCAACGGGAGACACTCATGGTTATTTAGGAATTCCAATTAAAGCTGTATTTCATCAATGAGCCAAACAAATATAAGCCACATATCAGGTTCTTGTGTCTAGACTTTATGTAGGATATATAAACAATTGAAACTGTGAACCTGAATGTGTGATGTTGTTTATCCTTCTGAAATTTTCTCTAGTTGGTTTCAGCCACATGAAAATTCGAATCTTTTATCTCCATGCCCTCTTCTTTCTGTTTCTCCCTATGACATAACAGTTGAAAATCTAGGCCACACACCAAATAATCAGCTAATGCTTGATCTTTGCACAACTTTCCCACCAAAGGATGGTCCACGCTTTACTTCAACACTTCTGGTAGCTAAAACTATCTCTGCAAGTCTTATGGCAGTCCAGCCTTCTGTGCCTTTTGAATAAACTTCTTTTTTTGGTACAATTTTATATCTACAGGAAAACTGAAAAAAATAGACCCTTCTTTAGACCCTTGTCTTCTAAAAATTGTGGCTTGTTGTTTTTTAGTCACTCATTGTGACTGACTCTTGCAATGCCATGGACTTTAGTCCACCAGCTTCCTCTGTCCATGGGATTCTCCAGGAAAGAATCCTGGAGTGGGTTGCCATTTCCTTCCCCAGGGGATCTTCCCAACCCAGGGATGGAACCCAGGTCTCCTGCATTAGCAGGTGGATTCTTGACCACTGAGCCACTGAGGAAGCCCATTCTAAGATATTGCCAACAAATGTATTCTTATGAGAGCATGGACTTCTGTGAGCAAGTGATTTGTCCTCTTCCCCCACCCGCAGGCAGAGTGCATATCTCCACATCACTAGTGCTGGGCTGAGTTGCTCGGATTACTTGGTCCAGAGGCAGTTACCACGACGTGAGCAGAGAGGCCCTCGGCATCTCTAGCACTTTATGCCTGGTGGGTGCCTGCCAGTGAGCAGCCCTGACCCGTGCTTTCCCAGAGAGGCCCTCAGCATCTTTAGCACTTTATGCCTGGTGGGTGCCTGCCAGTGAGCAGCCCTGACACGTGCTTTCCCTGGACAGCAGTGCTCCAAGGAAGATGGGAGACACGTGAAAAGACCTGAGTCACACCTCCTCCTGGAGTGAAGTCCAGCTTACCTGCAGCCTGAAGCAAAACTGCTCTGCAAAGTCCAGCTTGGACCAGCCAGTCCACACTCTCCTGCAGACCCATGAGCAGGAAATAAATGCTCCTTGATGTAAACCACTGAGTTTGGGGGTAGTTTTTTTCCTCAGCACCATTTGCGGCTAATCTGGTTGATGGCCTCTCTGTTTTAAGTCAGAACATCATAAGCCATTTTGCTAAATTCCTTGCTGACACTGCAGAGTATTTCTATAACAGCCTCCTGAAATATCTGCCCTAGAATCATATCCCAGTGGTAATTTAGGAATTTAGTTTAATAGTCATCAAGTCCAAGAGTTACACAATACAGTCCTCCACACCCCCTGGGTTTCCGATTTAATTTATCAGCAATGGGGTCTAGGCATCAGTATTTTATAAAATTCCCTGGATGTAAGCAACATGCAACCAAGATGGAAAACCATTGACCAGTGGGGTGAAATGTGGAGCCTACGCTGTGTTTTTGGGAGGAAGAATCTAAGGAAACCAGAGAGGGAAGAAAATCCCACCCAGGCCACGTGAA
>NW_011494808.1:5190637-5192657 GCF_000754665.1 Bison bison bison
GAGTACCCCAAGTAGAGTTCCTGTTACAGTCACAACAGCTATAGAATCTCTTGGGTTCACTATCACTCACTCAGTGGGGGCAAAACAAAAGCTCAGGCCCAGGACCAGCGATATCTATAGACACTGAAATGTCGAGAACTGTGCGATTTCCCCAAAGGCGATCAGCCAGAGCCATCACGGTGGGGCGGGTGGATAAACAAGAAACCTTTCGTCTAGAAAGTCTTTTTTAAGACTGCACCTTGGGAGGCCTGTTTAATTATGATGCCTCCAAGTTTATAACTGAAGAGATTTTTGTTCCCTTTTAAATAAACAACCCAGTTTACAAGTTTTTGCAACCCATTGTAAACTCCTCTGGGCACCCTTGGACTTGTCAGCTGTGGTTCCAAGTAATCGCTCTGCTCAAATTATGTTGATTAGAAATCTATAAAGTCTAACATTAGCCTTGACATAAACAGGATCAACGACAGGTGATAAAATTATAAAGAAAACATTGATTAGAAGGGAAGAACAGAGTGGTTACAGGTCAGAAAGGCCCTGGTTCAAGTTTGGATTTACTGTTTATGAGCTGAGGGATCTCGGGCAAATTGCTTCAGTTTCTTTGCCTCCATTTCCTTGTAGACATGAAATGCAGTGCAGAATTTTTTCACTGGAGTTCTGGTGAGAAAGACTAGCGCTAACCTAAGCAAACTGTACTTCCCCGGGCGCGGCAGATAGTTGAGGGAAGAACGAAAATAGCTCTAAAGGAAGGGAGAAACAGGAGCGGAAGTGGGGGAAGCGGGGGCCAAGAGGGACTCTGGGGACAAACCTAGACAACTTATGAAAAAGCAGAGACATCACTTTGCCGACAAAGATTTGTGTAGTTAAAGCTATGGTTTTTCCAGTAGTCATGTACGGATGTGAGAACTGGACCATAAAGAAGGCTGAGCACAAAAGAATTGATGCTTTTGAATTGTGGTGCTGGAGAAGACTCTTGAGAGTGACTTGTACAGCAAGGAGATCAAACCAGTCAATTCTAAAGGAAATCAACCTTGAATATCCATTGGAAGGAGTGATGCTGAAGCTGAAGCTCCAATACTTTGGCCACCTGATGTGAAGGGCTGACACTGCTGGAAAAGATTGAAGGCAGGAGAAGGTGAATGGGACGACAGAGGATGAGATGGTTGGATGTCATCAGCAACACAATGGACATGAGTTTGAGAAAACTTCAGGAGATAGGGAAGGCCACCATGCTGCAGTCCATATGGTCACAAAGAGCCGGCCGTGACTTTAGGGACTAAAGAATAATAACAAAGATCCATGAGGGCTTCTCACGTGGTGCTAGTGGTAAAGAGCCCGCCTGCCAGTGCAGGAGGCGCAGGAGACGGTGGGTTCAATCCCTGGGTGGGGAAGATCCCCTGGAGGAGGGCATGGTAACCCTCTCCAGTATTTTTTCCTGGAAAATCCCATGGACAGAGGATCCTGGCAGGCAACAGTCCATGGGGTCCCAGAGTCAGACATGACTTAGCATGCATGCAAGATCCACATCACTCGTCACAGTTTCCAGAGCTGGATTTGAGAAGGCTGCAGACAGAGTCTGGCTCTAACATGGCCTTATAACATCAAGGTTGTTGTGAGGGTAAAAATGTGCTGAAATGTAGAAAAGCATTTGTTCCAGCACATAGAGAGTATCCGACAAGGCTGATACTAGGCCACTTATTATTATCATGACTGTTTTCATGATTAATTTTTCCTATTTTTAAAGATAGCTAACAGGCATCCATTTATTCCAAAATGTTTACTTTAAAAGCCCATGGCACTACAGGAAGCATTGGTTAATGTAACCTACAAAATAAAACAGAAAGTGAAGGATTTTTCTGAGGACTTCAGAACCCAACTGTACTTTCAGCTCGATTGTTTGACAATTTCAGGCCCAGGCACAGGTGAACTAAGTGAAGTTTGGGGGTTGCTAAGAGAATGCAGTCCACAGAGGTCATGCTGATCACACGCGGAACTGCAAGCTGAGTGACGGGGGCACGTTCGT